>NC_081825.1:104645070-104951775 GCF_030867095.1 Alligator mississippiensis | reverse complement strand
TGAGACAAGCAACTTTTAAGGCTGCGAAAAAAGATGTGAAAAAACCCCCAAAATGGCACTTTACTGTCAGCTCGGTGCACCCCAACGTCGAGCACAAGACATTCCCAGAAGAGGCATCATGATAGTTTGACCCAGCTCACCCAACATCTGTACAGATTGGGTACTTCACTGGAGTTTTTTGGTGTTTTTATCTAAAAGCTGATTGGGGCCTGGGGCAGCGCAACGCCGGGCTCTCCCCTACCATCGCCCAGAGGTGCGTGTGCAGCTCCACTGCCACAGAACCAAGTCAAGGGCTCCAGAGCTTGATGCACCTGTTTGCAGCCTCCAGGCTGCCTGCCACAGCCAGCCTGAGCTCTGGGTAGATGTAGCAGTTAGCCATGAGGTTGCAAAAGTTGCACCAGGCTCCAGAGCACCAGCACCAGTTCCAGTTCTGTGGTGGTGGTGGCTGTACACATGTCTCTGGGCAGACAGCAGGGGAGGGGGCCAGGGGTTGCATTGCCCCAGCCCCTCCCTTGCCATCTGCCCAGAGGTGTGCGTGCACCTGCCACTGCCATGGAGCCTGGCTGGGGCTCCAGAGCCCAGCGCAGCTCTTTGCAGCCTCTGGGCTGCAGCTAGCCACAGAGCCTGAGCTGCTTGTAGCAGGGCTTGCAGCTTTCCAGACCCCTGGGCTAGGGACATTCAAAAAGCCTGAGCCTAAATTGATTCAATCTTTGCAAGTTAGTCTAACTTGGCTAGGCTAAACCGGTTTTTAACTGTGCAGAGATCCCAGAAATGCAGGCCCATGCCTCCAGTGGCTCAGACTAGAAGCCGGGGGAGGGAGAGGGGGCGCTAGAGCAGCCCTTCCTTCCTTTCCACAGTGCTGAGCTGAGGGGGGCCTGACCAGGTCCCGTCAGGATGCTCTGATTAGGGAGGGGTTCCCTCCCTCCTAGCGGCTCAGCAGGCAGTTGATAATATAATGTTTATCACCCCTCAGTGTTTGTCACTCCGTCAGAAAACAAAGCCTCTTTCCATTAGTTCAAGCTCTTAAACAGTTTTTCCAAGGAAGGTACTCATCTCCCACAGCACGGACCATAGCCAGCATGTGGTCTACTAGCTAATGCTGAGAGGTGTCTGTGTAAGGCAGAGGGGAGGGGGGAATCCCTGCTTAGCAGGGAGTGGTGAGGGGTGAGGGGAGAGCAGGGAGAAGCTGGGCAGATGCCTGCAGTCTCTGCCAGAGCTCCAGCCAGGGAGCAGAGGGGAGAGGCCAGCTCTGCTGTGGAACAGAGAGCCAGCCCAGAGAGCATGTGGGGATGCTGGGGGAATCTGGTTTAACTTAAACCAGGAAGGGGTCTGGGACAGACATTGCATAAACCGGTTTGACCCAGATCAGTTAAGTCTGATACTATATTCAAGCAGGTTTATCTCAAACTGGTTTCAGCCATTTTCAAACTGGTTTAAGTGCACTGAACATCTGTTCTATTACAGGTTTAAACCAGTTTCTGATCACTTAAGCCAGTTTATCTGTAATGTCTGTCCCTAGCCCAGCTGCGTGTAGCCTGGGCTCCATAGCCAGTGGCAGCTACTCAAAGCCTGAGCTAGGGGTGGTGTGTTGAGCAAAATGGCCTCATGTGCCTTGCTCTGGCACACATACCAGGCTTGTCAGCTCCTGCTCGAGATGTGCTCTGTGCAAATACTTTTCATCTTGCTACTTGCCACTGTGAGAGAAAAGATACTAGTCTAGACAGGCCACTGGTCTGAGCCAGTATGGCACTTCTTACGTTCTTATTCTGATATCTGCCTACTACAGAAGCAACATGCAGGACTCAGTCTGAGTGGGCATCAAGTGATTCATGGAGTTCATTTTGAACTCATCACATTGCTTCATGTGACCTGCTGATTTTCAAAGGGACCGGAAGGAGAAGCATGCCTGCAGTCAAAGACAGCTGCCAAAAACAACTTATACAAGTTGGCTCACCTCCCTTCCTCTTGGCATCCCAACTGGATAAAGCCTGGTTTGTAAGCCTGCAAGCAGAGGTTGACATTACTTTTTTTTGTACAATCCCCGGCTCCAATCAGGATACCCAAGTTCTCACTGTTTCTTGAACTAACTGACTGTATGAGTAGTCATTTAACTAGTCTGAGCCTGAGCTTTTCCCACCTGAAAAATGAGGATAATCTAGCTTTACTACCTCATATGCCTAAATCCTTTGTCATTAACGTCAATGAGAACAGTGTCAGGCTTTAGAAAACACTGTAAGACCGAAACAAATAAAATTAGTGGAAATGGGTATAAGTATAGAGTATGCATTTGTGTGCATATGCGTGCACACACACATACACACACACTTTCTATAGGTCAGCCAATGGAAACAATGCATTATAAAGCAAGACAACTGCTTTGAATAGCTTAATTTTACATAGCACAATATTTTATAAAATATGCTGTCTCCTATTTGTGCAATAACAATGTATATTCAGCAAAACTAATCGTTACAACAATCTCCATTTTGCTTTTCTCCCTCTGCAATGCGAAAAACTGCAAACATACTTTTTAAACAAAAGCTTAGTTTCTGTGGGAAGTCTCAAGACTCTCAGAACATAAGCTTGTGACTCACCTTGGTGGAAACACAGAGGGGCTTAATAAATAAAAAAGCAGAGCAAGCATTAGCCCACGTGCCTTTGTTGTTGGGATATAGCAATGTCACATGCCAAACACCCAAATTATAGTGTGTTTTCTGAACTGAAATACAAACTAGTTCATCTGAATATGCTCATTTTAGAGTTTCACTGGATGAGCTAAAGAAATGAATGGAATGAAAGCTGCAGGCAGTTACCCAATGCTATTAATTGCCAAGAGCCCCGTAATTTAAATCATGTTATGAAATCAGATAAAAACAAAGCCCTGTTTTCATCAGACCCCACATAAATGTGGAAGTCAGTAGCAAGCTCACAATAAAACAGTGCAGCCATTTAGTCTGCCCAATCCTGGAGGTTTTGTTTATGATTTTATATTCGTTTGAACCTTGCAGCATTTTTATTGTCCTCAGACTAAGACCATCGTGCAAATAAAATGCCAAAATGAGACCCTGTTGATAGCAGAGTATGGAGAATAACCCTCTCCTTCCTTGCCATGAAATAAAGGATGTTGACACTTCAATTATCATGAACTTCACAGTCGTAGACAAAGGAAAGAAATGAAGAAGGAAGTTCACATCTCTCTTAGAGCTGCAAATTCTGACAGGTTTCATCATATCAGTTTATATTCCCTTCACATTTTGAAAATTATGTTCATAACCATGAACTAGAAAAAAAATTAAATAATTCTGATACACATAAAAGCAACATTAAAAAAAAACCTCAAGCCAGCTCAAACCACTTTGATTACAAAGTTGCTTTAGCTGTATTTATGCCTAACTCAATTAAATAAAGAGTTCATAACAATCAGGTATAGTTCCTTGTCTCTAAGAATCCCATAAAGATAAACCCGCATACATTTACTACCAGGTACTATGGTCCTTACTGAGACCAGTGGCTTTCATCTGGTGGGACTGCAAATAAGAATAAACATTTTGCATGGCAGCTGTAGTGTTTCCAAGAGCAGTCCTTGACTCCATGTCCGAACACCTGCTACATGTAGTCATCTCTGAGGAATAACACAGCTGTTGTTTGCTAGCACACGGCAATGCTTCCATACTGGGTTAAGACTGGGGAGATAAGGGAAAATATCTGGAAGAAGCAACTTAAGGTTTTGGAGAGATTCTATCAGCCACCCAATTGATCAGGCTCATCCATTAGTTCTTACTAGTGTTCAAAGCTTGGAATCTCAGGAGCTTTTAGGGAATCATTCAGCTGCAGTTACCAAGATGGCTGTTCCCTACTGGGACTGCACAGGTGCTTGTGTGCGTTTCTCTTGGATGTTGATGTTAGCATGATCCATTTATGCACCACTATGAGGTTAGATTACTGAAAAAGCCTGGACATGAAGGGTATAAACAGACATTGCGCATCTCCTAGGAGAAGGCCTTTTGTCCCATGATCTTATGTCCCACTTTATACCAGATAAAATGTGCTGACAATTTTTCCTCAATGCCACATACACCTATAAGTTAAGTGTGGGTCATTCAAGTTAACTGCAAATCATTCCAGGGATAGGCCTATCAAGCTGCATGCTCTCGCTGGCTACCAACTGGCAGAGAGGCAGCAATGCAGCTTGGAAGGGTTACATGGCTTGTGTTTTGATCTGGGTTAAAACCTAGGACAGTGAGGACTGCCTCAAATGAAACATCTGATTACAGCCAACAACACACAACAAATCCTTTCTAAAAATAACATTGTGCAATGGTTTCAGAATTCACTAGGGATAGGCAAGTGGAGTTTCTCCCTGTGGCATCCCTGGCCCATGATTCCACTGGGTTTCAGGTGGAGTTTGAGGTGTTTTCCCTGATTCACAAAGGCCCAACTGGCTTGAGAGCCTCCTACCTGAGATCACCTTTCACTTGCATTGTGCTTCTTCACCGAGTTCAGTGCAAGCACTCAAGCTGGAGTCCCCCTCAGGTATACATCAGGAGAAGTAAATGACCTAGTATTCTCCATAAGTGGCCCTGCATTGGGAACACATTACTTATTTCTCTCATTGATCCTCCCACAATAGCTAGAACTTGTTGATGGGCAGAGTGTAAAACCTCTCTGGATGGTGTGGGCACCTCTTTGTTTTTGGCTGACTGATCAGGTGTAGGGGACAGAGGAGCTGCAGTTTAGTTTTGATTTTTAACTGGTTTTACTGGGGAAGGTTGGATTTCTAATTGAAGGCAAGGACATGGAGAGCTGAGGACAGGTGTTCTATTATAAGTGCTGAACTGAAATTAATAAAATAAATACAAAGTGCTGCGCTACGGCCACTTCACGTTTCCATGGACGTTAGAATTTACTTTGCAGAATTCTCCTCTAAACAGCTGTCACAAACTGTGTGCATATAACAACAAAGATCTCACATACATGCTAGGATGACTGGGGCCAAAGTGCAGCAGGCTTATCAAAAAGGTAAAAGAAAACAACAAAAAACACTTAAAAGGAGATGTATTAGGTGGTACAGAAAAACAGAACCCAAATAATCTACTGAAGTGTGTGTGTGTGTGTGTGTGTGTGTGTGTGTGCGCGCATGCGCATACAGATGCCAGAACCAATCTCAAAGTTAACTTAGTATAGAAAAGTCTCACAACAAAGCTCTGCAGTATGCAACTAACTTTATAGCAAGGGTCTTGCTTGCTGCTCCATCACTACTTCCAATTTCTTTGCAAATCATTACACCTGTAGCCTTTCTACAGCAGGATGGACTAAAGCTAGACTTAAAGGGTGCATCCAGATGAGCCTGCATGTACGTCTGGCCACATCTCAAAGCAGTTTGAGGTGCAGCAAGAGGCACAGTGCGGGCTCAAAATTGGATACCTGGATATCCAGGTACCAAAAAATAACCTGCAGGAAAAAAGCAGGGCAGGGCAAGGTCCAGGACCGTGTCCTGAGGCAACCGGAGGCTCAGATCCTCCAAAAAGATGCTCTGGTAGCTGGCCAGAGGGTTTCTATGGCTGCCCCTTGCCCTGGTGCTGAAGCACACTGCCTCCATGTGTGGGGCAGCCTGGAGTGGTGCAGCCTGCATGGACCCAAGCTACTTCAAGGTGAAAAAGGGACTGTAGGTGGGAGGGGCTGGAGTGGAGGGGGGTGGGGACTGTGGGTACAGGGGGGGATGCTTGGGAGGGGTGGGTCCCCCAGGGCCCTCCTGGCAAAGCCCCCTACACCTGGCACTCAGCACTGCCTGTGTCACATCACATGGGCCCCTCCTGGCTCAGCGCAGTCACCCAGGGCACTGTCACCGAGGGCCCTGCACCACTTGCAGGAACCACATATGTTGCACCGGACCAGGTCCCATGTGCACGGGCCCCACCCAGGCTGGCTCTGTGTACACAGGACCTGGCCTGGCATGACAGGCAGTCCCCGTGAGCAGCACAGGGCCCCGGGTGACAGCATGAGCAGCCCGGAGCTGCCCAAAAGTGCACAGCCCTGCACCGAGCTTGGTGGGGCCCATGCAATGTGGCACAGGCAGTGTCAGGTGCCAGGCAGCTGGGGCCGAGACGTACTGGCCCCTGCTGCCCCACACTGCATGTGGGGGCTGTGCCAGGAGGCCCTGAGCACCCCGATGCTTCAGGTGAGTTGTGGGCCATGCAGGGGGACAGGTGGGCCCTGTGAGGGGGAGCTTTGGGCCTTGAGGGGGGGGACCTCGGGCCCTGCAAGGGAGCTGTAGCCCCTGCAGAGGGACTATGGCCCCTGTAAGGGGAGCTGTGGCCCCTGTGGGGAGGCTGTCCGTGAGCTATGCGGGGGGGGGAGGGGGCTGCACCCTGTGGTGGGCAGGGGACCCACCCCTCCTGAGCAACCCCCCCACACAGCCCCCCCACACCCACAGTCCCCCCACAATTCACCTACAAGCCCCACACCCCCAAGCCACCCCCACAAACCCCTCACCCACATACCTGGCCCTGTGGGTCAGGAGTGAGAGGACTGGTGTGGGGAGCAGGCTGTAGGTTGAGAGAGAGGGGTAAGGGTAGGGGCAGGCACTGGCATATCCATGCTGTTCAGCGCTGCACATCCTGGTGAGTGGGCAGGGGCAGCTCTGATTTATCTATGACAAAAAAGCCAAAAGTAAATGCCAAAATGTATAGATATTTAGAATTTGTTTGATGATGATGATAGAGGCACTGGCAGGCTTCCAAACTGCTTTAACCTTGTAAATATATCAATAAAATATTGCCCAACTGACCTCTCTATATATAGTGGCATTTCATTTTAATAGCGAAAGAACCCTATTTTGGGTATTTTAATGAGCGGAATTTGGGTTTCTTATCAGAGAATTTGCAATTTTTAAACAGGGGACACTAGGATCTCTCCTGGTGAGACTAATGGCGAGACCTGGGCAGAGGAGCTTGTCCAGGGCCAGCACTGGGAACCCACCTGGAGGGCAGATGAGGTGGCTGACCTGTTGGCCATTTGGGGCCAAGAGGACATACTTGGACAGGTCAAAGTAGGCCACCACAAGGAGCACATTTTCTGGGCGATAGCTGCTCAGATGGCAGAGTGGGGTCACCCCATCCAGGTTTGGCAGGTGCACAGCCATGGGGCCACAGGTCCAAGGGGGAGGATGCTGTCACAGGTGGCAGCAGGTCACAGTCAGGCAGCAGCCCCCACTGCCAGACTACTGCAGTGAGTAGAGGGGTTGGGGGTGACTCCAGGTCAGGGCTGTTTAGCAGTCCGGCTAGCACAAGGGGTAGTGTCCTCAGATACTGACTGGCCAGGCCCCAGAAGCTCATGAGGGCAAGTAGCCCTGAGCTACTTTCCAGGGCAGGTTTTTATAGGGCTGAGGCCAGCACCTGTGCTGGCCCCAGGTTCTAGCTCCTCCTGGCTGCAGATCCGGGAAGAGCTGGGCAAGGGTTATTTTGCCCCAAGTGACACAACTTGCCCAACACCAAAGCACATGTCCAGGCATATGCACTGAGGCAAAAATCCCCAGCTCAAATTTGTGCCACTCCTACTTGAGCTGCTGAAAGCACACATGCCTGCATGTGTGGACGTGCCTAAAGGAGTTAGAGCCCTAGTACTGCCAACTCTTTTATTTCCAAATACTCTCCTTGCAGACAGCAGAACTGTTTTTCACTTGACCTTTGTCAGCCAACTTTGCTGCTCCGCATTTGAAGGTAAGTAATAACAATGGATATGACCTGCCTTGTTTATTCAGTGTTAAGTATTAACAAGGCCTGTGCTATCTCAGGCACTGCCATATTTCACTAGGCAAGATCTGCGTACATAAGTGGCCTTATACAAACAGAGGCCCAGCCTTAGGGAAGGATAAAGCATCCCTTGAATTGGAAAAGAACCTCTCCCAGCTTTTTGAAAGCACTTTATTATAAAACAAAACTTTTCTATGTCTGTAGAAAACTCAGCTGTTCTGCAGGCTCTGGATGCTTATTTCCATCTTTCAGAAATACAAGTGATTCACCTATAGAGGTAACTTCTGGGTTTCTCTCACAAATAAATTATAACTACCTCTCAGTAGAGAAAGAAACACTGGTCCTCAGAATCTATCCCACAGGGATTAATCTTTTCACTTTCTTATATACAGTGGAAATGTAAATTTTGTTATCTGCTGTTGTGGAGAGGGAAAGCCAGGGAAAGTTTATTACAGCACATTCTCAGGATTCTAAACATGCCATATCACATGCACACTGTAATGAGTTTTATTTTAACTGCTTTTGGAGACTGCTTTAGTGGACACTGAAATTGAATAACCAGCTATGCCCACAGAATAAGAAAATATTACCCCGTATGTAAGAACTCTATGTCACTGTGCTACGGATAGATTCAGACATGATCACATACCAGAGAACTGGTACAGATGGACATTTTTAATGAAAAGTAGGCAACTGAATAATAATCAGTCCTATCTCTCTCTCTGTCAGTGTGTGTACATGCATATATCCACACCCACATGCATACACACAGAGATGTATCATAACCACATACAGCTCTCTCTCAGACTTATGCTAAGCAGAGCTGCTCAGGGACAAACCCTGTATAATCTTCATGGAGAGGCAATTGGAACAAACCTCCCTTTAAAGACAATTATCACCCTGCCCCCCAACCTGCTTCAGTTGAACTGAGGGTTAGGGAAGCTGATTCAACCCAAAAAGCTACCACATTTACTCTGAAGACAAAGGAAAACATTTCTACAGAGTGAAGAAAACTGGTCATGCTGTTTTTGAGTTACTTGACATTACTACTCAGATTTCAAATGTTGACTCTTTTCAAAATTTAATTTGTCTTCTGCTGGTTCAAAAGGCCTTTAATACCCTTTCAGATTTTCCACACAGTAAAATCTCCTTGTAAATTCCTAAGCTAGCTAAATGGGAAGAAAATCAGCTATGAATTTTGGGTGCCAGTAGCTTGGGACTCTATTTTAGATTTCAATGGGAATTAGAGGCTTGATCCAACTTTTACTGATCCCAACTGACATTTTCTTTACCACTTACTTTACTAGAAGAAAAATCAGCTTTCCAAAGTTCAAAAAAGGGCTTATCTGCACAGATTTATTCAGGAATAGCTATTAACCCACTTTGTGGATTAAGTGAATTAGAAACAACTTTCTTTGGGAATTAGTGGGCTCATCTACATGTGCAATTAATTAGACTGAATAAACTCCGGTGCAGTTTGTGCTGGAGTTTATTACTCCTGGGTGCCATGTTTACATGTGCTCCTGGGACCACAGCACATTGACCCAGGCTGCAACAGCCTTGGCTGGCAGTGGGCCCAGGGGGTCAGCCTGCCAGCCCAGGAATGCTCTGACCTGGCTCAACTGGCTGCAGAGGGGCTGGCTGCATCCAGCCCTGTCAGCATCTACACTTGCATTGCAGCACAGTAAATAACACCACCGCAGGACAGTACTTGTGTTTACAAACACTAACCTATAGTGACGTTTATTAGTTTGCTGTGACCTAATAGAGCCCCACATGTAGATGCTAAGGGCGTTTATACATATGTTCCAGGAGTGGTGGCGGGGGCGCTTTAATTAGAACAGCTCTGAGAGCCACTCTAATTAAGGTGCCTGAAGTGTCTCGTGTATCATTGTCCCTATGCTTAAAAATGGTGGTGGGGGTTTTAGATAAAGTGTTCCACTGCCATTTTTAAGTGAGGGGACGCTGATACACAAAATGCTGGAGGCTGCTGGAGTGCAGTAATTACCATGCTTCAGCAGAGACTTAATTGAGCTTGCTCTGACATGCTGTAATTACAGTGCATTGGAGCAGCCTTGCTGCTCGTGTATAGGCATCCTGACACTTTATTGTAGAGCTAATTGAGTAACTCCGCAGTAAACATCTCATGTAGATGTGCCCAGTGTGTCAGCATATGGAGTTATTCAGGAACAGCTTATTTCTGGATAACTGCATGTAGACAGGCAACTCAGATGACAGTGGGCTATTCCACACTTCTAAGGATCTTGCTGTACACACTGGGACATGCTCCCCATTATTGGCTGAATGCAGTTTAGATGGAACATGGGGGTCTTCTAGCCTCAAGATGACACTGAAATCTTGGGGGGTTTCAGCCATGTAGACCCATGCTTTTGGAGTTTTAGGACTAGGGACTTATTTCAGCCCCATAGGTATGTGTTTTCTGCTGTGATTTGGCAGCAACTGCTCCATGGTTAAAGCATATTTTGATCCCTCTTATAGTGCAGCAAAAAACATAAACCAAACAAGCCACATCTCAAGATTTCTAAAGTTTCCTGGACCACTAAACTGCAAATCTGAAAATCCTGAAAATCAGAATTTTGCAATTAAAGGGCTTTTTTTGTGCTCCCTGTAAAGTCAATGAAATTCTATTACAACCCTCCAAATAATCCAATAGCACTGGTGGTGCTACTCCAAATTTGATGCCAGGAACAGTACCACAGTGAGAAATACTTTACAAATGCATAAATACCAGCAGATAGGTAATATCAACTTTGACACTGGCTTATGCAACAGGTAGTATGCAAGAACAAGTAAAGTAAAATGTTGAAGATATTGCCAGTATTTGAAAACTGACCATGATTCTCCATCAGGGAAGCTGACAGATAACAATTAGTCACTTGGGCTAAATATAGGCCATCAAAAAGCCCAAGGCTGAATTGATTCAACCTTTGCGGGTTAGTCTAAGCTGCATAGATCGAAGTGATAAGCAAGTGAACACACATTCACTTTTGACTCTGGAAATGCAGCCACATGCCTGCAGTGGCCCAGGCCAGAAGCCAGGGGGGGCTAGGACATGACTCCCTGCTCAGCTGGAGCAGACAGCTTGGGCCAAGGCTTGCCCACCCATGCTGTGAGGGGGAAGGCAGTTGTGGAGGAGGTGCAAAGCATCCTGGGATGCTGGGGGACTGTGAGTTCACTTGAATTGGGAAGGGATATGGGACAGAAGTTCAATAAACCAATTTAACCTAAATTAGAGAAGTCTAATACTACATCTATCCAGGTTTATTTTAAACTGCTTTCAGCTATTTTGAGAGCGATTTATATGCGCAGAAATTCTGGTACAGACAGTCAAAAAGCCCAAAGTTGAATTGATTCATCTTTGCAGGTTAGTCTAAGCTGTATAGATTGAACTGATAAGCAAGTGAACAGACATTCACTTTTGATTCTGGAAATGCAGCCAGATGACTGCAGTGGCCCAGGCCAGAAGCAGGGGGGTGCTAGAGCTTGTCTCCCTGCTCCCTGAAGCAGATAGCTTGGGCCAAAGCTAGCCCACCTACCCAGCGAGGAGGGGTTTGCAGGGGATATGCAAAGCATACTGGGATGCTGGGGGATTGTGAGTTAACTTGAATCTGGAGGGGGTCTGGAACAGAGGTTCAATAAACTGATTTAACCTAAATCAGTTAAGTCTGATACTACATCCATCCAGGTTTATCTTAAACTAGTTTGGGCCATTTTGAAAGTGGTTTATGTGCACTGAACCAGTTTCTGATCACTTATACCCAGTGTATGTGCAATTTCTGTCCCTACCTTTAAAGGAATTCTTTCAACAGTAACAAGAATCATGGATACTGGTATGTCAGTTATACATTGTCCTTACCTGTCCGAAGTGGTTTCATACCCCTTCTAAATATACTGAGATGATGCACTGCCATAGACAGTCTATTTTGATATACAGATTCTGCAATAATTTAAAAGCTAACAAAGGAATGTTTATAGGTGTTGGTTTCCTGCCATCATTAGGTTGGACCTTCCTACTCAACCATTTGGTTTAATAATATTTTAACTCTGCTTTTTCATTCATTTACATGTTCTGAAAAAACCCCAGCTATGCATCTATTTACTTATGCAACAGAAACAAATTGAAGATGAAAGGAAGAGAAAACACCTTAGGAAATTCCAGAAACAAAAACTTTGTTTAAAGGAGAGAAAATGCTAACCAATTAAATTGTCACGCTTACCAAAACACTTGAAAACAAAGAACAAACACTTAAAGCTAAAAACCTTCAGGCATATTTAAAATATACGGAGATTGCTGGTTATTACCTGACAGCCAGTACCAGTAGCTAAAGGTTAAAATCCAGAAAGTTCCTTAGCATGTTATTAACGCAAATTAAAGAGGCAGTAGCAGGTTCCCTAAAACTGAAAGAAAACCTCTAACAAAACATTTAGATGCTCTAGACCCAAGCAGGCCCCTAGGCAGAGCTGAGCATAGCCTCAGTGTAGCCTCCTAGGAACGGTTTCCAACGAGTGGCATGGAAGCCCCACTCACATTACTCCACCTAACTTCAGACAGACTCAGTTGGCCTCCTGTGCACATACAAAATTAGGGCTTGTATGCATTCCACCTACAATGGGCATGTGCAAATACCTGTGCATAGCCTCTAGAGCAGGAGTGGCCAATCTGCAGTACACATACCATCCATGGCACAAGCAGCCTGTGTGTGTGGCACATGGCAGATCAGGGAGGGGACAGGCAGCCCAGCAGCAGATAGTGCAGGCAACAGAAAGCAGGGCAGCAGATACGGCAGGGAAAGGGGATCACAGTGGTACTGGGGAAGAGATGGGGCTTATTTGTAGCACACCAGTAGAGCAGGGCTATCAAATTCACCCTGGACTCCAGGCTGGATCCAGATCACAGGGGCTCCTCCCAGTGAAGGGCAGGCTGCAGCATGTCAGGGGACTGCCACCTATGACCATGCCCATTGGGGTCCAGGGACCCTGAATTCTGTAGCAGGCCATACCCGCCAACTTCCAGTAGTCCTCCAGACCACTGATGGATGGCCCACAGGCTATATGTTTGAAACTTCTGTTTGAGAGAAATCTGATACCTGCAGGAGTACCAGAGGTATAATTTGCATGTGAAAACTTACTGGAATGAATGGGATTTCATGATACAATTGTTAACTACTGAATATTACTGATACTTGTCCATGTACAAGTGCAGGGCTGAAAATCAGGCTCTTAAAATCTGTGAATACAGAGAATTGCAAAACTGGTTCTGAACTTTTTCTAGACTCCTGTCCTGTGTGTTCCTAATCTTGAGGTACTGTACTTTGTTTCCTTTATTTCTCATTTCTCGCACCATAGGAGCTACACTCTTCTCTCTCACGTGTTGTCTTGCTAATTTGCTAAACACATTTGACACACAGAGCCAACCCAGTCAGTATTTTCCCTTCCTATCTCTCTTCCATAACCTGTAACCATCCACATTGGCATGCTGCCAGTGAGAATCAGCTCACCAACTTGCACCTCTGCCCACAAACACAGATTCACCAACATTTGGTGTCGCTCATGATTTTTCTGTTCTGTCTCTAATGTGTTCTCTAATTCACCTTATTGTTTCTGTTCATTTGCTCCTTACATACCCACAACAGCCACAGTTATCCAGCAAGTAATCATGGTCCCATGCACACAGAGGTAGAAGCACAGTAAAGCATGCTGTGTTAATGCACTGAGTTGGCAACAGGTTCTTAAGAAAAAGATACCTTAGAAACTAAAATGTTAAGGAAGTGAAAAACTAAAGAGGGAGTGAAAAAACTGCTCATTATTACATTAGTAACTCTAATACTATTTATAAACACTACATGTATCTATCTATCACTTCAATTATATGCTTCTAAATGAAACTGAAGCAAGATATCCATAATTATTACTGAAATGCCAGTTTTACATTAGCCCAACAACTGTGTGCATTTTTCTTCACAAAATGCAATAAGCAAACCACCAATTTATTATTTTCTGTTAATCACAGACAAATAAATCAATCTAAATACTTCTTTTGTCACAGATTTGATTTTTAACCTTGAAATCTTGTTTTTTTTCTTCTGATAAAATGAATTCAGATACATTTGAGTTCAGACACATTTCTGTCTCTTCTTTTGGTTCTAGGAGAGGGCTGGAGAGAGAACTGGTAGCTAAAAGGTCAAATTAAGCCAGCCTGATAAGACAGAACTGTTCATTTCTCCCCTTCTGCTTTTTCGTATAGATGAAGTGGAACACTGAACATCTACCCAGCTCAATGTTTCCGTCTCTTGGATTTTGTTCAGCTCTGTTTCAGTAACCCGTAAATGCTGGTCTCCATCTGTTTTTTTTTACCACTTTCCCCTTAAGGGGAGTGTTCTGAGACAGACCCCTTTTCCTCTTATTGTCCCATCCCCAAAATCTATCTATAACAATCTATTTATGATTGGCTAATGAGGAATGGATATGGAGACCACTGATGCTACTGTGCCATTCAGCCAGAGGTCATGGCTAGAAAGCAACGTGAAGTACATTTATTTCAAGAACTAAAAGCCTAGCCCTTGCACAGAATTAACTTCAGACTTAACCGTGGAAGTTCTGCCATGCAACCTTCCGGTCAGCCCACAGCCAATTTGTCTGATGTCCTCTGCTTCACAGCTTTGGGTTTTTCCACACTCACTGTTGCTTTCTTCCCCATCCATACTCCTCAATTCCATGAAGATGGCTTCTTTCTCTCCTCCATCTTTCACCTGTTGTTGATGTTGTCCCTTCACTTCTTTCTTCCTTTCTCTTTGTGGGATGGTACTGTTGTTAGTCATGGTTTGTACTTCCATAGATCCATCATGACAAGAACATCAAAATACTTTAAAGAGAGTGAATTTAGCTTCCCTCCTTTACAGATGGGAAAACTGACACAGAGCAAAGTGAAGCAACTTACCCCAATATATCAAGGGCATGCTCTTGCCTCCTAAAATTTACCTGTCCTCTTTTTTTTCCTTCATTGCCAAAATTTTGTCCATAACTTATCTTCCACGTGGGCTCCCAGGATCTTTCCTGCTAGGTTCCCATCTACAAGCCCTTCTTCATGTTTGAATAGAGCTACTGTATTTTTGCATTCACTTCGCACTGGCTGTATCAACCTCAAGGCTCTGTATAATAGGGCTTGTTTTAGATCCATGCCCATGTTTTTGACTGCACTTGGTCACTTCTGCTTTCCTGCCAAATCTTTTGCTGTGCCCTTTATGCCTGGAAAACCCCCTGTGAACCAGTAAGTCCTAATGACGATATGCCCTTTGAAATTCCTTTTCAATACTTGGTTCTATTGATTAGTTTTCCAGTGCTAAACATCCTCTCCTTAGCTCTCACCCTTAATAAAATAACTTAGCATTTAAATGATTTCCCATACATATTAAAAGAAACATTCTGGACTTACTACAAAACAAGTGCTGCCCACATATTTACATGATTTTGATTACATCCAGTCACCCACACTTGTTAACTGATTTTGCAGTTTAGTCTATAAACATTCTGGGAGGGAGGGAGGCAGGAATCTCATCTTCTTGGATTTATATTTTAAAAAATAAGATGTGAATCCCTGATGGAGACTGTAATTATCAGTGTTTTCTAAATGAGAGATCATGGACTAGACTCTGAGGTCTACTTCAGCTATATAAATCTGGAGCAGATCCTCCTGTTGTCACTGGAGTTACACTACATTTTCATAGGTGTAAGTGAGTGCAGATTTTGATTGCAGATGTGTGGAGTGGGCTAATCTAATTCTTGTAAAGATCAGTATTAAAATAGAAATGATTATTTTTAAATCACTTTGAAAAACAGCATATTTTAACTCCAAGCTTGCCAACATTTTCAATGGCTCCCTATACGACTTTATTTACTCTTTTCTGAGCATATTAGTGACACTGGTTCTGCACTATGTGTGAGTATACCTATGGACAATGTTTTTATATTTTGAAAATGTTAAATATGTAGGATGGGTACAAAGAATATAAGCTGGATGCCCTATACATATTTTATTTTTATCCATTACAATACAGTTATTAATTATCAGAAACAAATAATCCTTCTATGCATATGCCAGAACCAGGGCTTGATCCAATATCAAATTAACATCAGTGGAAAAATCCCCATTGACTTAACTGAGTCAAGATCACAAGATCAAGATCCTGAATCAAGACCACAAGTCCTATGTCACAAAGTGGGCAATATTATCACCTCTTAAATTAATTTAATCAAGATTTGCCCAATAGGACATAAATAGCAAATTTAAATTATTAACCTTTACAGCACAAAAGGCAAAGGCTATACATTCATGAGCACTAAGTGTGTTAAGTTCTAGATATAGTGAGAGCAATCTGAAAGAGATGAACTGGGTTGGACAAAGGGTTACCATGAAAACACAACAATTTTCGTCTTGAACCCAAACTGGACCTTCTTCTCCATCTGGAAATGTAATTACGGAATCCTGGGTAGCACTTTTAATAAATATACTTTACCTTTTAAGAGACAGGCCATGTCTTTACCTTCAGAGAATGCCTGGAAAGTCTTTTCATTAAAATGCTAATAGAACAATAAAGTTTAACACCAAATTTCTCCATTTGAGGTTAAGAGAAAAAGGTCTAATTAATTCCTTTCAGAACACTGTCTACTTTCTTTGTTAAAAGTTGTGTCCTGATGTGTTTGTTATTGAGGAGCCGGTGAGGAACAGCATTATAATCCAGAATTAATTGAGATAAAAAAACCCTGAAACTAGAAACAAAGTGTGTCTAAGCAAGGGAATGAACTGTTTAAGAAACCAACAGAAGAGGTTTACTGCAGTTCTATATGGTTTGTCACTACAATCTTCACTGGCTCCTCCGGCCTCCTTTTCTTTATAAGGGAAAGCAAAGCATCAGTGTTTAACATGCACATCTATGAGGTTTCTTGGACCATGAACCAACTAATATATGCAATGATGTGAGAGGACATTCTGCAAATCCACTGCCACCCTAAGTCATCTGTTCCTTGGTTGTTACAGTGTGGGAGGTCAAGATTCGCTCTGAAGAGTTCTTGCTACCCAAAAAAGATGGAACAAGAACATTTACCACCTCCATTGTCCTTGTCAGTCAGTGATGTATGATGAGTATAAAAGATGTGCACAGCTTTACATTTGTCCTTCTCAAACTAGCTATAGAGCCACAGTGCACAGTGCCCCTTACACTTTGCTATCAGAAAGGGCTCAGAGCTACCCTTTGTGAGCCAGCCAGCTAGGACAATGAGAAGATCTAAAGATCTTGCCTTCTGCACTCTTCCCCAGGCCCTGCATTCTGTACTCCAAAAAGTAACATTACAACTTCTAAATAACCACACAATTAAAGGAACCACAATCCCAGGCAGGGTTCATACATGCTCACCTCAACAGCCACAAGACCCCCCCCCCTTTGTAGCCTAGTCCTTTCTTCCCTTCTGTCTCCCCTTTGTCTTATTTTACGTTCACTTATTATGTCTCCCTTCACAGATGGAGCATATGTTCTCCATGTTTAGCATTTTTTAGGCTCTCTATAAATAAAGTAATAAGGGTACAGCACAAAGCTATGAAAGGGGAAAAACCGTATATACTCTTTCCATTTTGTATCTGAAAAGAAACCTATGTTCTTTAGTGTCACCTGCTTTATTTGAGAAATTTCCTTTCTGCTAGTTCTCATTATATTTTTAATGATGCAAAAAGAGCTTATTTATAGTCATTCTGCTACAAATGAGCTGGGGTTTTTTTGTTTTGTTTTTTAATAGTGCAGTACTGGAAGCAATCTTTACAGTCAACTGAGTGCACATTTTAAAGAATACTCTAAGGACTATGCCTAATAAGAGCGAGACAATTCTCTGGCCACAGTTGTTCCACAAGTAGAGGAACCAAAGCTAGCTGAAATGCTGTTTCTTGTTGCATGGGTGGGAAATGGCCATAGCCAGCCAATGAAGGAGGACTCGGCAGTGCCTTACACATCACAGCTTCTATGAAGAACCAAGCCTGGGGTGAGAACATTGGCCATGTAGCATTTTATGCCACCCACTGAATCTGCCAATAGCCTTTGCCTATGTGCACTGGCATTCCTGGACTCCATCTGTCCAAATTAAAGGTGAGGAGATTGTCCTCTGACTCCTTGCACTGTCGGGGGGTGGCCAGGATACAAGTATAGAGCAGTGGATTTCCTTTCTCTAATCAGCATGCAGGGTTCACTAAATCTTGTTGCTGCAATAAACCCACTTTCTGCCACAGTGATATTGTGACAAGGCTGGGGTTCTTGGACAAAGACTTAACACTGCCCAGTGTTGCTGCTGGACAGCCTGAAAAGAGCTGCTTTATACCACATGCAGTGTGCTGCAGGTTCTGAGATAGACAATAACAGACTATGGAGGGGGACAGACATCAGACAATTCATATCTCAGAAAAGGAAGCTCTGGAGCCAGGAATGACTGCTGCGGCACAACAAGAAGCTATGTGAATCTTTGTGCCTGACTTCAGAAAAATAATGAGCATTCCCAAAGTTCTGGAAATCAGGTTTTTAAGAGAACCATCATATATGTTCCTTCCCCCCCATGAAAATTGGCCTTTACATTTCAAACAAAATTTTTCAGAAATTAATGCATTAACTACAAACGAATGATTCTCAATCTAAATTACTGCACATGCAAATTGAATACCGTTCCGTCACACTGTTAGAGCTAAATGAAAGGAAAAGAAACACAAAAATAATCTGATTAATGCTGTGTCCAAGGGTGACTGTCTAAATAGCACGTATCTCAGCATGTTATGAATCACAAGGCTGAGTCAGGTATAAACCTCACCAAAACCATGACTGTTTTCACAGAGAGTTAACTACCTACCTAATGGTGCCTCCATTTGTTTTTGTTTTTTAAACTACACACAGCCCAATAAAGCCCTGTCATTAAGGATATAACATAAAACCAGCAAATTGAAGAGTTGCACAACTTAAGTTTCAAGACATTCCAAACTGGGCTTTCAAAAAAAAAAAAAAAATCATTTAGTAGTTTAACAGAATCTCAGCTGGTACTGTGACTAGGCATAATCTTATCAGAGTCTTTTGTCTCTGCCTGCACTCTGCTGGTATATAGCACTCTTTGCTGTGATAATTGGTTTGGCTGTCCATTCCACCCATCAGGTGATAGAAAACTATCAATCAGGCTAAATGCAATGTGAGAGAAGTCTCTTTAGCCAATTAGTTGGTAATGAGAACATTAGCCACAGTATCTTCTGCAGAGGGCACCTTAGCAATTCTAGTGGAGCCCACAAAGATGACAGTTCTATCTGTGTGATTAATAGAGATCATATGATACTACAGGCATTCTACACAGTTGTATAAAATCTGGGAGGAATGATCCACTTCATACTGTTAAATATTTTAGCAGCTACCAATGAGCTTATGCCACAGAATATGCTTATTTTGTGTCTTGAAATTAACTCTCCTTGTACCAAGTATAGTTTTTAAAGCATTTTGAAACATTCTGGATGAGAAGAGCTGCATATAGTCAAATCATTATTAGTCATATTAACAAAATTACATGATTTCTCTTAGACATTGATGGTTCGTGAAACTAACTGGGCTTGGTCCTCCTTGAGTAGACTTTTAAACCTATATAAAATAGGTGTCAAATGCTATATTTCTGGGAGGCTTTCACATTCTTTCTTCACATATGTAAATGACCATGTGAGGTTTAAGGGAATGGAAATCAGGTCCACAACCAGATTTTTAGGGTACCAACCATATCTTGTGTGTGTCTGTACCACATCAAGTTAACAGGTTCTGGAAGTGCTACTGTAAAATAAATGGTAACAAGATGCTGTGGTGATGACTGTCATGTACAAGCACCAGACAGACTATTACTACTGTGGGAGTTGTATCTATCACAAGTTAGGAAAATGTACAGAGTGTGCACAACATCTACACAAAATTAATTTAAATTGCATTTAATCACAATCAACGCAGAACTCATACACCAATATTAACGAGGTAGCCTTTTTAACATACCTGCTAAAAAAGCAGCTGAATTCAAAGCTGGACACAGACAGAGGCAGAGACAGGTTAAGATCAAATTTTTTAAATGCTGGTATCTCAAGTTTAAAAAATACAGCCTAAATGACTCACCCAAGGTCACAGCAAGTCAGTTGGGAATAGAAGCCAGAAGACTGCAGGGCCCTGTCCTAGATAGTTTCCCACAATGTACAAAAACTGAAAGGGCATGCTTTCTCCTTGCTGCCAAATTCACTACTGCAAGACATCACAGGGTTAACGAATGACCCTTTCTAACAGGTCAGTTCCAAAGTCATTTGAGTGAGATTTTCAAAAGCACTAGGGGTACTTTTACACATACTCCAGGGCTTGGGGGGAGGGGGGGCACACTTTAATTAGAGTGGCTCTAATTAAAGTGCCACAGCATCTCATGTATCAGTACTGCTGCACTTAAAAATGGCAGCGGGGGCGCTTGAACTAAATCTCATTCAACAAGCTTTAGTTCAAGCACTTCCACTGCCATTTTTAAGTGTGGGGACACTGATACACAAAACACAGAAGGCTGCTGAAGCACAGTAATTGCCACATAGATTTCATAGACATTAGGACTGGAAGGGACCTTGTGAGATCATTGGGTCCAGCCCCTTGCCCAAGGGTCAGGAAGACAGTTGGGGTCAGATCACCCCAGCAAGATAAGCATCCAAGTGTTTCTTAAAGGTATCCAGAGTAGATGCTTGCACCACTTCTTGGGGGAATCTATTCCAGACTCTGGAGACTTGGACAGTAAAGAAGTTTTTCCTTATGTCCAGTCTAAAATGGTCTTCCAGAAATTTATGACCATTAGATCTTGTCTTCCCTTGGGGTGCCCTGGTGAACAGATGTTTTCCCAGTTCTTGATGCACACCCATTATGAACTTATAGGCTGCCACCAGGTCACCCCTGAGCCTTCGCTTCTCCATGCTGAGGAGTCCCATGCCTCTCAGCTTCTCCTCATAAGGTCTGTTTTCTTGACTTCTAATCATGTGGGTAGCTCTCCTCTGGACTCTCTCAAGCTTCTCCACATCCTTTCTAAAGTGTGGAGCCCAGAATTGGATGCAATACTCCAGCTGTGGCCTCACTAAGGCTGAGTAAAGCAGGAGGATGGTTTCTTGGGTCTTGCTTGAGATGCATCCGTAGATGCAAGCCAGAGTTGTATTTGCTTTGCCAGTTGCGGCATCACATTGGTAGCTCACATTCATCTTGTGATCAATCATGACCCCCAAGCCTCTTTCGGTTGTGGTGCTAGTGAGTGTAGTACTGCCAAGCCTATAATTATGATGGGGGGGGTGTTTCCCTTCCCCCCCCGAGGTGGAGTACCTTGCATTTCTCCACGTTGAATGTCATCATGTTTCGATCCACCCACCTTGAGAGCCTATCCAGGTTGGCCTGAATTGCCAGCCTATCCTCTACCATGACCTCACTTCCCCATAATTTGGTGTCATCTGCAAACTTAGCCAGTCTGCTTCTGACACCCAAAACCAGTTAATTTATGAATATACTAAAGAGTACTGGTCCAAGTACTGAGCCCTGGGGGGTACCACTGGTCACCATGTGCCATGTTGACTCGGTTCCATTGACAACACTTTCTGGATCCAACCACAGAGCCAGTTCCCCAGCCATCGGACTGTAAGGATGTCGAGGCTGCACTTCTCCAATTTTACCATGAGAACATCATGGGAGACAAAATCAAAGGCTTTTCTGAAATCTAAATATATGACATCTTCTCCTTTGTCCAGGTGATGCATCATCTGGTCATAGAAGGAAATGAGGTTGGTCAGGCAAGACCTACCTGCAATGAAGCCATGTTGGCTCTCTCTCAGAATGGTGCCTTCAGTTAGCTTGTTGTTGATGGTTTCTTTAACAATTTTTTTCCAACATCTTTCCAGGGATTGTGGTCAAACTGATTGGACTGTAGTTCCCTGGATCTTTCTTCCTTCCTTTCTTGAAGATTGGAAGAGGGCCAACGTGGTGCCTATCTGCCATGCTCCAGCAAACTTGATTAATGGAGTCTGCTCTGACACACTGTAATCACAGCGCATTAGAGCAGCCTCCATGCTCGTGTGCAGGCACCCTAGGTTTTCATTAGAAATCAGGTGCCGAACTCTCCTAGGCACTTATAAAACCGGGCTCCCCCTTCCTCCCCAAAGTGAAATAGAGGGAATCAGATTTCACAATGATTGCTGCAGGGATTACAAAGGGATTCCTGATAGTGGTAGGATGATGCAGGTATGATGGTCCAGGAAAAATGCAAGAAGTAAGGATTTTTGTGGGTGAGATCATTTATTGGACCTACTGTATAGCTAGGAGGGACACAGCCATGCTTTTGGGTACCACTGCATCCATGAATTCTGCCACATATAAGCACTGACAGCTGGTCAGGTAGTATTTTTATTTGTCCTTTAAAATATCAGGTATGGGTCACTGGCAGAAGTGTGGAACCTGAGTTGACTGATCAATAGATTCGTGATACAGCACTGGTCTACATAGATGGATTGCATGAGACCTTATCTGTGTTAAGAACATTTGCACTTGTATTTCCACATTGATGTATTTAAAGTGAAAACTTTCTTAATTTAGACAAAGCCTGAGCAACATGGGTTGGAGGTAAAGGAGGCAGAAGAGGTTAGTGAATGACATGATGAAGGGAAGTGACAAGGCAATAAATAGGTTTTAGGTTAAAGGGTAAACTGACAAAAGTCAGCTTTCGTCTGGCGCTTGAACTAACAAAAGTCAGCTTTAATTTGCATACCAAAATTCCATTTGTATAAATCCTTCCTGGAGAAGGGAGAATAGGAACAACATAACCGAATGATTTAAAACAATTTTTCTTTTCTTTTTTTTCTTTTTAACTACCCTTCCTTTAAAAATACTATTTCTTCCTTAGTCCTTCCTCTAGTTCAAGCCCTGTTAAACTTGAAACAAGCAGTGAATTTCAGATGGAATGTATTAAAATGTGCTTAGGTGCTGTGGTGATAGACACATTAGAAATACCACAGAGCACAACTGATGAGATAGACAGATTAAATACCTAATGAATTTCATAGGAGAGGCATTAAAATAAATATGAGCACGAGACAGAGGGAGAGAGAGAGATGGAAAAGTCAGCCCTCATGAGAGTGGCACTTGTATGTGGGCACAAAAAATAACTGGCCAGGTCCTGGAGTCCAGATCCTAGACCAACAGCTTCCAGAGAAGAAAAGACAAGCCCCAAGCATCCAGACCCTTGAGAAGGAAAACTGACCTTTATGTGATAGGAAAAACTCCACGTTCAATGTTATCAAGAGATTTTAGTGAGCAGAAAATTTGTTATCAGACTAACAGATCTCAAATCTTCTCAAATCTTCATGGGTCTCCCTCTTGATGTTAACGTGAAAGCCAAATATATATGGGCCTGGGACAGAGAAGCCCCACAAGTGCCAGCAAAATTTCTAACAAGGTGGAGTGGGTGGCTGTAGAGTCAGCATCCCTGCCAAACCCATATCATTAGAGGAACTGCACTTTGGACTAGCTCCACAGTACAGCAAGATTGAAGAGGAGGTTGGGACCAGACAGAAGAGTGCTGGAGTAGGACATGGCTCCAACAGCCACCATCCTAGAGGAAGCGTGCTCTGTATGGTCCTTGCCTTGATGCTGCTCCAGCCATTGGAGTAGTAACCACCCATGGAGAACACAGCTGCCCCAAGCTGCTGTTACCAAATTGAGGTGAGTAGAATCCGCATCAACTCCTCTCAAAGATTAACTGGGTTTAGTAGTTCATATTCACAGAGGGGGCAGAATATTTAAGCAGAGATTTGCTGTGCAGATCTGAAAAGAGTTTTGCCCATGCAATTTTCTGAACATCAAAAGCTAAAATGATTTTTCTTTACTTGCTAAATGCACTTGTGTGTGTGTGCACACAAAAGCATTTCTATCTAAGGACAGTTAATTGAGCACCATTATTACAATAGAAGATGTTCAGTGCTAGGAATTAAAATTGGTAGCATTAGATTCCATTGCATACTAAGATTATTGAGTGAGGTAAGATTTTCAAAGTTTGTCCCTATTTTACAATAGTTTGTGGGAGCTGTAGAGATAAACACAGTGCTAATTTTGAAGTGTATTAAACAAATTTGCCATCTATTTACTAACAGACGGTTTCTGTTGGCTTGAAAGGGCCAGTGTCATGTCCCTGCTTAGTGGCACAGCAGCAGCTGTGAAATGTCAAGTTAAAATGACATGAAAGATCCACATGGTGTCTGAACTGTCGGCAGAATAAGCTTGGATGTAAAGAAAGGTTTACTGAAACCATGTTGACCCGATGTAAATATGGCATGTCTTGCTGACCAGCTACCCTGATTTCAGGCTTCAGTACCACTCTCTGTATTTTTTTCACTAGCAATTTAAAATTGTTCAGACTTCTTACATGCATGGAAAAAAACACAGCTATAATAAGTAAAACCTGGGCAGTAAACACCACTTACTGCTTAGTACTGTTTCTGACTCCATCTGCCTGTTCTCCTTCTGCATTCTCAGATCTCACAGAAACTTGGAGCAGAGGGAGTAGGAGAAAGTGCAGCAAGAAACTCATGAGTTTTAAGAGAAAATGCATAAAACAAAGTTAACTGTTTATCTGGTGCAATAGCTGGTTCCCACCTTGGTGCTCACTGGGGTTACAGGAAGCTGGGAGTTTGCCTGGAGCTAGTGAAAGTCAGTAAGGTGATGCTGAGGTTATTAGTAGTGCTCGCTGTGAATGACTCCTCCTATGGAAAGAAACAGCCTCTTGAAGGGACTATTGTCAGATCTGGGCTCTAGACAGCTTATTCTGACACAGAATGTTTCTCTAAATATTGCATGTCTTCAGCTCCCTATTTTTTGGCAAAGACTTTTCTGGAAGGCATCTCCCATAATGTCGCAATTTCTCAGATCTCTTTGAACCCAGTCAATCTGGGAGAGAGACATATTTAGGCTTCTTTAGGCTTTGGTATATCATGGAGTTTGCTGATGCTATTTGCTAATCTGTTTCTGGGGGTGGATTAAAAACAGGAAGTTCCCCACGCTGCTTCATTCAGAGCTAGTCTCCTAACTGAAACTACTGATCAGAAGTGTTAGGAAACTGTCTGTGAACTGTGATGAGAGGCTCCCAGGGTTGTTCCAGTGCCTCTACTCATGACACTTCCTATATGGAGTTATAGAGCAATGGGTTAACTGTTCTGGAGATGTGTCTGCTAGCTTCCACGGTGTCCTTAGCTCATTTTTTAATACATAGATGAGGCAGTGAGTAGTATAACTGACGGGGGGACAACTCAGGCAGCAGCCCTGGGTCCTGCCTTTGTTGGGGGTGTTGGGGGCAAAAACAGCTGTGACCACAGCAGCAGCTGATTGCACCACTGCGATCAGCCCTGAGTTGGCCAGCGCTGCTCCAGGAGATACATGGCTGTCCTGGCCATGGAGCTGCACTGTTATGCTTCTGGAGCCAGTTTGGGGGCTCTTTGTGCTTATAACACCCAGCTTCATATTCACATCTCTTTTTACCTGAGACAAGTGACTTATCTGTTGTCTAACAGAGACTGTGCTATGGATCTGAGCTAGTGCTCTGTGGCAATTCACACAAGGCTAATGTAGTGTTTAAAGGATGGGGAAAACAGAGGGCAGACATTATCCTGGCAACCCTGACTGATGCAGTAAGCCCACTGTTTGTGTTAAGGTTTTCAACTAGGGGATCTGGCTGGCCTCTGAATATCCAGATAGTAATTGCTGAATCTGCCGTCTCTCATTTGCACTGAACAAGAAGGTTATGTCCTTTTCTTCCAGATCCAGACCTCATTGCAATTATCTCTGTCTCTATCACTTAGAGGCTAGATCATGGCAATGTGCTCCGAATGCAGCTATACTTTCAAACCATTCAAAAAGAGCAGAACACAGAGGCCTGGATATTAAACAGTGTTTTACCCAAAAAATGCATTAGCCCTGTGCTCTGTCATTTGCCGTGTTGATTTTTAGGTGAAGTCTGAAATGCTACTTTTATCCAGGCAAACCCCAAACGATTAAGGTCCAAGTTATGGGAGCAACCACCCATTTTGTGTGCGACACTACAGCTGAAGCTACCCTCTGTAAAATGCTTGAAGTTCATGTCCCCTGGCATGGCATAAATTTTTACCCAGTTGATCCACTAAATGTGGTGACCTATGAGATACAGTATAAGATCCACTTGCCAAGGCTGTATCAAAAAGAAGATGTATTGGGAAATGGAGTATTATGAGGGGTCATGTTTGTTAAAGGATTGGGAAAGATTATTTTCTGCACAAGTGCTCACAATTGTATATGCCTTTTTTTACTATTTTCTGTTTAGAGTTGGTAATTGTTGATCTCCGTACCACACCTGGAAAACCCTGGTACAGGCAACTGGAAACAAACAGTCAAAACAGTGAAATTTTCAAGAGACATGGAATATACTGAATAAATACACTTCACAGTATTTTAACCTTATTCATTAAGCTACCAATAACGTGTCTTAGCTAAACACATTAACTACAAAGCTCCTGAGCTCTCTTTCTGGGTAAGTGCACCATAACCTATTACACTGTAGGAAATGTTACTCCTAAATTCCTGAGTCTTATGCACAACACTTATTTCAGCAACTATTCCTGTGCAGAACTGAGCTCCACATCAGCACCTAATAGATAGGAGTTATTAAACATGTGGGACTGCTAATTGGAAGAACCACAGATTCTACTGGAAGTCTTTCCTGGAATAGGGGATAGATTGGTCTTGCAATGTATTTCATAGCAGTGGCTAGCAGAAGATTAATAGCTACAAAGACCACAACAAAGCAGTTTTAATACATTTCTTCATCACAGCTTGGGGTTTACAACCCAAGGGAAAACAATGCATGTCCATTTTTTTGCCTGTAAATACCCAAGAATAGCAAATTTTCTCTTTTTCACAAGGAAAAATGGCATTTATCTCCAGAACATGAATGGCTATTAAGAGTTATCTCCACCATTCCCTCTGTTCTCTCTTTCTCCCACCTCATCAGGAGGAAAAAAAATAAAATTAAAAAAAAGGAAAAAGGAGCACTGTTGGATTCTCATTCTTCAGCTTTTACCAGCCTTTGGAGATCAGGATGCTATTGGCTCAGCCTTGTGTGCGATCTGGAGCTGTTCACTTAGCAACAGCAAGCAGAAGAATCAGACGGCAACACTACCTGGCTCCGCAAGTGTGTGAATGTTTTAAGAGATCTGCTCTTGTACTGCACACAGTGGGTCCAATCTATAGAAGTGTTGTGCTCCTCTTGGGCTATTAGTGGGAGCTACAGGTGCTCTGCACTTAACAGAGTCCCACCTGGGGAAAACAGCTTCAGTCCAATATATTGCAATTTTAATAGGAGGGCTTAATAAGAGCTTACTAACAACAACAACAACAACAGGAAGAGTCTCAGTAGAGCACATATTTAATGCGAGTTGTAAAGAGTATATTTTCTATGCCTGAAATAATAAGGGATATAAAATGTGATTCATTAGAGGACAAGACGAGGAAAAGGAAGCGAAACAAAGCTAGGGTGACATGAAATGCTACAAATGAGTTGTTTACTTTCACCTGCCTTTTTACCTGCTGTTTCTCAAAGCAACAGAATGTAAAACTGAACAGACTGAAGCAAGCAATTGGATATAATACTATTCAGCCTGCTATCATGGTTTATCTATTCTTCTGCTACTTTAAACACAACTGATTTCTTACAGGATAAAAGAAAGAGCTGAGAAGGGAGTGGAGGAGAGGAATCTAGACTGCAGAGATTTTACTTCCTTTATAAAAGAGGAGAATGTTGGGAAATTATTGGGTGGAGAAGTTATTTAATGAAGCCAGCCAGGCTGACATAAGAAATGTCATGCAGATGTATGACATGCAGTCCAGTATTCTTGTCTCCCCTACTTGCCAGCCCTAATAGCTCAAACAAAGAAAGGAACCTGAAAAACTGCTTTACATCCTGTCACTGCTAGTGAAGAGCTTCTGGAGACCCCCTCTCCCTCTTGGGCAGCAAACCATCAGGTTTTATGTAAAGTGTCTGGTCTACATGCCTTGAAAACTGAAATGAAAATGTTAACCCAAACCTCTGTTTAAAATAGCTCTGCATCTTTATACCTGAACATTAAAGCTAAGTTTAATTTTCCCCTACATTATTAGACAACCCAAGGCAAGGTCTAACCTCTTAAATCAAATCCACTTTTATCACTGCCATTCAGTGAAATGTATTGAAAAAGGTGGAGCTGAACAGCTTTCACTTCCCTCTGCTCTCAACAGGTCAGCTAAGTCAGAAAATACCCCTGCCATTTAAGGCTCAATACAACTGAACATGTTGTGATATCCTTTTCACCCTCTTTGTGTTACTATTCTATTGAATTTTCCTTAAATTCAAAAATACACTAGGTATATAATGAAGGAAAGGAAATGGTACTTCCTTAGATGCATATACTTTTGAACATTAAGTAATTGTTAAAGGAAAATCTACACTTTCCTAGAAACAGAATTACAAGGCTGGTTATAGACCTATCTCCCTTCTCTCTTCTAGTATTTTGGGGACTTTTCTGTAACAACAAAACCTATGGCTTATTTGAACAAGACGGTTTGAAATTTAAGATGGCTACCAAGAGTAGCAGTTATCATGTCACCGTGCTGCACAGAGGTTGGATGACTGCCTACAATTTGAGGGCTGTTATGTTTAAAGTTTACCAACCCTGAGCAAATGATGGCTGAATACAATCAATGATGGGACAGTGAAAGGTGGCGAGATCCATTTTACCTAAAGCAACAGTATTCCATCTGAAGGCAGTGGGAGAGACAAAGATGTCACCAATGGCAGGGAATCTATTGGATTAACATATGCCCAGATGATTTAAGGAAGAAGACCATATCCTACATTACCAAGGAAGGCAAAAAATCTACTTGTCAATCATTTTGGGGAGAAAATTCCTTCCTAGGCCCAAATCTAATGATCATGTTGACCCAAATTGCATGAGTAAGACTCATTAGCTAAGCACGTGAAAGGTCTCTCAGTACTGTTAGGAACACCAGTACACCAAAATTATTCTCCTGCATATAGCTGTGGTAAGTGTCCAGTACTTTAGAGGAAGATGGAAAAAAACCCTGAAACCAAATAATGAATTAAAGAGAGAAAAAAAGTGTGTCCCAACCCTACCAGCTGAATCCTTGAAATATGGGACACTTCCCCCATATTCAGATGCCTACATGTAGACAGACAAAGACAGACTACATGACCACAAAGCATGACTCAAAATCTATTACATGGAAACAAACATCCTTGAAACCTAGATGTCAAACTGCAATGTTCTACCAGAAAGCATTAAACACCAAGAAGGCAGGAGAGTTCACCTACTTGGGCAGCACCATAATAGCTAACAGGAGCCTCAAGAAGGAAGTGACATCAAGGGTAGGGAAAAGTTTCCGTTGGATTTTCAAAATGTAACGGACTACATACAGTACCAGAGCAACGCTGAGAATCTTCAACTCCAACATAACCTCAGTGCTAATGGGCAACTGTGAGCTGCACAGTTATAGAGGAAACAAGACACTTTCACAAACAAGTGTCTACAAAAGATTCTGGGCATTGGATGGAAAGACAACATGAAGAGATTGGAGAAATTACCATCCAGCAGCTTGTCTCCACCTCAATCGGAAAGAAGCGCTGTATGGTTTGGGGATGTGTGCTGGAAGCTACATGATGGCACTGAATGGAGGAGGAGAAGAGGGTATGGGGAAAAGAAGGCACCCACAAGAAACCCAGAGCTGAGCAGTCAAAACTCAACACCACAGAACCGATAGAAATAGCAGCAAATGAAAGAGAGGAGTGGAAGAGTCTAGCACAAAAGGACGTAATATGGGAATGCAAATAAAATGCAGCAGCCTGTTTTCAGGCTGCTTGGTTGCAATCATCATAGCTGGCAACTATAGAAAGGAGTCCACAAGGTGGAGCTTCTTCAAGCAGGCAAGGCAATTTGCTTAACACTCAAACCTGTGACCTTCCTCCCCCTTTTCATTCTGCGACAGACTAAGTTAAGACACAAAACTGTGCGGGAAGAAGCCGCCTACCTCATTGTACAGCTCCTTCCTGTACAGTATCAATCTCTGCAACCACAACTCAACAGTTTACCTTTTCAGTGGTAGTTTGACAAAAGTAATGTTAAACTCCTGACTAACAGCAACTGGAGCTCTCCCTGCTGTCCTCAGGAGAGGGACGCAGACCTGTTGGCTTACTTCATCTCTCACTAATGTCTTTTTCACATATAACTATTTGGCTTTTTAATCTGATTTTTAATCGGTATTTAATCTGTCTTTTTTTCCTCACTTTTTACATTTACACTACATCTTGGAGTTTGGCGTTTTCTCCTGTTTCATGCATTTTGTTTTGCAATTTATCCCACTGAATGCAGTATACAGGACTCTGGCAAGTTTCTCAGATGAATTATAGGTGCTATAGTAACAAATATGGCTTTGCAGTGTATTTTTCCTGAATATTTTCATGTCCAGATCCTCTCATTTTTTTCTTTCAACTTACTTTAACACAATTTATAATTGATTCTTTCTTGTACAGTGCTTTAATACTGAACATGTCCTTATAACAATAAACCACTGGCATAACTATGTCTCCTGCACCTCGATCCAACTTTCATATTAAATCAGTGGGAACTGGATCAGGGCTTTACAGTAAATTGGTTATTTATTTGGATTCTGTAATTTAAAAAGTATATTGGTTTTGTTGGTCAGCTATGTAGGATGAATAATGCAGAAGTAAGTGAGAACCATGTTAATCCCATAGACAGACAAAATATAACAAAATACACCACATAATTGTTGTGATAGCTTTATGTTAAGACTAAAAACATCCCATGGCTTTGGAATTCACATCTCCTTGGTCTGCCGCAGCCTGAATTTGATGACCTTCACTCAGGGAACAGAGACTTAACCTGACTCATACGTAGTAACCTTACCCCACCAGTAGTCTCAGTGACTTCAGTGGGAGTTGGACTAAGCTCTGAATTTGCCAGGAATTCATATCCATTAACCTCAGCAGGGCTAAAAAATGGGCTTAGACAGGCTATTTAAGATATTTCTCTTTTGGGACATTTTTTTGTTACTGTTTGAATAGAAACTTTTTAGTTGTGCCTAGGGAACTGATAGGCACCATTAAAATAAAGACAGGTGAAAATGTAAGCTTTGGGGCCTAGATGACTCTGAGGGCCTAAATAGGATATACTCTCTACTTCACATCAAGTCACAGTCATCGTCATCAAATGGGGGTAAAATCAGTGGTATAATTCCAACTGATACTGAGTAAGTATCCTTATCCTAATTATAGTATTAAAAACCGCACAGCACTTTATACAGAGGAAATATCACTAAAGGGAATGCTGCAGGTAGTCAAACAGAGAAGCTAAGGAATGACCAGATTAGGAAGACTGATCTATTTTACCACCAGGGAAGGACCTCATGACCACTGGCAGGGACAGTGGGGAAGAATGGATGGCCCCTACCCATTTCATCCTTCCTCTATAAACAGATGATTTGGGTCTCTAAGGTACCTTTCATAAGCAGGAAGGCCTCGATGCACAGCAAAGTCTTTGTTCCCACTAGAGCCTCACTGATGTCACTAGGTTGCAGCTGGCATGGATTCAGGGACTTCCCTCGCTTCATACACTGCACAACCAGGGCCTAGCAAATTACTTTTTAAAATAACATGGAAATACTCAGCTCTGCATTCTAATGACACGATGAAGAGAATGGCACTGCTTATCTTCTACATTTTAAGTTGTCTAAAAAACGGGGCGGGAGAACAGTAAGTTGTCACTTGGGGGCACTTACATCATGACCCTGGTACTACCAGACGGGTCCACTCACAACAGTACGCACCAAACCTAAAAATGTGATGATAAAGCCAGTAAGGGGGATCCCCCAGTGGCTGTCAGGGGTGGATCCAGGGGTGATTCTGGTCCACCCAAAGTTTAAAACCAACTGCCTGGCAGCAGCACTTCTTTTACTCAGGCATCAGCAAGTGAATCAATTGACTTTATGGCTCATTATAATTTACCTGATTCCTTTTAAACTCTTCATTCCATAGGTATTAATAACCCTCTCTCCTTTTCAATGGTCTTGATGTTCCACTAATTAAGCTGTCTTTTCTTCTGCCATTCTGCTATCTGCTAGTGGCTTCCAGTAATGGAGCTCCTACTTCACAGCCCTGCAGTCTGTTTTTAACTCTAGCTAGAAGTATTAACTTAAGTGAACATTAACTCAGGTGTGGAAATAACTTTCAGTGAAGCACTGGATTCACTGTCAAGATGCTCAAGAAGGCTAGATGTGTTTTATGCATCTGAAAAAGAAATATACATTTCATTCTAATGACAACAGGACTAAAGAAACAACATTGATTATTTTTGCCTAGTCTGTTGTGTTTTTATACATAACAGATGATATAGCGCATTCCAATAAAGTTGTATTTGCTTCGATCTTAAACTGAATAATATAGCCTTAGGTCCCTAGCATATTAGTAAACCTTCTAGTTTCTATTAATTATTATATTGTGTTTAATTATATTATGTTATATGTGATGATGTACCATACTATTTGCACCCCACTTTTTCAAAATCCTAGATCTGCCACAGTGGTTGTCAGCATGCTAAAGACAGAAACATCCCATGTAGGGATGCTCCCAGAGCTGCTGGATTGCCACACTCCCAAGGTTGGAAAATGTGAGCTAAAGGGACTGGGTTGAGTATGTCTGAGTACAGGTGCTCCTGGTATTGCCAGACATACAATGTAGTCATATCCTTAGTGATTCCTTTTAGTAAAGGGCCAAATCCTACTCCCTGGGAGTAGGACAACTAAGTGTGATCTTATTTCACCCTGCCAAGTCCCTGAAAAACTGTTAATACATAGTGGGGATGTGTCCTTCTCCTCAGTTTTAACGCTACCATGACAGAATGTTTTCAAAAGGTTGCAGGACTTAATGCAATAATGCATTAACATTAATGCAGGAATGGCCAACCTGTGGCATGGGTAGCCTCTGTGTGTAGCTCACGACAGATCAGGGAGGGGATGACAACACAGCAGCACATAGGGCAGGGAACAGAAAGCAGAGCAGCAGATCAGGCAGGGAGCACAGGGCTAGAAGCAGAAAGCAGAGCAGCAATTTAACCCTTGGGGTCTAACTTGTATCCTTCTGCTTTGATTCTCATTCTGTGAAGGAGAACAAGGTCTTTGCTTTAGCTAAACAGCAAATATTTTTTAGAAATTGTAAAAATATATATTTCTCTTGCATTTATTTTGCTGCTGCAAACTGTACATACCAAAGAAAAGGAGTTTTTCAGTTGTTGCTTATAAACAAATTGCAGCTTTCAACTCTGTGAAGGAAAAGAAGAAATGTACGTGTTGAGAGCTCAAGAGAAAATCAGAAGGACAAATACATCTTGGAAACTGGCTTCATTTCCACTCCATTTTCCAATTATGTATCTCCTGCGCGTTGCGCACAGTAGTTTGGGAATGAGTCCAGCGACAGGATTCCATGCTAAACCAACAGCAACAAAAGTATACTTCCTCTCTCCATATGTGATTCTTTTTAAAAGACAGCCCAGTGCATACCCATATAAGGTTGGCAATAGGACACTTCCGTCTGGCTGCGCTGAACACAGACTCCAGCATTTTGGTGCCACTTGATTTCTATGCAATAATACTAATGACCCAAAGAGAAAGGTGTACATAATCCTCAATGAAGTCATCTGGGAGTTCCAGACAATCAAAGGAATTTCCTACAGGGGGGAGGCAGGAGGTATTTTTATTTTAGCAGAATTTTTTTTAGCAACCAGCTTAGCCTGCTCTGAATTATGACTAGGCTGTTTTCACTCTCAGAAATGTAACATGACTATGGAGCAATCCAGCTCTGCAATAACCTAGAGATATGCAAGCAAAAACTACAGCATGGTTCTGCTTACCTTAACACATTGTATTGTCACTGAGAGCTTCTCAAAATAAGTAATACTCAGAACTTGCACAATTTTTCACCCTACATTGTTAAGAGCTCTTTTACATCAGTAAGCTGCTGTTCGTGGACTAATAAAAGAGGGAATTAGGCCATTTATAATCAAAGTGCTTGACAGAAGTTGACTAACTCTCTCAACACACCTGTGATTCAGGAACTGTAAATGGGTACATTTTTTTCCAATGGGGAAATTAAGACAGACAGCTGAATAGTCTTGGCTGTGACTGTATAGCATGTAAGCAGCAGGTTGAATCCAAGCATGTCTGACTTCCAAACCTGTGCTCACTCCTCTAACTGATTCAAAACAGCCTCATTTTCCCACTTCTCCCTCCCTCCCTCCCCAGAAAACCTATAAACATTCCCATTAAAATATATTTACAGTCAAAGTGGAATCATTTGGTGCAGCAGCTACTTCCCATCATGTCCCTGGCAATGGAATGCAAGCTGAGAAAGCCTGACTGCTGGTGTCAAGTGGCTAAATCAAAAACCAGACTTGAGAATCTTTTTAAAATCCTCGCCAGAATAATGGTTCTTATCTCCATAGAAAGTATTTCACAAGGCCTGAGAATAATGGCAAAATGCTCTTTGACTAGTGGAGTCAAATTCAGTCCTACATACAGACAGAGAGGCAGCACCAGTGGGTGGTTATCAAATCAGACTCATCAGACAGTCAAGGCCATGCACAGCTTTACAAAACAGCATAAAGAGTTTACAGTTCATACACCATTGAGTGAAGAGTGCTGAAGAGACTTCCCCTGGTCTGAAAAGCAGATTCTTGGCATCAGCCTAACTACATCTTTTTTAAATGACTTGCAACAATCCAGTTGACGCAGAGTAAATAAAGAATCCAGGCTAGAAGTCAAGAAAGTATGAATTAAAATATATGTCCGTGACTGACAGAAATATTATAATATCGATAATACTCTTGAGCTTAGAAAAAAAATCAGCATGTGAAGTGGTCTAAGTACAGCATGAGACCCAAACAATAACTCAGGGTGGTAGACATTTGTGACATCCTTTACATCTGAGATGGTGACCATACTCTCTACAATCATATGCTACATCAAAGAGACATTAAGCAACAGTGATCAAAGCCACTCAGTAATATATATATTGCTTTATCTTAGACCCACACTCTGCCAGCTTTTGACCACCTGAGCTTGGATCTCAACCAAACCTAAGAGAAATGAGAAACTGGACTCAGATCTGGCAACAGATATGTAGATCTGAGGTACTGTCTGCTTAGCAATGGAATCCATGATTTTTAAACCCAGTATAAACTTCCTTCAGTAGTAGCATAGAGTTACACAGAATGAATCACTGAAAAGAAAGAAGCATGAAACAAATTTCAAATGGGGCACAGCAGAAGCTTGAGGGTAATTTACTGGCTACACAAGTGAGGCCCAAGTTCAATTCTAGAGGCTCCAGAAAGATCCAACAGTTCGCCACATCCACCCCAGTACGTTCCAAAGGAGAAGCTAGGTTTGCACCAATACCATATATGAGCTCCACTTTTGCTGGAATTCAGACTAGAATTTCTGAGATGAATTACAGAGTGTGAGATCTGCGCGCAGCAGCTATCCACTCCAGTACTATACTAAGACAAAAGAATAAAATTGAACTTCAGTCTAACAAGATCTTTACCTAGAGGTAATTTCATTTTGGTAATTAATTTCATTAAAGTAACACAATGATCATGGCTGTTGATGCAGAAAGAAATGTCCACTCTTTTACTATTGGAGGTAAACATAGAGATAACACAGGCACACACAACTAAAAAGCTTAATTGATTAGGGATGCAGGAAGAAATCTAAGCGTGTGCTCAAGCATCTTAGATAATAACACTATGCAAAAACTGTCCGGGGGGTTAGGAGGGAAGCATTTTGTCGGCTCCTATCATCATGGGAGAAAACTGAGCAAGATGTATGTCACAGAAGACAATTGTGGTTAATCTGTATCAGTTATTCAGGTAAGAACAGCCATATGACACTTCCAAAGAGCTGGAACTTCACAGACTATGTTTTGTTTGAATCTAGGATTCAAGATAATTTCCTCAGACTTGAACAATGCACCATTCTGTTCGTGTTCTGTGCAATTTTCCTAGAAAAAGAGATGCAGTTTTCATTTTAATAACCTGGTTCTTGGAAAGATGGACCCTCCAGACAAGATAATTAGCAGCCAGACTAGACACTTTCCATAGCCACGTGTCTGTGCCCACTTCTTAACCCTTTATTTAAGCTGGAATAAAGCAAGATGAAAAATTAATGTGATTAAAATGAGGCTGCTGTGTGAGAGAGCCCAACAGCCTAGTATTTTCACATTTTTTTATGAAACCTGACTGGTTTGGAGAATATAGTTGAATCAAACAGCAGGTGCAATATAAAAGGCACAGAAGAAATGTTGGTGCAAGGAAGTCAAAAAGGGAAAAAAAAACAGTAATCAAGAAAAATAAAACAAAACAGAACTAGCAAGTGAAAAGAGCAGAGCTTGTAAGCCATCCTTATTAAAAGGTTTTAAAGTGCAACATATTAAACTCTCCCCATGTAACAAATCCTTAGGACACTTTGTAAGAGAATCATTAGGGACGTCCATCTTAATGCACTAATTACTTAAAGCCAAGAAACAAAGACAGCCCAATACCAAACCTATGATAAAAATGTGAGAAATCTGAAAGAAAATTTGAACCAGGACCAGGAGGGCAATAAATGGCCAAAATTAAAAGAGGATTTATGGTGTCACAAGAAACTGTAATGTGTTTGAGAGAATTATTGTGAACTGAGTGCCAAATGGAGCAATTTAAGGAACAGGGAGAATAACTGAAGTGCTACCATTGCACCTAGAAAGTCAAGATTTATGAGCAGCCTAGAAAACAGGGAGAGCATGCTTTGGCTATTATAAATCACCACCTCTTCACCATTTAAAAAGCATTCTGGATTTCACAGAGATCCAAAGCGCTCATCTAGTCAGAAGAAACTATACTGATTTGCAACAGCTGAGGCTATGATGCAATGATTTGGATGGAGCTACACCATTTTATATGGGCTGAGTTGATATGCCCCAATCACTCCCATGGAACTACACCTCTCTGCACCAGTGATGCAGTTCTAACTTGGTTTGTCTCACAGAGCCTTCAGAATATGGAGATTAGAGCCTGAATAGTCAAGCAAGGTAACCACTATTAGCTTCCTGAGCCTGCACTTATCTCCTCACAGCACTCTGCAAAAGATCTTGCTGCACCACAGGGTGCCCCAGCACCTTGGTTGAGAATTATTGCCCAAGAGGTTCTTCTGTGAACAGAAAGGAGGGCTGTAGCTCTCAGTATATAATCTGATACTACTATCTAGGTCCAGTCAATTTTAAATTACATAGGCTCTAGTAACACGCTCTTCAATGAACAATCACATCCAGAAAATGATCCTTATTACAATAATACAACTTCTGTTTCACAGAGCAGCTCATGTGTGGTGGTAAGGTGAAGTTGATGGAATCATCTTTTCCATGCAATTCCCCTAGCTAGAAAAATTCTTTCACAGGTTCCTTTGGGTTTTTGTTTATTATAAAGTAACTTTCAAGGCAAACTCCTGATCTTCCTCTCAATTCATAATGCTTTCCCTAATGACTTCACTGGGCTTTGAGTTGGGCTCAGTGAACTTTATCTAGAGACCAGGAACTGGGCACTGGTTAAAATTTCATGACCGAACCAAAACTTATTCTGTAAAAAGTGCCATGTGCTTCATAAATAAACCTTTTTCACTCAACCCTTTGCAGATCTGCAAGACCACTCTAGTGCTATTTCACTATGAAACAGCATCATTTCTAGGGTCTTGTTTTGTAGCCAACTCAGATCAAGAACAACTAAAAATCATTACCATTTCTGGCATCGTAGATGAAACAAGACTTAAATTCAATCCTTAGTGAATAGGTGTCCACATAATAAAATAGCAGTGGACATCTCTTTAAGTTGATCTCTTTAACTGTGGCAGGGTGGGGAGCTTGTACTGCTGTAGATGTTCTATAGGTTGACTATAGAGTAGGTTCCCATTCTCTACACCCATCTATCTTGTGTCTTTAAAAGGCTTTTTTTGAAAAAAGAAATAGAAGTGCTCTGGGAAATCCATTATTACCCCAATGCACTGGCCTCAAGACTTCTCTCTTCTGCTTTATATGCCCCAAAACGCAAACTCACTACAACCGAACAGAGCTCACACACCTCCTTCCTGGGAGGCCACACTACTGTAAACAGCGCTTCCCATAAAGACTGCTGCACTGGCTTGAGAGACAGTTTCTGCATTCAGCCTAATAGAAAAAAGAAACTGTATATGACCCAACTTTCCTTTTTCCTTGACCAAAAAGTTTTCCTTGCAAATGGCTGAATCATCTTTAAATGTTCTTTTTTGTTAAAGAATTACAGGTTTGATTTACACAAGGATGCCAATAGAGAAGCCCAATGTCAATGAAGCTACCAGATCAGTTATAAACAGAAAGATGCATATGATACAAAAATCTGTACTTTTCATTGGCATCTGTGAACTCAAATGCTGGACCCTGGCCCTGTGTTTACAGGTCACTGGATTCTCCATATAAAAATGTCACATTGGCAAACTAGAGGGTATCCCTTCAAGCCACCACTGTCTAACCTAAGGGCAGCCACAATGCGACCTCAGGGTAAATGTTGCCCACTGAGTTCTATGTTATAGCCTTTGGCTACTCTCATTCCAACCAATGGACAACACTGAACTATTTCCAGAAGGATGGCAGCTTAGTAAATTAGGGTAGTCTCCAAATGGAAATGGAGCTGATATTACCTGGCTGGGAGGAATTTTTCCAGCTACTTTGCAGGGAAGAGTGACTTGGGACTTTAGGTAGGCTGGTCTGCTCTGTGGTGGAAGATACAACAGCATTGAGAAAACAGAGGAAAATGGCAATGAGGAAGCTACAGACTGCCACCCACCTGTAGGGGTTTGTTCACTTTGTGACCAGTAAAATGAAGCACAAGTATGCCTGGCCTTTTGTGGGTTTAAGTTGTTAATCTGCTTCACAATTAACAAATTGGGTCCAGCCCTTCGATCTTGGGAGGTTGCCAAAGCAGCCCTCAGTTGAAGGAAAGATGGGTATCCTTGGTCTGATCTTTTGTGGCACCCACCCAGGGGCAGTGCCATCCTCTTCACAGTGGATTGGTTAAGGGGGGGACGAGGGGCTGCAGCAGGCTGCAGGCAGGAGTGAGGCAGGCTCAGCTGTGAGGGGTGGGAAGCAATTGTCCAGAAGGAGGTGCAGGGGGCTTGGACAGGAGTGGTGCAGGGAGGGGTGGCTACTAGGGGGCCAAGACAAATTCTGAGGTGGCTATAGCCCCCTTCCCAGCACTGCCCCTGCACCCAACACACTGTTAATAAATACTGGACAATTATCACCCCAATAACGTAGGGCTCTTTCTCTTTTGGCAAAACTAGTCACAGTTCTTATTCTACACAAGCTTCGTATATTATCAGTTTTCTGAAAAAGAATGGTATATGCTATCATTAAAGAGATATTTTTAAATTAACAACAAAAAAAAGAACAGAGATTCATCACCTATCAAGAGGAGACTTCTTTCAAGAGTATTCTACAATAGGGTTTAGCAGCCCATGGCCCAAGGGCCAGTTCTAGCCCGCAGTGGTTTGATGTGGCCTGTTAAAGCAGATCAGTGGCATGCAGTGACATTCTATGGTGGTGGTGGGGAAATCAGTAGTACATGGCAAGCAGGAAGCCAGAACGGAGGCCCCCCGGGGAGCATGTTGCCTAGCTGCCCTCTTCTGCCAAATCCACTGTTGTCCATTGCAAAAACAGTGACCAGTGGCACTCAGGGACAGGTTGAACGGTCTCAGGATATCACAAAGGAGGCAGTCAGGTTTCAAGCAGTGGCTTACCCTAGGGACAGCCCACATTACTTTTGCCTGTTCTTTGAAAAAGGCTGCTGGTTCCTGTTCTAAAAGATCTACAAACATAAGTATCTCAAGAAGAATCCAAAATGTCCCACACTTAAAAAAATCCCAATATGTATGTGTGTTACCTATACAGGCAGATATGTATATTTTTGTTTGTGCATACCAAAGGGATTTGACACTGCAGTGCCTCAATGATCTGCCACTGTCACTTGACTGAAGTCAGTAGAGTGTGTTATGCAAGCAGAAAACTGGAGTGAATGTGCTAAAGAATAAGAACAAGTGCTTATAAGATGGCACCTGTGAGTACATGTTGCCCAGCTCTCTCTCTCTATACAAACTCACGCACGCAGATATATACTATACACACGTGTCTAAGTGACACTGGATGCGTCTACATGTTCATTAATTCGCCTTAGTTACCGTGCATTTAGTTTAGTACCTCTAATAAGAGGTACTAACTGAATGTGCAGTAACTAGAGTTACTGCACAGTAGCACCGGCACACAGTTTTTTAGTGATGGTTACTGTGCATTGGGGTATTAGCACAGTTAATAACCGCTATGCTACAGTGCAGTGTTATCAGGCTAATGTGCAATAAGCATCTCGTGTAGATGCACCCACTGGCATGAAACTGGAGAAGCCCAGTAGTGACTCAGGCTTTGTTTAGATGCAAACTTTTGCATCTGCATTTAAAAATAACTTTGCAGCTTGCATTTAAATTTGGGCATGCATACACACACATTCCTAAAGATACTCATTTGTTTATAGCCAATCACCGAGGATGTAATCAGACAAAAGGGGACTTTGAGAAAACCAGGAGATGAATAATACAAATAAACTACCATATTTACTTGACCATAAGATGACCTTGCTTATATATACCCCCCCAATAATTAGATTCTACATATGGAAAAGATATGAATTTGATATAATTTTCTAGGTATAGAATCTAATTATTGGAGGTTTCCCTGGAAGGTGTCCATGAGAACTGGTCCTCTATGGGCACTTGACCACAACAGCAAGGAGTCCTGACAGCTTGCTTTGACTAGTTCCTCTCCTGCTTCAGGTATGCCCTGTGGAAAGCCACAAACAGGTACTCAGACCTTACAGTCAAGGACTGTATTAAAATGAGGCTGAGTGAAATTTACTGGTACTACAGGAAGACAGAAGAGGATGATGGGAAAGAAATGGCAGACCTCATATGGTAGAAAGGGGACTGGCACAGACTTTTCAAAGGGAAGCCCTCTGAAGAGAAGAATAAGTGAAAGCACTGGAGTGGTGATGGGTGTGTAGGCGTGCACATGCATGGGCACACAGTGCAAACTCTGTAACGGGACTAAAACAGTTTAACTGTCAAAGTCTGCTTTGGTCTGTCAAGTGAACCACAGTGGTCACTTGACAGGCTGTTAGAGGTAACACTAAGCGTCCGCAACACTTTGTTCACACTCTGATTGGTTGTCTCAGCAGCCAGCAGGGAGGCCCGAGCTTGGGGGGGGGGGGCAGGGAGGGACAGAGGGGATGGAGCAGGGGGGGTGAGGCCAGCACCACTGGCCTGGCCCCTCCTGCTCTGGCCCTACTCCTTGGAGCTAGGGGCTGGAGCATCCCCACCCCAACAGCAGCTGGCAGGGAGGGGGAGGCAGCAGGAAAGAGGGGAGGAAGGGAGGGGAGCGGGAAGAAAAGATGGGGTTACCAGTGGCAGTACCCTGCAGCTGGCCGCCATCACCGCATCCTCTGCAGCCCACTGCCACAGCTGCCACTCCTGTGAAAGCTCTCCTGTCCCCCCCCCCACCCCTGTTCCTGGGAGACAGAAGTGGCGTCATGGGGTTGAACAGCAATGGGTAGGAGGGAGGCACACAGGCCCACACCCGAAGTGGCCCGGGGGGGGGAGGAGTGTAAGCAGGCCTGGACCCAAAGCAGTGGGCAGGGAAGGGGGGAAGCTGGAGCCCAACCTGAGGCAGTGGGGGAGGGAGTGTGGGGGGGAAATGGACCTGGATGGTGTGGGGGCAACGCAGGCCCCTTCCCCCCATCATGCTTGACGAGCAATTGGCTAGTATATATTTATATAGAAATGCATGTTTTTGCAAAAAGCAAATTGTGGTAGGTTGTTTGCCCCATATGAGCTATGTATTTCATAGTCATGTTTAGTGGTAGCTGTATTTAATCAACTTCATAGTTGGTTTTACTGAGCACATACTGTTTTAGCAGCAGTTCTAAGATGGGCAATGTATTTAATGAGACTTCCGTGTATGCAAATATAAGATACACCCATGGGGGGCTTTTTTCTTCCCATACTGGTTGGGGGAAAAACTTCATTTAATATTCAAGTACATATGATACTTTCTGGAACTTTAATAGCCTTCACTAGCTGTGAATTCTGATCTTAAAGTCCCCCCCTCTTGTCTGATATTCATCGCTTTGATGCGTCCAGCCTAATTCTATCTTGGGGATCTCTTACCTGTATATTTCTTGGCCTCACTCACAAAGACTGGCTGCATTCAGGCTCTTAAAGGATGTAGATGGAAATTCCAGAACTTTTTTATTCATTTAATACACTAAATGGAGTGTTAAGATGGAAAAAGTCACCCAGCCCATCTCTGAGTGAAACTATCCCTTCTCTGCCCTGTCATCACAGGAAACATTAGTAACCAATCTCCAGATTTGAGAGTACTTTACCAAACCCAGTCTCTCTACGTACAATACAGGATGCCCTATCCTATTCTGTTTTTAAAATACATCTTCATGGCAAAACTTTGTTCTCGCGGCATAATTCAGGGTGGGGAGTAAGGGGTAAAGAAAGGGCCGGGGGGGTGAAGAAAAATATACTACTGGAGAAGTCAGTCACTTAAAAGACTGGTGACCTGAAGTTTATTACTCGCTTATATCAAGCAATACTTTTCTGTGTACCAGTATAGTATGGCAATATCAGATATAATGCAAGGTATGCTGGTGTGGTTTTATCTATAATAAAGTTATAGTTGACTAGAACTGCATACAGTTTTGTGACTAAATGCATTGTAGTTTCCAGCTGGATTAGGGCTATCCTCACTGCTACCTCTTGCTCTCCTATTTGATCTGTTAGAAGTTTCAGGGGAAAATCCATGTGTTATGTTTTAAAGGAAGCAGCTAAGCAGCACTCAAAATATTTACGTTACACAAAATGTTATAGTTTCCTCTAGCTGTAATGATGGAAATGGAATGAAGGAGACCATGAAATATTTATGCCTATCTCGATTTGCTAAACAGCCTGATTCAAATAAAAATCTCATTGTAGTTGATAGGAGTTTTGCCACTGACTTCAATGTGGCCAAAACTTCACCCTCCCATGTATGTATCTAATACCTTAACCTTATCCAGGGACTTACACCAGATTAGGAGCATAATTTTTTGTTTGTTTTTCATTTATTTTTAAAAAGCTTGAAACAGTTTTTGCCAAAACTGGGCACATCTACACAAGGCATTTTACTGCTTAACAGACTAATTGCCGGCCACTAGGGCACAGTAAACTAATTTACTGCACTGCTGGATAGTCCTGTCAGATACAAGTGGTATCTGGCAGCACAGTAAATTACTGTGCTCAAACGTATGTGTAGACAGTGTTGTCAGGATTAGTTTAGTCTGGCACAAATTGAGCCAAAGTACATTTACTCGCATTAATTGCACATGTGGACACACCCACTGCATTTAACACTGTGTTAAACAGAACTGATGATATATTTCGAGCCCTGGCATAGGCATGACTGTTGAGGCAACTTGTCTTCAAATGATCTATGAAAACAAAACCTACCTTCCTGTTAAAAATTTTTCCTGACCCCCTTATTAAACTAACTGGTCACCAAGTGATTTTTTGACACTTGGTGATCAAATGCCTGGTACAATTCACTCAAATTAGCCAATTATTTTTTCTTACTCTTATTCTTTCCTCAACTTTTGCCTTTGTGTAGGGTAAGGAACTATTCTGTGTCTTCCTACAAGAGTTTGTAAAATGGACTAAGTTTGAGGAATAGGGTTAAATCTATTCTAGACTTTACATTCTCTCTTGATATCTTTTATTATCAAATGTTGTTATTGTATTGACTGACTTAGTCTATCTGCCACCTTTGCACCCTCAACATGCAACTGAACACTAAGCTAGCTTCCCAGTGCCTCTTGCATCACAATCACTAAAAAAAAAGATTCTGTAGTAACAGAAAGTAGTTGACAATTTTGTTGATAATGCAGCTGGTGAAAGAAAATCCAGTGTGCTGCTCCCGTGGCTTGGCAGTGCTAACAGGAGTGAAATCTCTTGGTTTGGTCACTAAATAAATCTTATGACTTTCTATACATAGGCAGGAAAACAGCTGTACTATCAGGTACACAGTCACTATTCCAACTATAACCACAGTACAAACCTAACCCTCCCCCCCCCCCAAACAACTCCTTCCCCCCTCAAAAAACATTTATTAGGACATTTTAGAATGGAGTGCTCAACCCCCAGCCCACAGGCCTGTCCAGTCCATGGAGCTATAGCATCTGGCCTACAGTAATCCCTGTGGATCAGGAAACTTGGCAATGGGGGAGCCATCGCAATTAATGCTGCCACCCTTCCCCCTGGTGCCAAATTTCCAAGCTCCATGTAACTGGATCCAACCCGGGCTGGGCCTGTACTGTGTGGGAAGAACAGACGTGGGCCAGGTTACTATCATGCAGCTGAATCAGGGCTAAGTAATCCGCTGCTGTGCAGCTGGACCAGGCCCGTGCCAGTTGTCCCTCTCCTCCCTGCCCCACCCCCACAACTGGATTAGGCTCAGCGCAGCCTAGGCCCCCGCCATGCCTGTTTTACATGCTGGATCTGGCCTACCAGCTGAATCCAGCCCACAAGCAGACCTGCCACCGCCAATCCAGCCTGTAGAGTAAAAATGTTGGGCACCACTGTTTTAGAACACTGGCCATAAAACACATTTTTGTCTCCTTTGACAGTGCTCTACATGGAACTAGATACTGCATTTAAAACCAGTGCAGGTACACTAGGGAAAACTCTGCATTCGGTTAGAGCCATGCAATCCTACTGATCCCAGGGAGATTGACTGGGCATAACTGTAATCAGAATTTGGCCCCACTTTCAGCTGCTGCCACAAATGACACAAGCATCCAACAGAGTAGCTAGTACACACAACATGAGACCAAACATCCTACAACTGAATTCAGTGGGGCAGGCAAAGATGTAGTAGGGCAGAAACTGTTCCATGCATTATCTATGCCCTCTTACCTAGTACCTTTCCTCTGAGCATGCAGTGCTCATTTCTCAACTGGCTTAGAAAGCAATTCCAGCACTGTACATCTCATTTCCTCTGGGGAACAGCATGGCATAATGTTATGCTTTGAATATGGACCGGAAGCCAAGAAATCCTGATTTCTAATCCCTGTCTTGCTACTAACTTGCTGGGTGACCTTGGATTATCCATTTACAAGTGTCGCCTCTGGTCACTTCCTCTCTCTTCTCCATTCCATTGCTTCTACTGCCTCATGCTCTCTGCTTTCCTCCCACCCTATCCTGCCCCATTGTACATTTGAGTAAAACAATCAAAGCAAAATAGAAGAAACTCTACATTGGCTAGTCATTAGTGAGAACTTTGCTCCCATGTTATATACCCTTCTCTCACTTTGTCTGTTTTGTCTATTTAGGACCCAGTTCAGCAAAGTATTCCTACTCAGGATAAGATATTACACACTACACTTAAGTGCTGCCACTTTCCTATATCAGGACCTTAGGGATCATAAGCTCTTCTAGGCAAAAACTATGTTTTCTTTGATATTTATATCTAGTCTAGCATGAAGTGTCATGATCCCGATTGAAAGAAGGTCAAATTACCTCTCTCACTCTGCACTTGTGTGACATATTGGACCTTAGAAAATATTTCTACTGAGAACACAAAAAAGAAGAGAACTTCCTCAGAGCTGTCTTGGCACTACATTGCTAACAGGAGCATTAAACAGTTTCAGGAACTAATGGCATGAGAGAGATTTCCAAGCATGCACAAGGAGTCACTGTTGAATACATAGGTGCCAGCGTTACAGTGACACAGAAGAACTACACTTCACTGTGTGAGACTACATAAAATAGGACTAATATTTAACACAGAGAGATACTGTGAAGATTCATTGATTTCAAGGCGTTTTAAGATTGATATACTTAGCATCTAGAGTGGTTTCTGTTACATAGACAACTCCTTCCCACCCCCCATTCAAGTGTTCTCTCTCTTAGTGCCCACTCTCACACAGAGCTCATCTTCAGATTACAAGCCAGGTTCCCCCTGCTGAAGAAGGCTGGATACAGGTCCCACTGGTGCCTATCTGTACCACTTCCATTAAGTAACCAGTCTCTTCCCCTCACAGGACTGTTTGTGTGGCCTTTACAGTGCTCGTATACCCTGCTGGCCTAAAAGTGGGTGTGCTCAAGTCTGTACTTAATTTATTTGCATTAGAAATTGCATTTTCACTTCCCTTTCTTTCAATCGTCTAATTAAATCTATGGTTAAATGCATGTATGGCTTTTTTTTCCCAGTGGCTCCCTTTGTTTTCAGGGCAAAAAATGCAGTGCAGATTCTAAACAGGCTGCCTCCCTCAGAACTGGAGCGAGCAGGAATTCATGAATGTTGCAAAGACAAAAGCAGCATGTACACATTGTACAGTCCTAAGCACACACAGGACCTTGATCACGGCTGCATGTTTTGTGTCATTTTAATGATGTACAACTCTGGTAGCTTTTTTTTTTCCCCCAAAGCTTTATGTAGGAGGCATAATTATGTAATAAAATTCCTGTTTCTGCAGCATTCTCCCTCTACCAAATCAGAAATGTAGGCTTTATTATTCTTCCCAGCTGGTAGGCACTGAATTACTAGTGTGTTAACTCCCTTTGCGCTAAATCCTGAGTTTGATTTCTGACTCCAACAGCAGGAAAAACAGCCACAGATCATTCCTGTTCTTTACTTGTGAGGTTGATTCCTGGCTTTCAGGATGGCTTTTGTCAGTTCTTAAAGCACCTGCTTGTTAAGGATCTGATTTGCTTCCTAGGGAAACTTGTAGTCATCATGGTTGACTTGTTTCCAGGACTGGTATCCTGGAGCCTCAGGACAAAACTGTTTGACCCCATTTTACTCCTTGATTGCACTGAGAAGGATGGCACACATCCTGTGAAAGGCCAAAGGTACAGACAGTAGCACATTCTGTCACTGTTGATTATGAGGCTACCTTGGAGGCAAGGCCTTGGGTACATGATTGATACTAGAGGGGTAAATTCCTCCAACACATCATTTTCATTCCTTGAAAAGCATGACTTCTGTGCTGTCTGAGCACCTCTGTCCCTTCTGTGCTTGCCTCAGGTGCTGTGTATTTTTTATTCCTAATGATAAATACATTTTCTCCCATTAATTATCCTAAATCCAGTTCATTTAATTCAAATGGGTAATAGGTTTGGGAGAACTGGGAGAAGTAAGGTAAGCAGAACCTGGACAGAAAACATAATTGAAGAAGAAACAACGTAAGGTACTGATAAAATTACATTACTGTTCTTTTTTAATTAAAGAGGAGCAGCTGCAGTAATGAACACTGGACATTCAGAGACAGTACATTATATGTTGAGGGCTGGCTCCAGCAACCCACAACCTGTTAAGAGAACATTATTGTCGCTCAAGTATTAAAGGCCTCTGTTTTTTTGCTGAAGGTCCCATGCTCAGCTGCTACTGATGTTGTCTGACTGTGCAAGTGGTCATAGTTCACCACAAAATGGCATCTCATTTGGGAAGAGGCGGTGTAGTAGGTAAACATGCACACTCATTGTGTGTGTGTGTGTGTGTGTGTGTGTGTGTAAGTGTTCGTTGGTGAGAGAGAAAGGGAGCTCATGTCATCATGTCTCCCTCTAGTGGCTGGCCCCAGTGATAAATTGCTACTTTGTCATAGCTAAAGTTCTCTTCGCAGCTGGAGTGGCTAAGTTGTATACCGGGAATCTTCCTGGGGCAAGCATGCATAAGTGTGCAGACATGCATAAGTAAGAATCCTCCCCCTCAAATCATGGGGCACATCAGTGAAGCCACTCTCAGGACAACATTAATCCTTGCAGCATGTACTCTCACATGCATAATGATGAATGGCCAATGGATCCACACTGCCCCCAACATTTTCTCCACCAAGAGGCTATCTCCCTCTTTCTTCATTATACTGACTCCAGTAGGTCAGAGTTCCCTCTGCAATTGTGAAGAGGGGAAGGATTTAGTCCCAGGAAACTATAACTTATCACATGTGGTGCAAAGGATGGGCATCTATGTATATGTATTAAAACCTAAGGGGAATATTTCCTTTGGTGTGACTATGCATTTTTCTATATTCACTTTCCCAAGCTCTGGGCACAACCTCACTCTTAGGTTTATCACGCAGTAAGATAATTTCAAATCTCCACTGCAAACTATGGCATCTACTTCCTGCAGGAATCTTCCATATGCCATCAGTCAAATGCAGGCACAGTGCTGGGACTGAGTGCAGAGTAGGCTCTACAGATTCCCAGATTTGGGAGCAGAATAATGCCCAACAATTTTACTTTATATATAAAATGATACAACTGAGATTCAGAGATGATTCCTTTGCAGAGAACAGAATTGCTCCCACCTTTATAGTATTTTCCTGCTGTTTCTGACTGATTTTTATTTACAGAATAGCCTCCAAGTGAGCAGTTCCTCCGAAGTTAGGAGTGATGATGATCAAGAATAGCCCATCTGTTACACATATTCCCCTGGGTGGATCTAGGAGTGGGGGATGCAGTCAAACCTCCTTTTGGCTGCGATGCACATGCAGGGAGCGCTGTGAACTCCCTGGCTTGTTGGTGCAACTCCTGCTGGAACTGCTGCTTTGGCATGGTTCCAGAACCCATAGGGTGAATACCACTGCCACTTGCTGCCCCAGCCCTCTGCTCACTGTTGAATTTGGGCAAACAGCAACAGCCTTCACCCCCCCAGGTTCCAGAGCCATGGCCAAGTAACAGTTCTAGCAGGAGGCATAGTGATAAGCCAGTGAACCCAGAGTATACAGTGCATAGCCAAATTGGGGATGTGACTGCAACCCCCTCACTTCCCCCCCTCCCCCACCTTTCCTGGATCCACCCTGGATCTCACCTGGTGCAATCTTCCAATACAGAAGCGCTCGTATATGAAACCTCCCTCACAGCACAGCAAGTGAGGCCCGCAGAGTCACTATCCCATCCCAACATAAAATTCCCAGGTACATTGTCAGAACAACTAAGTAAGCACAGACTTAGAGTAGATTCACGACAGCAAAGTGCTCTCACCTCATTCCCATCCTTCTCTAGATGCTTAAAGAATAAATAAGTTTGGCCAAAAAACAAGCCGACAGGCTTGTTAACACTACCAGCCTCCCCTCTAAGGGAAAAGAGCAAGAAGGTCCTTTGCAGGCCAGTAGTGTTCCAGGCCATCCACCCAGCTAGCTAATAAGACAGTCCATCTGTGCACATTGGATTGTGTCCTATAAATATACTACCACTCCCTCAACAACCTCAGAGAACAAATGTCTCTGAAGCATGAAATCTGAATTCTATTCGTTTTGTGGCATTCTGAAACGAAGAACCAAGATCATCATCTTATGAAATTTTCCTTCCTTACAGGCCCTCACCCCCAGCTCAGCACATCTAAAAGTTTTTAATTTGAAGGTGAAGTGGGAGTGGGAAGGAGCTTTCAAAGTAAGAATCAGAAGCACAAGTTCTGTTCTCTCTCATGTTGTGGCTTTCCCTACAAATGAACTGAAGTTTTTCACATTTAAATAAAGCAGACTCCTTTTCTTGAGGGTACAAAGGGAGGAGGTGTGTGAGGGAGGGACAGATGGCATAAGGAAAGATGATGTGACCTTTCTCTTGGAGCTATAAAATTAAAAAGCAAGGTTTTTCTCCTGCAAAGTTTTAGGCAGCCACAGGAATGTATCTGTAGGAAAAGATGGGCTGAGTAAACTGGATAGAACAAGTTCAAGGCAGTGTTGCAGCTTGCTTTGACGCCATTTGAGAGGGAGAGAGAGGGAGAGTAGCAGCTACATATTCAAACAGCTGCTCCATGGCTGTCACTCACTTCTCCCCTGCCCAGCAGCAGCCAGGCACAGTGTGAACTTTGGTGCTGATGGGAGGAGAAACAGAGGGAGAACTAGAGAAAGTAGTTATAAACAATGTTTCATTTCCTTAGCAGATATGTCTAGCGGTGTTGCATTTCTGCTGTGATGGAAGTGTCTCTTGCCAAAAAATTTGCCTGTGGTCATAAAAGAAGCTAAGATAGGTTGAGGCAGGAAGCTGTGTCCCTTAGTAACTGAAACTGGTGAAAGGACAGCAGTATTTCTACTTTCTAGTGATAGTGTTATTAACTACTGTTGTCCTCCTATCAAGGGACTGCCAACAACAACGCTATTAATTAAGGTAACAGAAAGATCAGGGTGTTGGGGTATTCATGAATCTTTTGTTGGAATAAAATCCATTTATTCATTTAAAGCAAAGGGTCACTTTTTTGTCTACTGTATTTGAGGATATTTTGTCTGACAGCTTGTGTGTGCTTGAAGGTTAATTAAGATTAAAGGCAGGGTGTGAGTTTAAAACATAATAACTATTCCTAAATAATTATGTGTTGACATCCTTCTTATGATCTAAGTTAAACTAAACTGGAAAAGGCACTTGTGTAGTTAATACAAGAATGTTTACTTGAAAATAACTATTTATTAATAGCTATTTTGGAATAACTCTCTGCATATGTGTCTTTATATAGAAAAAAATAGTTACTTATCAGTACTCCAAGATGTACTGTCCATAAGCAGCTCCTCACTATGGGAATATGAGCAACAAGCACTAAAGCAAAAAGACTTTTTGCCTTATCAGTAACCTGTGGAATGTGCTATGGACCTATTCCCTCTTTGTGGCCCATGCCAAATGTACAAAGGGTGGTATATGTGTCCTGCTCCTCAGTTTCGTCTCAGCTGCAGAATTTCATATAGTATCTGACTTGAAGGGAAAAGCAAAGAAGGTGCCAGGCAAATGTGAATAGGGGCAATGCCCCTTGAAGAACTCCAGTGACTGGTAACTGCTTTTTCATTTGAACAATAATCCATGTGTATGCCCATCCTCACTGTGAGTGAACTCTGAAATAACGTCCACCTAACTGGAGGTAGGTTTCGGGTCCTAGGCAAAGAGGACTGAAGGACCGCCTTACCAAACGCATTATTTTCCCAGGAGGATTCTCTGATGGCACAGTGTTTGATAAAGGTATGAACACAGCTTCAGATAGCCACCCTGCAGATATCAGTTATGGAGACATTATACAGGGAGCCTATGAAAGATACCTGGACTCTGATGGAATGAGATCTGACTGCCAATGGTGATTTTACCCTAACAGTCTGACAATGCAGCTTAACGCAGTCTGATATCTAATTAGATAACTTGTGGGCTAGTATCACTGTGCCCTTGGATCTCTGAGCCAAGGAAACAACCATGGAGACTTCCTGAAGAACTTAGTCCTGTTTAGTTGGAAGGACACAGGCAGAGCTCTCTTTAGACTGAGCAACTAGAACAATGTCTCAGGTTAGGAGGAATGAAGTCTTAGGAAGAACAATGGCAAGCTATTTGGCTGACATGTGAAATTCAGTAACCACATGAGGTAAGAACATAGGGCAGATCTATAACAAAACCCTGGCTGATTGAAAGACAGTAAAATCAGGCTCTTCCATGAGGACTTGGATCCATTCTTGCTAGATAATTGCTACAGAAAAAGCTGTTTTCATGGGGAGGTACTGTAATGGCCCCACCAAAGAGAAAAGAATCAAATTCAGGTCCTCGTGGAAAAGTCTCTCATCAGAGAGAGAGCCTTGAGCAGACTCTTGAGGAATCTCAGGGCTGCCTGGTTAGAAAGCACATCATCCATTGACCAGAAGATGATGACTCATGGTGAACCTTGGATGCACTTTGAACTGATGGACTGCATGTTTCAGTTCTACCAGGTATTCTAGTATGGTGAGAATTGAAAACTCCCTAGGAAAGAAATTTTTTGCTGTGCACCACTTCAATACTCTGGTCCAATTAGCCAGATAGCTATGTCCACTCAAGTCCTCGGGCAGGGCGTTCCCATGCTCTCTGAGGACTATCCGGGATCCAGGCTGAGACAGAGGGCACATTTACATGAGACACCCACTGCACAGTTATTACTGTCATTTAGTATTTGCATAACCAAGTGGTAAATAACTGCAGTAACCAGCGGTACTGTGCAGCAGCATTCCAGCATGATTGCCTGGTGATGCTTACCGCATGGTAGCTCAATACTACTGTGCAGTAGCTTGTTACTACTGTGCAGTAGTGTTGCATCACAGTTTGTGCTTGGCAATGCTACTGTGCAGTAGTGGCAACGGCGCAGTAAGCATCTTGTCTAGACACACCCACAGACAGCATAATTTTGAGTGAAGCACTCTCCTTTTGTCCTGGATGACAAGACCTGGGACCTGGGGCAGAGAGCACTGATGTCCCTCATTGTCATCATCTGATGGGTCTCCGGAACTGTCTGACCCATAGGTGAGCCATAAAGCTCAGCTGGGTTAAGTACGTCATCTTGCAAGAGCCCATGGAATCAGAAGCATGGGTGTGAAGACATACAACCTACTACAGAGTTTCAGCACATTGGTACCTTCTCCTCTGGCATCCAGACTCCTTGCACCCAGATGGTGTTGATATAAGTTCCCCAGCTTAATTAAGAGTCATCTTTCATGACAGTTACTGACAGGTAGGAGGAAGATCATGTAGTCCTTTGCACATACTGGATCAGCCCTTATATCAAGCCAGAGATAGGGTGCAAATATGACTCTTCTGAACTTCTGTTTAGGAATAAAAGGGTCGAGATTTGTTAGATGCAAGGTGGGATGTCATTCTTCGTCTCTCTTTGAAACCAAGAAGTGATCACTGTTTTATTGCATCCTTTTCCTGCCGAATTTGCAAGTGCTGTAATGGCTATCTTCTTGATTGATTTACATACACTTCTAGTCACAACTGCTATACATCTTTATCTTTATAGATCAGTGGTTCTCAAAGTCTTTACACTAAAGGCACCCCTCATTAGACTCAAGAAATCCCTCAGAAAATGTGCAACATAGACATTTGGAGCAATTTGGAGACAATGGATCAAGTTCTAATCCCTAGTACTTTAGTTCTCAGTAGTGAAAACCTACTGAAGTTGCAGCCATCACTTACACTGACAGCACATTTGAATTTAACACTTCCTCAGCTACTATCTAAGTTGCCACTTACCACGTTCTTGTGCAAACTCTCTGATAACTGATAAAATCACTAGTATCCTCCCAGCAGTGTGTAAGGCAGGCCTTTTCATTATATATATAATACACATACAGTCAAATCACAGTGCTTTATAGCCTGGTGCTCCTCTAACATCACTATTTTTACACCAATGGAAGTCCATTAAAATCCTTAAGAGTTATTCCTGATTTACACTAGTATAAGTGAGAGGAGAACCCAGTGCTATAATTCTGTGGGGGCCAACCTTTTCAAAAGGCATGCCATAAATTAGCTTTGCACCCTCCTCAAGAACCACTCAGATCCCCTTCTCCTGCCTGTTCCACTGTTCTGTTTTCTGCTTCCTGCCCTGTGCTCCTTGCCTGATTGGATGTTTTGCTTTCTGCTTCACCTGCTGCTGTGCTGCCTGTCCCCTTTGCCAATCTGCTATGTGCCACACATAGGCTGCCCATGCCATTTGTGACTTCCATGATGCAGGTGGGCCACCATTGGACTATACTCTCTTCTCAATCACTCTAGTGTGATTCTGGAATAAATCCACCAGGTGCACCGGAGTTAATATGGACTTTGAAGGTATGAATTATGTCAGATGCCATCCAGATGATTAACATTTAGTTGAGGAAGGTAAAACTGCACTTATTTTACAGATGAGAAAGTCATGGTACAGAGAATTTAAAATAAGCCTAGACAGTAGCAAAGTAAATAAATAAATAGAGAATATAAACACTCTATGTTGGTAAAATAAATAGAAACACCCAGGGATTGTGACTTTCAGTACCCTATTCCAAATACTTAAAATGAGAAGTTAGCTTCTGGGTCCTATATTACCGATTCTAGCACTTTATTTTTCTTGCCTACATGCATTTTACAAATAAAAAGTTTAAATAAATTCACCAACTTATTCCTATTTTCCTCTATTATTCCTATTTCTTGCTAACCTGGAAAATAAATCCCGAGATACAAATTCTTTACTGCACAGAATGTAAAGAGGTGATTAATTTATATATTGTTATATTTGTAACAATGCCTAGCTTTTTCCTTCAAAAGGACTGTAATCAAAGAGGTTTTTATTTTATAACCATATTTGTGTGCAAATACATTTCTTCTGCAATGGTTAATTTGCAGGAAAGAAGTGAACATGTCTAATTAACACAAATGCAATCAGCATAAAGGATGGGAAGGGAAGACAAATGAGGGCACTTCGGAGAGGCTGTTGGGGATGGTGTGCTGTTTCACACAATAAAAAGATTCTGCTGTGCTCCCCTCCTACAGCTTTTACTGCCATTTCTCCCTTTGCCTCTCTCCCAGAGTTTAGAAACCCTGGGCCAAAGCTATCCCTGCAGTAACTCCACTGGGATTGTAGTGGGCTTGAATTTGGCCTTTTGGGCTAAAATCCTCATTCATTTACTTCCTGGGTAGATGTGACTGTGAAATGAAGAAACTTAAGATATAGTAAAGCTAAATATTCTAAAAATAGTGGGTCAGATCCTTCAATGTTTGAACAGGCAAAACTCCTATGGGAGCTGTACCTAATCAAAAAAGACCTGCTTTTTCAAAAAGTGTCACATTTCTGTCTGACTTCTTTACTTCTAGTTCTTACAATTAACACCTCTGATCACTATAATGGACAGATATGAAAGAAAAAGTGTTTTTCTTTAGCTTTTCAGGTTGACATTTTGTGTATAGCTGGGTTTATTGTTGCACTACAGACAACTTCCTCTTTTGTTATTGTAGGTCTTTTATACAGCAAGAAAGAAAGAAAACATTTTTAGACAACAGGAAAATATGGTTACAAATTGGTGGGAGAGAGGTTATGTACAGGTGTATCATTCAAAAATTACTTTTCATTTCTTTTATTTTTAAATTTAATTTACAAGATTTCAAGTTGATTGTGTACCTTTAAGGGCTTCAGTATTCACCTTATTTATTTGCTTTTCCCCTTTTGCTTACCAGATACTCCTACTTATATGTCTTGTGTAAAAGCCACTTACCTAACTAGAAATGTATTTACTGCAAGAACTACAAAGAATGCTTTCAGCATCAGAACTGGAATTATTTTCCATCTGTATGAAGAAACTGTATACATTGCTTGTACTTTAAAATGTGCTTATTTAGAAAATGTCTATGCTCCTAAATTTGAAAAAAAAGTGTTAATGCTATTAAGTCCCAAAATATCAATTCATAATTGAAAGACACCTATTTTTAATTCTGGCTGATCTTAGACATGCCTGATAATTGTAAAGGAGAAAAAAAAGAGTATCTATTTCTTTTATTTCCTTAGTTATACGGCACTCAAAATATCATTAACCTTTCTAAAACCATCTAAGGCTGTTTTCAGTACCATTCCAGCTACTTTCTCCTTCAGCTGAGAATACATATACATATATGTATATGAAAAAGAGTGATCTTAGCTATAACCAAGATGAAGACTCAAGTTACAGGAGGGAAAGCATTAACACACACAACATAATAAAATAAAGAAACACGTGGAGATAGATATTGCCCTGATGTGTGATTCAAACAGGCAGCACTCATTTTAAGGTCAGCATTTGGTCATTTGGATTTAAGTGAACAGATCTATAATGTAAGCAAATTTTCTTGCTGTTCCTCTACTTGCAGACATAATGGTGAAGAACCAGCTACATCGAAATGCACACTCTGTAGGTTCCAAAAGCAGAAGGGGAGAGAGCAAGGGGCGTGGGATTAAGTCAATAATTATTCTGTTTGAGAAATTGTAGAAGTAAACATCAAACTCTGGCTGATCTGATCTCATCATGGTTTCAAGTAAACAGGTCCATGGACTGTTTCATCTAGTCAGAAGGCTAAGAAACAGAAACTATATTCCCAAATTTCAGAGGCAAGAGTTGTGTGTGTCCTTCCCCATTTCACTAAGCAGGGTGTATCTTCATCAAAGGCTCTTCTGGAATGGAGCTGAAGTAATTTAAACTATGGTTCCTTCTACCAGATTTACATTTCCGACACTAAACCCTGCCAGCTTTATTACCGAGAGCTCTTCCACAAAATGGGACGTTCCGCTTTGAAGACCCACTTTAAAAAATCTAGAGGGGCAGTAAAGTTAAAGTAGAATCAATGACAACAAAATGGGCTAAACCAAAGCTTTTGCTATCATTAAAAATAAAGGCTCAGAGTAGCTGTCCAATAAGATTTGCTGAATGAATGTAAGAACAAACTGGGAAGCTGTAGAACATAAAGAATTCCTGCTGTGTTTTCCTAGTGTGTCTCCTTTATATTCAAGTGTTCACTAAAACAGGTTTTGAATATATTAGCTTTTCACATCTTAAGACATAGGTTCAAACTTGCATTAGGCCACACATTTCCATTTCTTCTCCAATGGATAAAGTATACATAAATGGGCAAGCTGGTACCCATGATTCGTACCATGATATCATACCAATATATTCTGAAGGGTTCTTATTATCCCTTCTGGTTCTGAATGCAAGCTGCTTTATAATGACCTAATGTGGTGGTGTATAGGTGAATGGTATAGGACAGGGGTGTCAAACATACAGCTCAAAGAGCTTTTCTATCTGGCCTGCTGCGCTGCTGGCAGGCACCAGAAGTTGTGGGGCCTGACCTACTGGAGAATACAGGTCCTTTGGCCCTACTGGATGGGTGGTAAGTCTGGCTCACTGCCACTGCACCTGGACTCACTCCCACAGGCCCCTTGCCACTGCTGCCACTAGACCCCTCACTGCTGCCACTACTGGACCCCTTCCCCCTGTCACTGCAGCAGTCCTCACACCACAGGCTAGCTCTGGCCTGTAAAGAACCCTGTGGTCTGGATCTCGCCCAGGACCCCAGGCGAGTTTGACACCCCGATACAGAGAGAGAGTCTTGAATCACTTCTATAAGAAAAGTCAACTTATCCAAGGGTTAACTCTGAAACCTAATGATTGCCAGAGTCTTTGCTATGCATAGACATTTTATCAATCTTTTCAACAACCCTCCTTCAAGCTTACTTTAGCTAATACATGTAGGAGTGCAAGAATGGGCTAAGCATTCATTTTAAGGTGTTATACCCCAGTCAAGAATGCCAGCAAAATTGTTAATTTAACCTGTTTTCAATGTTTAAACACTGGCTCAGAACATGGCTGTTTTCTGGGTGTAGAGAGGGCCTAACAAGACAACACAGTTCCTTATTACAATTTCAGCAAACACTGTGCTTTAGCCCACTATGCTAACTCCTATTTTTTCATGTTGGACATGTGAACATGAATTTGATCTAGATATGATAACAAAAAGTTTTAAAACCACAAACAACAGAATGTCCAGTGAACTGTACATTATAAAACCGTAGGTGCCTTGGTATCCAAGATGCCAAGTGTGGTCTTATCCAACCCTGTTTGGTCTCTGAAAAAGCATTAATGTGCCCACTTTTGTACCATCATCATTTTAGTCTTACAAATAAGTCATAAACACCAGAGGGCAGGAGAAGTATCCATTTATCTTTTACGTTAACTGTTTTTCAGGGTGTTGAGGAGAGTGGAATAGGATTACATTAGGGTACCTAAGAGGCAGGACAGGATCTGGCCCAATTTCTGAGGTTTGATTACTAGCTGGACTCCACTGAAACAAACCTTCAAGTTTCACCTCAAATGTTTTTTGTTTGTGAACAAATGTTGAGAGGAAAGCTTTGGTAGATGACTGGAAAAGAGGAGCAACAAGGTTAGAAATGGAGGATATGAAATGGAGAAATGGGTAGAGCTTTCCCCCCTACAATTTTCCTCCTGGAGGGGCCAAGGAATTTTTTTTTTTAAATAAGAATGGGCCACATAAAACAAAAATGTTATTTTAAAAAGTACCCATTGACTCTCAGCTACCAACAAACAAAAACAAGAAGCTAACATTTGCCAGTAACAGTTATCTCCATATTCACCAGAGCTGCTTCTTTCAAGTGTGATGAGAATGTGGAACCTCAAATACCAGGGCATAGTAAATAACAACACATTATTTTCTTTCAATGGCAACCACTATATCAGTGGTCCACATGTGTCTGCAATGAATTTGCATAAGTACCACAGATTTTCCTGAACAGTTTCTGTAAGCCAACAGACTGGGGAAAACTGTACAAAATTTGGAAAGTTTCTCAACAGACTTTTTGTGTACTTGCCCAGAGAATGAAACAGTAAGAGTGGAACATAAAAACCATCATGCTGGAATGAAACAATGAATCATGTCTCATCACTGTCAGTGGCAAAGAAGTGAACCCCTACCCCATATCTGCAATGTATCCAATGGTGCTATACTGTGGCAGCAGAGAGATTTTTTTTCTGTCCCCAGGTGCTGATGAAACTTATGTCCTGAAACATGAATAGTTCTCATAAAATTATATCCTTATTCATAAAGAAGAAAGCCTTCCCTTTACAGAGGACTGACAGAAGGCCCACGGACCACTTCATTTTCACTTAACTCCTATTTTAAGCATTTGAGAGGTACGTGAATGAGACTTGAGCAATGTGCAGATTTTGTGCCAGTGATCTGTAGTGGAGCAGACTTCCCCTGAAAAGTTCCAGCCCCTTATTAAATCTTAATATGTCACAAACATCCTGAGGCTGAGCATACCTGAAGCGAGTTATATATTGCATAATATTCGTTCTTTTTATTTCTTTTCATCACTTGTTCTTTAAATCTAAGGTTACTCATTCTTGTGTTAGGAAAAAGAGATAATAAAGAGCATCCAACTATCCATCACCATCTGAATTCTTTTGTAACTAACTGTCCCTCACAAGCTTGCCTTTCTTTCTGAAAATATTATACTTTTTACCACCTCCTGTTATGGATGTTCTGGATCTTTTCAGCATCCAATTATTTTTTGTTTCTTTTATTTGGCTTCTTTTATTTCTAGTGTATCATTTTCAAGATGAAAGAAAAAAAACTTAATACAATGCACAAATTCAACATGTTGGATTGTATAAGGCTATCTTAGCTTGTATATTATACTTTGTAGTTCTCTATAGTGACCACTGCCTGCTACTGTGTAGGCTTTTGAATTAACATAAAGTGTCTTCAAACTTTAATGGAAATCTGAAGGATCCCATGAATCCCATGAAAAATTTGCAGGCCTCTTTGTCAGTTCCTTTTGAGAGTATCTCATAATTCTTACTTTGCCCTGACCAACATAAACACTGTCATGTCCTCAACACATGCAGGTGTCTCTTTTTCCAGGTCATTTATATATTGAATAACAAACCTAGCACAACTCATGGGATGTTCTGCTTTTAACTTTTTCTGCATGATGATGAGACCTGGCTTTTTGCTTGATGAGAATTTGCACTCTTCTGCTCCCTAACCCTTAAATGGTTTTTAATCTATAGTAGGACTATATAATCCATCCCATGATTAGCAAGGTTTTCTTAACAGCCTTTTGTAAAAGACTAACAAAACCATTTTCAGAGACTAAATAAATTACAGTATCTATACTGCTCTCCCATTATCCAATATTTTATATTTTTCAAAGAATTCTAGCATCTCAAGGACAACTTTTCAACTTCTAGAAGTGAGATTGGTTTGTGTCCCAAACTCAAGTACTTTACAATGGTATATTTCAGAGGTTGGCAACCTACAGCCCATGAGCTGGATCCAGCCTATGCAGCCATGGCTTTGGCAGTGGTGGAGGGATTCTCTTTGCACTGTCACAGTCAGGTTCCTGGTGCTCCAGTGTTGACAAGCTCTCCCTGAGCCCTGCTGCATCCAGCTGCCGGTGGCTCCAGCAAAACTGCCCATGCTGCACCTCAGTCAGCCTGCAGGTGTACGCTCACCAACTGACTGCATTTGAGCAATGGGGAGAAGCAGTGGCAGTGGCTAGATCAGAGGTGGGCAATTATTTTAGCTGTATGGTCACTTAATGAGTTTTGACGAGCTGTTGAGGGCTGCACAAAAAAAATCTTTCAGAAGGTATCATTTTAAACAAATTATAGGTAAAAAACTAAATCATATACTAAAAATCAAAAGTCTACTATAACATATTTTATTTAAAAAATATTTTTGTTCTGATTTATGTTTTGATGAGTAGTGTATATAGAAGTGATTACACAGTAGCTCAAAATAAAATCTGACTCTTGTATATTGTGTGGATGGAGTCATGGGGGTTGGGTGTGGGATGGCTCCCTGCACGCTAGGTTCGGGGAGCTAGTCTGAGGTGGGGGGAAGGGAGCAGGGAGTGCATGCAGCAAAGCTCACCTGGGTAGTGCAGGCAGTCCATCCCCAGCTATCCAACCCGCAGCTGCCCCAGCCAGCAGTGCTCCACATAATGTTGAACGTCACTCACACCCCACCAGGGTCAGCCTGTGCTGCACACTCATCCATGCCCAGCAGCCCCAGCCCTGGCCAGCCCACACAGTTTCCCAGTGGGACTGCTCCCCATGTGGCTACAACTGCCCAGGCTATGGGGGTGTGCCAGGCACCACATGCCCAGCCAGGTTGGGTGTGCCAGACATTCCCAGCCAGGTTGGGGGGAAGCTGCAGTCCGGAGGCTCCTGCCCCACTGTGCAGGGCTCTAGCTCCAGCTCCCAGCCACCTTCCACTCCCTTGGCCACTTCCAGGTGGCTGCTCATCATGCTGGGCAGACTGACTGGGTAGAAGGCAGCCGGGAGCTGAAGCTGGAGCCCTGCACACTGGGGCAGTAGCTGCCCAGCTGCAGCTTCCCCCTCACCCAGAGCAGCACTACAGGGGCAGGAGAAGGAGGACAAGGAGATGGAGGGAGTCAAGCAGTACCCAGGTGACTGCAGCCGCACTGGGAGTAGGTCTGCTGCAAAGTGGTGTGTGCTGGCCGGGGCCAGGGTGGGCAGCACAGGTGACAGCATGGCACGGGCAGCCCCATGTGGGACCAGGCAGGGCTTAGCAATCAATTCGTGGTCATACACCTGCAGGCCAGATCCAATCAGTTTGCAGACTGGATCTGGCCCACAGGCTGTATTTTGCCCACCCCTGGACTAGATCCTAATATCTACCTGCCTCAGTCTTGAGCTGGGTCATTCTGGCACATATTTAATCATTTTTTCCAGAAGTTTTCTAGGTACCTGAATGAGGGTCATGAGCTGGGATCCTGGTTTTCCGTTTCCCATGGAAAAATAGAGAAAACCACAGATTTCCCCTTTTTATCAGAGAAAAAGTGGATTTCTCCTTTTAGCACAGAAACCCACGGATTCCCTGCTTTTGCCAACGTCTCTGCAGGCTGGTTGAGCTGTTTCCAAACATGGCGGGGAAACCCCCAGCCCTGCCCCGAGGGGAAGGGCAGGGGCTGAGGCTCTCAGTCAGCCACAGCTCTGCTCAGCTCAACTTCACTCATTGCTCCTGGAGCCTGAGGTAAGTGGGGCTTGCAGGGGGCTGGGGGCCCCTCTGGCAGGGCTGAGGGTTGTGGGTCATGGCTGGGGGGGCACCAGCAGGGCTGGGGGGGGCAGGAGCTGGCCCCGCCCCCACCCAAGCAGGCAGCAGAAGTGCGGGAGCCAGCTCCATGCTGCTTCTGCTGTAGCTGCCTGCTGTTGGGGGCAGGGAGCTGGAGACTTGGGTCCCTGGCCCCATAGCCCTGGCAGCTGGGGGCCCCCTCCAGCAGGGTCAGGAGCTGTGAGTGGGGGCGAGAGGCATGAGTAGGGTGGGGGGGCTGCTGTGGGGGCAATGAGGGGCACCAGCAGGGTTGGGATGGCTTTGGGGGCAAGTGAGGGGCACCAGCAGGGCAGAGGGGTCATTGGGGGGGCACCAGCAGGGCTAGCAGGGGCTGCAGGAGGCTTTTAATTTTAATAACAGATTTGGGGGATTTTACCAGAGAATTTTCGATTTTTTTGTCAAAGAATTTGTAATTTTTTTTATCAGAGAAAACCAGGATCCCTGGTCACGAGTCTCTTAATTCCTAGGATCACTCTTTAATCCATTTTTTCAAACAGTAGCACCTAGCTTTTATACTGGGCTGGGTACATGTAGTTCTCAAAGTCCTTTATAAAGGAGATCAGTTTCATTAGCCCCATTTCTCTGATGAGAACCAGACCCAGGGACAGGAAGTGACTTGTCTAAGATCACCCAGTGGCAGAGCTGGCAATAGCACCTAGGCATCCCAAGTCTCAGGCCAGTGTTCTGTATACTGCTTACTGATACCTTCTTACAGGTCCCACAGAGTAGGCAATTATATTTTAAACCATCCAGGCCAGATCCCTAAAATGGTATAAAACTGTGTTAATCCAGGTGGTCAGAGGAGCAATAACACTTTCCCCTGAGTGAGGAGCTGGTGTGCAGAGTCAATGGCTTATTATTTCATAACTTTTTGTTTCAGGCTCTTTTCAGTTAACTCCCTAGCTGCTCTGTTCCAGTGTGGCAGTTCTGATATTTTTTTTCATTCCTGATTTCTAAAATCTTCCTCTCTCATACCACATTAACATCAACATCTTAACTGTACACAGTGTCTTTCATTTGAAAGGTTCCCAAAGAGCTTTGAAGACTATACACATTTTCATTCACCAAAGTGAATCATCCATGAAGAAGAGGAGGAAGAGATGCTGTTTATCAGAACACAAAAACACCACATAAAAGTTTGGGAAGGGAATAGCAAATTAAAACTGGAGGAAGAATTTAGGCAGACAAAATATAATTACTGTATACAAGCCTGGGCTGGACACTCCTTAACAACTGTTTTCATACAAGTGTTATTGTGTTACTAGAACATTTTTTTAAATCTTTAGTTACAGATCTCTACAACATGGCTGCTGTTCCAGCTGTTTTACAACAGATAAATGAGCAGCAGTGGCATGCAAGGGTTCTCACAGCCATAACATTGGCTGTATGAGGATTTCCCTGGTGTAAGTGCCACAGAAGACAGCAGTGCATCAGACTCATAAGAGTCTCCTTGTATGGTTCAGGGTGCATGTTAAGAGTGGAAGAAGTAGGGCCCCAGTCCATGAAGAACTACAGTCTTCAGGTATCATCATGGCCCACAAAGTATTCAGGGGGACTGATTGGAACTTAGTTTCCCCAGGGCTGCATAAGTTATGTTGGAGCTTCTCCAACCTCAAGAGCATTCCAGTATAGGGAGGATGAAAAAAGTGGCTTTATTCTGTTTTAAAAGGCCAAACCTAAGGCTTTCTGCTGTGTTTATCATCTAAGCCTCTTAATACAATTTATGTGAATTCTCTAGGCAGTGGCTTACAAGCAAACTTTCTACTTCAGGAACCTCTACTGCGCCCTCTACTGCAGCATCTCAGTGCAATACTTATCAAGAAAATGGAGCATTACAAATAGCTCACTGCAGGCGATCCTGTGGTCTTGGTAATCTCCAACTCAGTACTGACCTGTCTGACCCTTACTTAACAGATGTTATGAAACACAGCATGTCCCACAATATGTCGCTACAGCTGCAAATAGTGCTGACATCAGTTATGTTATGGTGACTTAACCAACAACCCAACCATGCTCACTTCATGAACAAAAGCCTAGGTTTTACCCAGGATGAAGTCTTCTTCCTCTTCCGAGAAATTAGAAATTATTGTTTATACTGCTGACAGATCTTTTTTCCTCCCTGCAGACTACAGTCTATTGCCATCATTTACAGTAAGTAGCAGGATTTGCCCACCACTGTGCTTCAGTAGATTTTGAACCTCTTCTCCAGGTTCTGCATTGGCTATTCATAAAATGCCACTTCCTCCTGTAGTTTGACTTCACAATATGGGATTTTTAGCCATGCAACTTCATTGCTTTATGGTCTTTCACACAAAAATGTACTTTCAAGAGAGCTGATGGACTCTTTTATGCATTGCATTAGTCTTTCAGTTCTGAAAACCAAACGATGTTTCTTACGGAGTTTATTATATCCAAGGATTACACTATTGATCACTTTTCTCTGACTGTGACAATTGAGTCTACAGCACCTATCATTGCCAGATATCCTAGCTCAGTTACTTTGCTGGGGCCAGTATTTTCAGTTTGGTTAACACAGAACTTTCATTTTTCATCTATAAGCATAGTGAACCATTTTAACCTGTTAGTATCCCAGGTCAGGACTGAATGGCTGCCAGAGACAACTTATGAGCAACTTTCATGCTTGACTAGTGTAAACTAATGCTGTAGTGAGCTGCTGAATCTCTTACCACAAAAAAATCAATTACCAAATTCAAAGATAAATTGTACAAAACAATAGAGTGCCCTTCATATCCCCATATCTTAACATGCTACAGCCAACATTTCACCTTCGAAAAGGAAATATGCTATCCCACAACATGGTTAGCAAGATGCATATTTTTAGCATGAACTTCAAGCCCTACAGTCTATCAGACATTGCTAAAACCTACTTGTAACCTGAAATATCCACAGACTAGGAATGAATTCTTAACAGCTATTAAATTTAGAAAAATTCTACTCTCTGGGAAAGATGTGACAAAGACAAATTTCAATAGGATTTAACAATAAACCACAACTTAACTAAGTAATGCCCTCCCCCACTCCCACCCCCTGTCCCTGTGCTAAAACAGAATCAGAGGAGAAACTAAGTGAGACATGTTAACAGAGAAGCACTCCAATTAATGTGTTACAGCTCTTTTAAAACAGAGAACAAACGGGGCTGCTGCTCATGATACTGGAGGATGCAGAGCAGTAATTGTCACTTAGCCACTTAACTCCCTGCTGCACAGCTCACTCACTCATTGTGGTTTATCTCTCAGCCAATTACTGTTGTCATTTGCATTTCAATGTGTGCCATCAGGAGCCAATGCAGAGTCAACAGCAGAACAGGAAACAGAAGCAGAGCAACTAGTTTCTTGAGGCTGACTTAGGCAACATTTTATGATATGGGGACCCGTTGTTCTCTGTTAGTGGCCTCTTGGTGGCATGTATATTTTGCCTTAAGGCAAGTTCAGAGAACAAGCAGAGAGACCACTTTTGCAACTTTTGCCTGCATGAGGCAATGCTGATGAAAATTCAGAAAGGGGAAAATCCAGGAATCCCATTTATGATGAGGAGGCCCCTATAATGCTCTTCTGGAATGGATAATGTTGGTTTACATGAACAGTGGTCTGAGCCCTCTACCAACCTAACTGCTACCAAGAATTTAAAAGGCAGCATGATAATGGAAAGCAATGAAATGGCCCTGAAGATGCTTTTGGGGAGCTTCTCCCAAGGGAGAGGGGGACCATCCCACAAAGCTACAAGGTGTTTGTCTAAGAATCTAACAAGTGTAGGGCAGAAGCCCATCAGATATGGGAATTCACTTCTTGATACTAAATAAGAAATGTGTATTTGATATAATAGAGAAGGGGGAAGGCAGTGGAAGAGGGATCAGTCAAGAGATGAGAGTGACATGATCAAATTACAGGTTAGAAAAATAACTCTGGCAACACCACTCTGAATGGTTCTGAATGTAGCACGACTTGCATTTATCAAGGCCAGAGAAAAATATGTTGCAGCAGTTGAGACATGAGATGTTGAAAGCCTGGATGGGGAGGAAAGGTTGCATCTTAGAAATGTTACATAGGAAGAAAACACAAAACCTAGACACAGCCTGGCTGTGGGGACCTAAGGCAGTGGTCTCCAACCTTTTTAAGTAGGAGATCACCTTTGGCATTTAAAAGCAACCCAAGATCTACCATGTGCTGCCACCACTCCCCACCCTGGCTCAGCAGTTAAGTTTGTGGGGAGGGAAAGGGGGGACAAATCAAGGCCGGGGGAGAAAAAATTTTTTGGGGCCGTGCTGCCCCAACAGGTAAGTCCCACCTGGCCGGGGCCTCACTCAACTCACCCCTGCTCCAGCCTCTGTAGCACTGTCCTTCACCACGGGGGCCTCAATTTAGACCCTGACCCTTCCCACCACCACAGACTGACCTACTGGGCTGGGGTTCACACATGCATGCACACAGGCACTGCCCCAGCCTTGAATCAACTCCAGGAGTCTCTGAGATCTACCGCAAGAGGCTCTGAGATCTACCAATGGAGATCCATTGGTTGGTGACCACTGACCTAGGGAGAGGTCTAAGAAAAAGGTGATTTTCAAGGGAAGGGGGTTAACAACAGCCAGGATTGGTGGTCATGTCTACAGGGATCAGAAGAGTTGATGGCAAAAAAAGACTTGGTATGGAGGGATTAGGAGCTTTATTTTAGCCAGGCTGAGCTTGAACTGTTAGCTAGATATCCACAGTGAAACATCAGTCAGACAGGCCAAGAATTTAGTTGAACTGAAGGAAACAGGTCTGGAGCTGAGAAGTAAATCTGTGAATCATCACCCAGAGAAACTAGTTGAATTTGTGTTTACAGGCGAGATCACCAAGTGAAAAGGTCATTTACTAGGACCCAGCACACAGCCCATACAAAAGTGGCACTGAATGAAAAGGATCCTCAGAAGAACGTGCTTTAAAGAGTGATTAGGAAGCTAGAGAACCAGGAGAGGGCAGATTCAGCAAAGACAAAGGACAAAATTCCAAGAGAAGCACGGTCAGCAGTGTTACAGCACACGGTTGAGAACAGGATACTGACTTTCTGATTGCGTCAGAAAGTTCATTAGATACTGGTGTTACCATTGAACTGCAGGGGGCTGAAGCCAGACAGGAGAGGGTGTAAAATCGCACTGACAGAGAGAAAAACCAGACAGATCATAGACTGCCATTAGTAGTAGTAATAGTAACAGTAGTAGTAGTAATACTACCAGCAGCTTAGTGAAGAAAGCACAAGTTTCACAATTCTGCTTTCATGAAGTCCATGTCCCCTTCTCTGTTGCCTTCATCTTAGCACTTTTTCTATTTGTTGCACTTTTATTCAGACTTCACCTGAAATTAACAGTGAGTATACTAACTGTAGAAATGGTTAGTGACTTGTACTCCTGTAGGTGTAAACCTTCATATTCACAATGTATCACAGCTGAAATTTGCTGCCAAGTTTCAGCCACATCTTTAAACAGCCCATACACATCACAATACTTGGTGCTGAGGGATCAGATTCTTCTTCCTAGCTGACAGATAAATGTTCATTTCTGCCTGCGTTTTTCAGCACACTCTGTACAACACTCCATCATCACGTGGTGGAGAGCAGCCACTCGAGGGGATAAGAAAGACCTGTTCTAGCTGGATCTAATTCAATATAGTCTCTCTAACTAAAATAAGATTTCTGATTTCTTCAGCCAACGAGAACCAGATGATGTACGGAACAATCAATTTTATTTGCTGACAAGAGGCATTTCCATGGGTTTTTCCAGAAGTGAGAGAAAAAAAATGTAGTGGGCAACTCAGACTGTCCACATACCATGCAAATGGAGGGGAATACAACTAGCTGGAGAAGTGCAAAACAAATTTTACCCTTAGGAGGGATTTCAGGAAAGTTGGCTTGTCACTGACTCTCAGTAATCTCAGAGCCATAAACTCTGCACAGAATATCTGAAAAGAAATTCTGTTGATGTTTACCTAAGTAAATCAGAAACAAACACAAAAAGAATATCATTATGGCTTCTTTCTTACTAGCAGCCAGGAAAATACTGGGCAACTTGGATTCTCTATGGCACCTAGCTCCCTATTCTTAATTAAAATGGCACACACAATATGCTCATTCCATGTTGCCATCAGCACCTCTCACAAAAAAGAGTGTGTACTTAAATAAATAATCCAACATGGCTCATAGAAAGCAAGTAGCCAGAGCATGAACCTTGGTTAATGAAAGGCCAACACAAAAGTAACTTTCCCTTCCTTTTGTCTCATTTTAAGTGTTTTTTAAATGCTTTTTTTGGCTGACCAAATTACTTGAAACTCTATATTAATAAGCTGATCAGTTACTGGCTCCCTGTCTGCAGAGCTGAGCCAACAAACTGCTCTTTTTCTTTTGTCTCCAAGCCAAAAGAAACTTTATGGAGAGTGAATTCCCTCCCTCCCCCTGCACTGAGTCACAATGCAATGGTGATTTGGAAACCTGCCATTTATCACCAGGAACAACAAATACTAAGCCAAACAGTAAATCAGGATTTGAAGTAGGGGGCCTCCAAGACAAGGAGCTCCATCCCACAGCCTGAGTAAGTACTGAGTGGAGCCTTTTAGTCCCAAACACCATAGCTGTGCAGGATTCTGCACCCCCTTTTGTATTCTTGACGTTGGGCTCAGCTGACTTCAGTATCATGCAATAGTTGGAGATCATGAAGTAGTTTACTATGTTACAAAATGGAACATAGGCTTTTTGTGTTGTGATCCACTATATCAAATATGCATAGCTTGAAAGCTGAACTTCTGGAGAGTGTTTTTGCTTGGAACTTCTAAAGAGTGACACAAAGGTCTAGTTCAAGTATAGACAGACAGCAAGCTTTAGTGCACACAGTGGAAATTCTGCAGAGGAAAATCCTCAGGCAAGTTCAATGATAGCTTGGACAAAAAGTAAACCAGCTGTATGATGACAAATTAACTTGTATCCATTGCTTCTGAAAGCAAGGAAGTGAGCATCACTTTGTACAGGACATTAGTACGTGTTAAATGCACTTAAATGTGAGCAACTACACATTCAAGCAGTAAAACATACTAAATGCACTCATACCATAGCAAATGTAAAGACTTTTTGGACAAGGAGCATCTCCAAATTGTATTAAGTAACACGTGTTCAGTTACCTTTGAACTTCTCCACGGAAATAATACAAGCAATCTGAGGTCCTTCAACATCCCAGGATGTACTGCTCCCAGCCTCTCCACTCCTGCTCCAAGGGTCCTTCCATCCTCCAGAACTCCACTTCCCAGAGGGGTGGTACTGGCCCACACAGGGTACCAGCCACAGGCAACACCCCCACATACCCCAGGGGTGTGTGACCCCAGCCCACACGGCACCAACCTGAGCACCTACTGGAACCCTCAAGATTCGCCAAGGCTCACCATTTTTGTTTGAGTGCTCCAGTGCGAACCACGATCACTTATGAACCAAAACTGAACCAAAGACTATCCTCCTCAGACCCCTGCAGGAGGACTGTGAACTGGAGTTCTGATCTGGTGTGAGAGGAAAGAACCATAGCTACCACCACCTAGGGCACAAAGGTCAGCTGACAAAACCAAACAGTCTGTGAGTCATTGGCCCAGATGGTGGCTCAGGGGCACCAGCAGGACTGGCAGCAGATCTGCACTAAAATCAAGTGCATAAAGACACAGTAAGTTTGAGGAAGGGATGCCAACAAGGTCTCAGGCACTGAGGATCAAAGTCCTCTTCTATGAGAAGCTGTCAAGAATCTTTAAGGAGGACACACACTGTCACTCCTCACCACACTAAGCATTACATACCCACAGGCCCAGTCTGGCTTGACAATGATGGAGTCTCCCCTCTCTACCTCCTGCTACCAAAATGGCAAGGCAGAAGCCAAGGTACCTGCTCAGCGGACTTGTTCTCCACCCAGGCCCAGACCAAGGACACACAAGATGGGGACACCTTGGATGAGACCCTCATTGAGCAGGCAGATACAGATATGGACATGGACAACTCAGTGAATAGTGATTCATTGGTATATTTTAGCAACTCCAAGGGAAAGGGTGTCTGGAAGGGTGACTTAGGAGTGGTGCATGGCTTAAGGAAGTGCCTAGGTGCAGGAGTCCCAATCAGTATAGATTGCACCTCACTCCTAGGATTCACCAGAAGGGAGCAGGCATTGTGTTCTGCACAATGCAAAAAATAAATTAAAATTGGTGGCACACCCATGCCTGGACCATGGCAACTGTGCACAGGTCAATTATGGTGCTCAATGGCTGAGCCAATTAGAGTTAATCCTAATTAAGGGTCAAAGTGGTGTCTGGAAACCCAATCCACCTGCCTCACCCCTAGACCACTCTGCCTAGTAATGGCAACTTGCAACCTACTCTCTGTCTCTGGACATCACCACCTTTCCCAGGGATTCATCATAACTAGCTATTACTTTCCATGAGTCTAGGGTGGGTGCTGGCATGACAGCTCAAACAAGCAGCAGGACATATCTTGTGGGATCGCCACCTACAAGTTCAAGAAGCTCCACTCTGCACCACTGGGACATGCTTACCAGGAAGATGTCGGTCAGAAGAGCAATGACCTGAAACAGGGACAGACAACTTAGCATGTCAGAGTACCTTCCTAATAGGTGATCTTCACCCACCCCTGGGAACCTCCAAGGAGGAAAGAGCAGGAGAGACAGTAACTAGCTGAGAGAGTGCTTATCATTACAAGGTCCTGCTCTCATCTTGTTTGCCTGTGGAAATGAGCAGGAAGAGTAAGACCCACTGGTTTTCCCTCATATCTTAGAAGACTCTAACAATTTCAAGGTCTGCTTTACTGTCAATGCACACCTGACAGCCCAGATGTCACAAGTTCGTGGCCACAGCAGAAGTGCTCACGGCTCAGCCCTGTCAGATTCCAATGAATCTGTGAATTCTTCTAAATACCTTGTCAGAAGGACAAGAAAAAGGAAAGGAAAGTAAGGAACCCGTCAGAGTATATGTGGAAATTCCACAATTGACACAAGTTACCTGTTAACTATGGAAACACACTTGAAGGTTGCTTTTATTCTGTTCACTCCTCAGAGTGTATAACAGGGCGTGTGTAGATGAAATGGGGGCCTTAAATTGAAGTGGTGGGTTTTAAAAAAGACCACTTCAATTTAGGGCAGATTAAACCCCCGTGTCATACACACACCCCGCTGACTTACCTGCCTCTGACGGGGAGGGGAGGGGGAGCTGCCAGTGGGTGAAGCGGTCCCTGGGCAGTGGAGGGGGCGGAGGAGGCTGGTACTTCCCTCTGCAGCAGCAGCAGCAGCCCCCCACCAGGCAGCACCCACCCGCAGGCACCCAGCTTAGGCAGTCCCAGGGGGCACCGCAGCTGCAGAGGGAAGCACTGAGCCCCCACGCAGCTCAAGCAGGCAGGCAGGCTCCAGGGGAGGAAAAAAAAAAAAAAAAAGATCAGGCTCACTGCTTTTCTTGGGTGGAGCCTGCTTTCCCGGGCTGCTGCCAGGCTGCCTGCAGGGCTTCCTGCAGAGCCATGGTGCTTTGCTTCGCTTCACAGCTGTAGGGGCTACATCCCAAGTCATTAAAGGTGCATTATGTGCATTTAAGGCACATTATTTCTTACAGTGGCTGGAATTAATGCGCAATACATTAAGGTGTGCAAACACCAACACCATTAATGCAGTGCAAAAGCATTTAGCCCACTTTAAAGTGTTGTGCATACACGCCTCTCATTTCATCTACACATGGCCATACACACCTGCTGACAATAATATTAGGGACACTATCTCCCCAACTAAGAAGACAGAAGACAACTCTTGACCTTGCTCATGCTCAACAAAACCAGGAGCACCTGCTTCATGAAGTCTTGGAGCAACCAGAACATAAGCTACTGAAGTCAAGAAACTCATTCAGACAGGAGGCATAGGTACTGCTGCAACAGTGTGAAGGTAGGAACAGTGCTCTACGGGCACTTGAACAACACCACAAAAAGTGGGATGACACAGATTCTCATCTTAAGCACTTCATAAGAAACCCAGCACCCTATCCACCCAGGTACATGCTCCCCTCCAACTTATGGACTAAACTAAACAGGATTTACTCTGGAGCTGAATGCTTTAATGCCACGCTGTATAAGACCGGCTTAAAGAAGAGTCCAATATGTGAGTGTGGTGATGTACCACAGACTGCTGACCCCCCCGCAGCCAGTCTCGCTGTCCCAACCCCTGCGGTCGACCCCACAATGGAGGATCACTGTGGCCAATCACTGCAGCCGCTCCCACTTGCAGTGATAGGCCGGCGCTTGCAGCGGGGCACTGGCACTCCCGCCTGCCCCATCGCCTAAGTGGCAAGCGCGGTCAGTGAGGGGGTGCACCAGTGCTCTCAGGGTGCGCATACACCCCCTATGCATTGCCACCATCTCACACATTAAAGATGTGTAGAGGGGGAAATGAAGTATATGACAGAAGAGAAGAAGAAGAGTTTGTTCAAGCCCAGAAGAGTGTGGGAGGTTCCAGCACTTACGCTACTCCGAGGACATGAAGGGACACACCTGCTCAGAGGGTGTCCCATAGCTGTAAAAGTTGGTGGGGCCAATGACATCAGATGCTAGAGAAAGCCTTTATTTTCAAGTGCTTATTTCAAGTGTAGTTGAAGAAATAAAGTTTGAACAGTTATGAAATTTGTCCCTCATGTGTTTCTAATCTAGGCTACAACCTGATTTACTCACAACCCCAACCCAGCTCATGCCCTGTTTTCCCCCTCCCAGTCAGTTTTTGCAAGCTCCAAATACAGGACCCTAGATCCCCCATGCATCTTCAAGTACTCCCATCCCTTGGTCTCCCCCTCCAGGCCATCCCCAAAATAAGGAGCATTAAGTGCAATCACGACACATCTACACAAGATGTTTACTGCACAGTTACCTAATTAACTGTACAGTAAACATCTCAGCACCTACATCTACACGTGCACTCCTATTAGGGAACACAAAACTAATAAACTCTGCAGTAGGGCAGGACTTGTAAATACAAGTTCTATCCTGCTGTGGAGTTTTTTCATGCACAGCAGCACATGTGTAGACACCGAGCTGGCTGACTGGGGCATGAGGGTGCTTCTGTGCAGGGGCTGCCTACTGGGTAGTCCTGCACTGAAGCACCCTTGTGCCCCAGCCAGCCCCTCCACAGCATGGGTGAGATCCCACACTTGACCACCTCCAGGAAACCAGAGTTCCTGAATATGCAGACTTCATGTATCCGAATCAAGCGCCTGGCACTGATTTTAGTGAAGTGTCCCTAGTGGTCCACAACTTCCTGGAACATAATTGAAAAGAACCTCTTACGAGGTAGGGCCCCCACACAGTTCAGGAAGCCCATCTATTCAAAGCCAACAATGACCTCATGCAGGTTCCTGAGCTGGATGAACCCAGGCCCCAGATCCCCAAGTAGGGAGTCACATACTTCGTGCATAGCTGTTATTGCCATTGTCCACTCCACAGTGAGCTGGTTGGTGATGGAATAGGGGCTACCGGTGTTTGCCAACTTCCAAACCACCAGGGCCATGTATCCCAATGGATACAGGGGCACTGAAGTCTGATGCCATGGCACTACAGTACAGGGGGACTAGCTTAGCATAAAGTCCTTGAATGTGCCGTGGGATATCCTAAGGTTTCACCATCACTGCTCATTGTTCCAGGTTCCTAGCCTGAGTTGTTCCCACAAGTCCAAGCTCACCACTAGTACTCAGCAGCAATGAGGTGGGATCCAGTACTGGGCCCACAGCTTGCGTAGCACTGTGATGTGCCTTCTGCAAGTGGGTCAGCATGATGCCCATGGCAGCATCACAGTCCACAATATAGCACCTCACCAGGGCCAGGAACTTGTGCCGCAAAAGCATGGAATACCTGTGGATTAGTGGCCAGGGGCAAGGGTTTTCTCAGTTCTGCCACTCCTCATCTCCAGAAAGCCCCTAGAAATCTGATCCCAGCTGGGACAGTCAGTCAGAGAAGAAATGGAGATCTCATGCCAGGTAAATAAGGGATTGGAATTCATGTCCTCAGTGAAATGGTCAGAAAGTCAGCACTGCACTTGGCTGTTTTTGGCCACTGTCAGAAAACTGGGAAAATGTCATTCCAGTGCAGCATGCTGGGATGCATGAACGATGTGTGCCCCCCCATGGCTGGGGGGGGCATGGCAGTGGCGGAAGCGCAGCAGCAGTAAGTGGGAGCATCCACAGATGCCACCGGTGGTGTTGGTGGCGGGGGGGGGTGGAAAGCACTGACCAGGGGTTGGTGACCACCCACAGATGCCGCCAGCAGCGTCATCGGTGGCCAGCGGGGATCCCAGACCACCTGCAGACACTCCCAGTGGTGTTGGCGGCGGGGTGGCAAGCAGCGACTGCCTGCAGGCACCTTTTTGTAGGGGGTGCACTGCCATGCTCAGGGGGTGCACGTGCACATGAGCTGTGCATGTTAGGGTTTGTAGTAAGCATTATCGTGCACCTGCCCAAAACACATCCTAACTTTAATACTGCAAAACATTTGACAGATTTAACATATGCAGTGTCCTGTGTGCTGAGGCCATGATTTAACATGGATTCTAGCCAAAAACAGACGTTCAGGAATGCTCTGCATATGTAGCTCAAACCAAACCAGCAATACACTACTCATCTCATGCCAAGTAGAAACTAAGTAGAGCTGAGGTTTTGTGAAACTTACTTCATTTGTGGAAATCAGGAAATGGGAAATCAGGCTATAGGTGTCAGTGCCAGGTTAAGATGTAATTCAACAATCTCACTCAAGTGAAGTACTACTTTAACTGGAGCTTACTGGCCCTTCACAGATGGAGGGATGACGCTCAAGTGCTGCTGATGAGTGAGCTTGTTCTGCAGGGGGGCTCAGCAACTGTCAGTCACTCAGGTTGTCATTTTGCCTTCACTAGAACTAGTTTAATTCATGAGTAGTTAACAACCCCAGTGTAGATAACTCCAACTAGCTCTGCATAGCCTTAGGGTCTTCCCAGTTTCACATTACAGCTATCATACTAGGTGCAGATGAAGGAGCTTCCTACCTACTACCACTGGCAGGCTATGTGGGAGTACAGTGGAATGCTCGACTTCTCTTTCCATCTGTCCTGCATGATGCGGGTACTGAAACAACTTCCCCTGACCTCAACTTGTAAACTATGTCTATGTGGTACAGTGCAGTCAGTCAAGGGCCACTTTTGGTGCCTAAGCTTGCCCCAGAGCTAGTTCAGGATCTCCAACTGGCACTACCATTGTGGCCAGTATCTCCAACTGGCACTACCCTCAGAAGCCAAGATGAGCACAGGGGAAGCAGAGGCCTGGCTCAACAGTATATCTTCCCCTCATTTAGAACCCTGCTGCATCAGCTTGATTGTCCAAAGCACTGGGTGAGGCACAAGGAGTTGGTGGGGCTAGGATCTTCCCCACACAGAAAGGGAAGATTTCAAAACATATTTTGAAACTTATGTAATTTCATGGGTTGCACAAACCAAAGCTCAGAGTCACAAAAGGCAAATAAAATATTTCCTCTCTCTCATGCTTCTACTTTCTTCTTTTCCACTTTTGTCCAAATATATCTTCTTCTGCCAACATTTCCATCATATCCAGCTCTCTCTGTCCCCTTTGCATATATAGGTATTTTGATTAGGAAGTAGCAACTCTTCAGTCTTCAAGACTAGGCTGAAACTCTTCCAAGAAGCACTCATCTGACAGTAGTTCAGCACCTTTAACGCTGATTCCATCCACTTATGGAATTCAACTGGATGTTAAGAGAGTTTCAGACCAGTTCTTATTTGATCCGGATTACTTTACTCACTATCAATTATCATATGGCAACTTAAAAAGTAAGGATACAAATCTAATATAACTGACTCTTACTAATATCTGTAATTTTTTTAAGTTTCAACACAGTTACTCTATTTTTAAATAGTAAACAAAGAGGCTGTAACAAGTCCACAGGCTGCAAGCAAATAATGAATTTATTATATACAAAATACTTAATTAAAATGAACACCAAGGTTCAAAGTCAACTACTTAAAAAAAAAAAATCCGGAAATTCCAGAATTAACACTGCTCATGTAAATTTAATTACTCCCTTTGTGCATATATGTTGTGATATGGTCTTTAATTAAATGAATGCATACTATATTTTCTTCATAGGCTTCTCACCACAGTAACAATGGTACTCAATTAATTACCAACTATTCAATATTTTGATTTATTCTCATCATTGTTTTGTTTCAATAAAAAAAGAGAAGAAATATTAGGGGATACAACAAAAAAATTCTCAATGTCTTTACACATTCCTCAACTCTTGGTCTTCCTACAGTACTTCCCACACTTGTTCTTTATTTTTGTGCTTTACAGATGGACTCCCAGATCACAAACTAGGTGCCTCATGTCAATTCACTGAGGAAGTATCAAGGCTCAACCTATTTTTGGCCCATGTGTTCACTACACTGGCCACTGCAACAGTGAAACAGCCATTGCCAGGAGTACACATTTTTAAAAGCTTATTTTTTATTGTTCTAAAATGTCTAATTTAGTTGACACAGTACCTCAGTTTTTCATCATCTAGTCTCCCAAGGGCACTCATGAAATTAGTTTCTTCCCTCAACAAATGGAACTTTTCAATATTTAAAAATCAGTCATGTATGGTGGGTGCACTTGCAGCTATTATTCGATATCTTTAATGACAATTTTGCCCTTAATGTTAAATACCACACATGTACTTGCTGGAAGGCATCTACAAATAACAGCTTTGTCATTTTACTTAAAATTCTTTGGACAAATTTTTCACACCTTGATGCCTTGAATTAGGGTACTAGATCCACACACATGCACCTAAATATAAGTCTTTGTTAAGGGAAACATGTAACTCCTCCACCTTGATGTAGAGAGAGACAATGGCTTGCCTTTGCTCTGGCCTTGACAAAGGCATTCTTGCCACAGGGTATCACTTTTCTAGATAGTTAATTTGACAACCTAAATCCCGTTCTTAGATTCCTTCACTACTCTCCCTTGTGTAGTACACTGCCTATAAGCTACTTTTCTTCACTTTCAAGGCCGGTTGTAGACTATACCAGAGGTGGCCAAACTGTGGTTTGAAAACTGCATGCAGCTCCTGGGCAATTTAAATGTGGCTCCCAATAAAGAGAAGCAATTAAATAAAAACATTCTTTTTTTCCCCTCTCTCTCCATCTATTATTTTCTGGGTTTGATTTTTTTTCAGTTCTTGCTTATTTATACTAGGAAATAATTTAACAAATTCCACAAGATCCCGGATTATGGCAAACACATTTTGAAAGTTGCATGTCTTGTGGTTCTTAGCCATGTCTAGATTTTAATTTGTGGCTAGAAAGGCTGGGAGGTTTGTGCTCACCCCCAGACTATGCTCTCTGCTAGTACCTTCTCTTATTCAGTACTGAGAGGTTGATTCCAGCTCCCACTCTGCCTGCAGTGACAGCTTCTATGGCCCCACTGTTTGAACTTTTAAATAAGCACCTTAAAGCTTTCTCCGATAGGGCTCCTCATACTCCTCTTCATAAACTTCTGCAAAGCCAATGTATTGTTCTTCATCAAATATCTCCTTTGCTTGGGTGCCTACAAAAATTGACCACAGCTGAGTGTCTGATGTGCCAAAAGCTCTGCCTATTATGCTGACAGTACTGTCTCATTTTTGTGCCCATCTGTTACTTCCTATATTATATTTACAAGCTCTTTGAAGAATTAGTAATTATCAGGATTATTTTTTGTATTATTTACAGTACTATCACTGATCCTAGAAGCAACTGGCCACATCCAGTGAAGCAAACCACAAGTGTAATACATGCATATGCCTTAAACTGGCCTCTGTCTGTCAGCTAGATTCAGGGCCACATTAACCCTTTAGTGGGCCCTAGGCAAACAAACTTCTGAGCCCCAGGCTACTCAAGATCCTCCTCCCCCATCCTGGCACTGCTGCTCTGAGGTGCTACAAGGAAGCAGCCACCACTGGGGCGAGGCCAGCAGAGGTGAGGGGAAGGGAAGAGAGGTGGATGGGGCCATTCCCATCGCTACCGTGGAAGGAAGGACTGGACCCCCCACAGCTCAGGGTCCTAGGCATGTGCTTAGTTTGCCTATGCATTAATCTAGCCCTGGCTAGCTTCCCACTAGGAGGCTGCTGAGTGGTAACAGAATCAAAACCTTGTGGACAAGTTAAGGAAGGTCACCTCCATGCACAGGGGAACAGCACAGAAGAAGGCAGACAGAACACGCATGAAGCTGTGACTGCTGTAAATTCCAGCAGACCTGTGCTAATGTAATCTAGTTAGTATGCCCAACAAGACCAGGGAAGATGCATAACAGCAATAGGCAATCCTTGTCCAGCTGCAGGCTGGAATGACCTACCTTGAGTCAGAAGCAGGCAGGTGGGCCAGCTCAGGGACCAGTTCACAGTCACCAGTTTTCCCCATGGCAGCAAGGGGAGAGAGTGCCCTTGGCCAAAGCCCCCTGCCACCAAATGCCACGCAAGTCCTACAACCATGGGCCTGATCCATTAGCTCTGTGAACCTGATCTAATGGCTCTGTAAGCCAGAAGTGCATTCATTGTGGTATGGACACCGAAAAGTCAAAGACAAAAATATCCAATTACCCATGGAGGTACGCTTCACACAGGGCAAATCACTCCCTCTCCGATCTCTCAGTTCTAATCCTCAAAGGGAATTAACAAACCACCTTTTGTAGATGAGCCTACAAACTTCACTTCATAAATCTACTGGATACAAAAAATCATGGACTTAATATAGGCACTATATTTATGACAAGTTACAACCTGACTAACATATAACACACCAGGTAATCTGCCTGTTAGGTAACCACTTGTTTTCCTTCACTCTTCCCTCCTCCTCCTATTTCTACCCTTTGTTTTCCACTCCTTAACATCTTCACAGACTTCTTGTTTACCTTAGCTTCTTTTATGCCTTGGAGAACACATAACATCAGCAGACTCTCCCATTGCCTGAAGAAGGGTGTTTGTGCCCGAAAGCTTGCTAAGAATTTTGTTCCAACTATTTAGTTGGTCTAATAAAAGATATCACGTCTACCCAAAGAACCATGCCTGCCTATGTCCTTAGACCAACATGGCTACAACCAACAACCCCCAGTCACACCTAACTGCACTCTACAAACATACATAAACAGAGAGCGTGTCAAAGTTGTCATCACTGACAATTTTGTCAGTGGAAAAGACAGTGCAAAAAAGGTAACTCTGATAAGTAAGGAGGGACAAAGTTTACTGGGCTTTTCGGGAAGTGCTCTAAAGTTTAACACTGATGTAGAAACAAACCTGAACTGAAGAGTTCTCACAGTAGTCACTGGCCAGTGGTGGCCTTAGGGTTGTTGGGGCCCTAGGCAAGTAAGTCATTTGGGGCCCCTTAGAGGCTTAATTTTGATGACCTATAAGCAAGTCGGACATTTTTTATTTCAATTTCACTTTCCCCTATCCATGAAATGGCAATGAAAGTATCTTAATAAAATATTGATAATACAAAGAAAGAGTTTTTTTAACATTACGCTATATTCTAAGTTCATTCTAGGTTCAACATTTTGGGGCCCCCTAAATTGTGGGGCCCCGAGCGGTCTCCCGGTCACTTGGTTTACCCTTTGCCCTCTAAGGCCGCTGCTGCACCGGCCTTCTAAAGTCTAGGAAATTCAGGCTGCCTTGCCCTATTATTGTGTATGTGAGGACATGGACTTGGTCAATGGAGACTTGATTCAGTGATTCACTTATGTCAGTACAACCTAATTAATATATGTCTGTATAGTATTGGCCTATCTCTGCAAACAAACTAAATTCTGCTGTTCTAAGTGTTGAGGAAAGCACACTGTAAGTGAATTCAAGGCTCTTAACACTAGACACAGTTACTTGGTTTAAGTGGGTCTTAGTGTTAAAACTCCTGCTGAGCACTTGGAAATGTCTGTGACAGATGCACTATTCAGAGTGCTGTGTTTAATTCACTGTTTTGCACGTGTTATGATGCAGCAATATACACCACTGATTCTACAGAGCAAGGAGGCATTTTCAGAAGGGAACACTACAACATTTCTATTTTTTCTGAGTTTCTCTAAAATTCTCTCTGTATATACCAATTTCCAGATATGTGCTGATCTATGAAACTTGATACTTAAAATGAAATCTACTTTGTTCACCAAATCCATTAATGTAATGTTGTAACCAGCAATACTAGTGCAGCACAAGCAATCCTCAACTGTACTGAAATTGTGAACACCATATATCATGACTTCTGCTATATGTCATTGTTCTTAGACATAAGATTTCATTACATAAAGCCTGACAACTGAAAGTAAGTGGGGGGAGGGGGGAGATCCACAATAATTGATTCTTGATTCAGAATGAGGCAGGAACTGCGGCTCACACCCAAACACAGACACTCCTTCGTGGCAGACAAGCATTCTGATGGTTGTTGGCTTTGTTGTAACAACAGGAAACCTCCCCCACCCCACTTTGTTGTACTGGATTGTCTGAAGCAGTTACTAACTGGCTTTCAATCTCCTTTCAGAGGACACTGACTATCAGCTAGCTACTAGAACACATTACAGAAGCCAAAAAGTATAACACTTCAGAAATGCATCATCTTTCAACCACCACGCAAATATACTTTTGAGTCAAAAGGATTGAAAGACACCAAGGCATTAGAAACCGTGTGTGTGTGTGTGTGTGTGCTTAACATACAGTATAATACACAAGTGATTACATATTGACATGATTTCATATTACTGTATTTTATTTATATTATTTTATATTATTAGCAATTGCAACAACTATGCTGTTCTTGTAGCCAATTGGTATCAGGATGAATGTTAAATAATGAATAAGCATCAGGCTTAAGTCCAGTAACCATTATTACATCTGAAATCTGAGGATAGAGTAAGTGCAGTTTTATTTAGAGGGTTTTTTGGTTGTTGTCATCGCATGACTAAACTGCTTTTGTGAGTCAAGGGACTTTGTATTTGCCAGCCAAGATTTGGAAGGACTCCTTCCTTACCTTTAAAAAAATATAAAGCACTATCTGAGCAAGCTAATAAAAGGCTATAGTACAATATTTTCAGGCACACTTTTATGCTGAGCAATGGTCACAGTCCATATTATGAGCAGGTAGACCATTTTAGCAGGAATATAAAAAATCAGGGAGGTCTGTGATTCTGCAGTGAACTGCAAGCTCAGTTGGGATCCATATCACTTTGAAAGACGCAATCTGAATTGTCCATTTCCCTCCTCCTCCTCCTCTCTGCTTGAGCACAGATGGTCAAACCTTACAGCTAACCCTGAGCAATGGATAATGAAATAATAACTCTGCTCAGCCTACAGCCTCTGTGATTATTTTCAAATTAATATCCAAACTGCATTATCAGATTCACCACACCAGAAACAAAATTCTAGTTTACCAGCCAGCCCATCCTGTTAGTCAGGAAATGCTTCTAACAGTTACATTTCTACACTTTTCCACTCTTTAAAGTTGTGTACAGTTACTGTAAACATATGCATCAAACCACCTCTACTTTTTAGCTTTGAAGAAATAAGAAAAAACACGAGACTATTTCTGAATACTAATGCCAAAACCATTACAAATGCTAATTTGGTACCAACAACCTATGATTAAAAAAAAATAAGGTACCTCAAGCACAAGAATTAAGGCATCATCATAAGGCACTCTCTCTTTTTCTTCACCAAAAGGCAACTTACATTTATTTATTTTTTGCTCTTGAAGATTTTAACACTATATTAAAGATACAGTCCTTTAGATGATTTAATCCAACGCTCTTTAGTATTTTACTGGTGGCTGGCTGAATTGAAGTTGAAGATCTTACAGCACTTTTGCAGAAAGAAACAGGGAAGTCAACAGTCTCTCAGGTAAGACTCCCTCTCACCAAAAATGGACTGATGTTTCAGGCCAGGGGTCAGCAACCTAGAGCCCATGGGTCAAATCTGCCCCACAAAAGGCTGTGCCATGCAGCCCTTCCCCTTCATAATGCTGTCCTCAATTACGGAGCCTTCTGCTCTGCCACTTCTGCGCTCATCTCACTGAAAAAGGTTTGGGAATCTGAAGCAAAAGTGAGTGCGGGCAGCTGGCTGTTCCAGAGAGGTGGAGACTTCTGGCTCATGGCCACAGCTGGGCCAAGCTCCAGCTCATGACAGAAAAAGGCAGCTGACCCCTGTTCTAGACAACACTGGAGACCTAATCACTTCTTGACATTGAATTACCGGTACCTAAAATTCAGCACTATGTAAAGATGCTTAAGATTTGGGGAGTGTTAAATAATTTAAAGAATGATAGAGAATATGCACTTTGGTATCAGTTGTCCAGCCAATGATCTCACAGGCTGTTTGTAGATGTTAAAAAAACCAAACCAAACAAACCAAACCAAAAAAAAGTGCTTTACCAAAAGAAGCAGCGTGTTACTTCAACATGGCTTTGCAGTGTCTGTAAAGCAGGGCTTTTTGGCCATTTTAGCTAAAGCTGATTCAATCAGCTATTAAATAAGTATCAAAAAAGCCCCACCATAGCACCCAACATTTATAGACATGGGTCACACTGAGTTAAAGTAACACACTGCCTTTTCTGGGCACGTGCACAACTGGGCACAGAAACACCCTGAATTTACAGTAAAGCACCAGATTTGGGGGTGTTTTTTCCATATCTGCAAGCACCCACAAAGTTTACTACGAATAATAAACTAATATTTACTTTTTAGTTGTATCCCTATTTTGCAGGCTGGAATACCAAGGCCCAGAGTGGTTAAGTGAATTCCCTAAGGTCACATACTCATCAAAAGCAAAGCTAGGAATAGAATTCTTACTGTTCACTCCCGTTTTCGTGTGCCCTACCCACCAGTCAATACGTCCTCTCAATACTATGTAAAACCACATTCTGTTGTAGTCTCATTCTTTGGCATAATGTCTAGCCCACACAATGTCTTTCATCAAAAGACTAGAAAGGAAGATAAAAAACAAGTTTGGAGAGAATACTAACCAAGATTTAAAAAAGAAAGACTTTTGGCCTGCTCCCATCCCTCACACCTTTTCCCTCCATCAAAATCACTAAAGCCCAAATCCTATTGCACTTCTAAGGCACTGTGCTGGTCCCAAAGGGTGCCTATATGTGAACAGCAAGGTTGCTCTGACATGCTGGAATTCCAGCACATCGGAGCAGACTCAATTAATCAAGTCTGCTGGAGCGTGGCATGTGTAAAAGTGCCCACAGTGCCTAGGTGCTGTACTATTCCACCTTCCTCAAGTCCCAGAAAACCCAAAATGCTCACTGTTTTTTTAGGATTTACTCTCAAGGTTAAGGTGAAGGTATGCTAGAAAAGTCTAGGTGTTAATTTTCTGGGACTTGAGCAGGGTGGAACAGGTTCTCACTTGAGTGCCTTAAAGGTGAAATAGTATCTGGCCTAAGAACTTTAGAACAGGTACTAACAAACTTGCTTGTTCAAAGAATTTCTGTGCCACCCGACAGTGGTTTGTGGATAAGAAAAAAAACCTGTCAGAAATGGAAACAAACTACAAGGTCACTACTAGAGGTGCACCAATACATCAGTCCCATATTAGATAAGCACCAATACAGGGAAAATTGACAGTATTGGAAAAATCGGCTTTTTTTGCCTGATGCAGCTGATAATGCCCCGTGCATGCGTGCAGCCACAGCATGCATGGGGCCAGGAGCACAGCCTGGCAGCCTGGAGACCAGCATCAGGCTGGTAAGTTTGTTGTGGGGGAAGGGGTGGGGGGAGGAGAAGCAGCATGTGGGGAGAGCAGATCGAGGACCCTGTGGTGAGGGAGGGAGTGGGGCAGGGGCAAGCACTGCACAGCTGGGGTGGGGTGCAGGATGGAACTGCGAGTGGCTCATCCAGAGGGTGCAGGGAGGGGTGGCTCCCACCACTGGAAGCACCCTGGGAGGACATGGGGGTGTGTGTGCTCCCCCAATCTGTGCGCAAGGCAGGGCGAGCTGCCACTGTGGGCTGGGGCTGCACTGGGCTCTTGCTAGCAGGGGTGTTGGGGTGGGGCTGTGCATGGAGTGGTGGTGGTGCTGGCGCTGGAAGGGGGACTACAGGGATGCTACGACGAATTTTGGAGTGACTGCAGCCCATCCCCCTAGCCTCCTCCCAGCACCACCACCACCTGCCCCAAGTACTGCCCAGCTCTGCCCCCCACCAGGAAGCCCTGGCCACAGCCCACAGTGGCAGCTGACCCTCACCCCACACGCAGCTCCAGGGGCACATGCCCCCCCCATGCCCTCCCAGGGTGTGCACAGTTATGGGAGCTGCCTCCCACCCCGCACCCCCACACGAACTGCTCATGGCTCCATCCCACACTCCGCCTCACCCCGCTGAGCAGTGCCTGCCCCTGCCCCACTCCCTCCCTCACAGCAGGGACCTCGATCTGCCCCACCATGCCCCTTCTGTCCCCCCAATCCTTCCCCCACAACAGACTTACCAGCCCAGCACTGATCCCCAAGCTGCCCAGCTGCATGTTGGAATCGGATTAGTATTGGCTGATATGGCTGCTTAAAAATCAGGCATCGGTATCAGCCCAAAAAATCTCTATCAGTGCACCCCTAGTCACTGTGTCCATTTTTCTACCAGTCCCAAGACTGTTTTCTACATTACATGATCCTATTAGGTCTTGGTATTTTGCTGCCTGCAAACTTACTATTGATGAAGAATTAAAAAATGGTCTGCATTAATAGTTTCATTGATAGATTCATAAGCCAACATGTGACTCTTAAAAGTTGCTTATGGAGAGCATACTGGAAAACAAAAGTTCCTGTTGTCAATAAAAACCAGTTGTGCAATATAAGAACCCAATGATACATCAATCAAGACATCTAATACTGGGTTTGTGAGTCTTGAGAAATTGAATAGTAGATCAGAAAGCACCTAGCCATGCAATTAGGAATCATTTACTATCGTTTGAAAATTGTGGCTACCTCATATTGGTCATGGTTTTCAAACAATAAAAATGGATATTTAAATGCATAGCTCAGTGTTTTCAAATCTACAGTTCAATGTCTCATGACTCCTGAACCCAGCTTTAGTCTCTCCCCACTGATGCATCACTAAACAATAGTCTTTTTCTTGATCATGTTTTGCTTCAGTGCTTTTCACTTTCTGATATTGTAGAAGCGAGTAAGACTAACGCCAATAACACAAATACAACGCTTGGTCAAGATTAAGAGCACTCTTTAGATTCAAGTTCACATTTCCTAGTGATTTCACACTCTCATATTTGTGGACAAAAGTTTTAATTTGCTTTCTATTCACTGATTCTTCTGATGCCTTCTTCTTGATACTGTAAGTGGCAAGACCTGCCTTGCTTTCAAGCAGATGGACCAGAGGACAGTTAGCCCTGCCAAGAGCAGTTATGTCTCCTGCTGTGCTCTTTGTAAAGTAAGTCACTTTCCCCCTCACCTTGTTCCTAGCAGCTGATTTCACAACTTGCAGTCTAACAGAGCAGCAGAAATGTATGATATGTCCCTGGACAGCAAAATACTCTATGTTCATAAGCAACGTTGATTTTTCTCTACAAACGTCTGCATAAAGGTATGTTCTTACAGGGCTACACTTTAAAGCCAGGGGAAGTCTCACAATAGGAAATTCTGGGTTAATGTAGAACATAAAATCATTAGTCATGAGGGGGGGGGACACAAATAAGCTAATTTGCCTTTGACTCTGATCTCCCATAACAAGAAAACAAACTGTGTCTGCCTCAGAATGTGATAAAATACCAAGACCAGAAATTTCCAATTTATTTAATGAATTCCCCAACAAAATGCTTAGGAGGATAAAAGTATTGTACCAAGAAAATATATCAAACCCAAATACAGTAATGTTTAACTTTTCTTTCATGGTTATTATTTGGATTCTTATTGTAACTGCTTGCAAAGAGCTTGCTGCCTATCAGAGAATACAGGCAGGTCATTAGCTAGTCTGAGGCACTAGTACTTAGCAAAATTACAGAGATTTATTTCTGATGTTAAAATTAGTTAGTATTTAGCTCGCGAGCTGGTGGTAATGAAGGAGTCAGAATTTAGTTAAACATGCTTGAATGAAAAACAATGTTTCTTTTCTAGCAATGCAAATGGACATTTACTTTAAGGCATCTTGAGTTTAAGAGATTACTTCACAGCTTTAGCTGCAGTTTAGGGACTCTGGTACCATTTCTGCATCTGGTCACCTCTCTACCAGTGATTTAATACTGATGTGCAGTAATTAAGGTACGAGCCTCACATTCTCTTGCAGAATGCCAGGGATTTCTGAGGTTGTATCAGTTAAGAAGGTATTTATTTATCCCAGCACAAAGCATGATCTTGACATTGGGAAAAAGGCAGAGAAATATCTGTTTTAATGATTTGTCTGTTTTGTTTCCTTAAAAACATTTTGTTCACATAAAGAAGTAAAAGAATTCTAAAGAACCATGCCTCAACCATCTAAAGCTTTCGCAAAAAGCTGCTCCTAAAACTGGCTAGCTCTCCTCCACCTGATCCTATAAACACTGCTGGCAATTTTTTTCCCCAATGCCTCTAACATATTTTCACTTAGCACCAGTTTGATGTATAAGATCTGACAGCCAGGCAGTTATAGGCCACCTGCATCACTGTCGCCATGACAACAGTGAAAGACAATCCATGATCCCATGCCCTGGTCACACGTTTCAATACAGCTTATCTGTCCAAAGCCACTGAGTCTAATGGAAGAGAGTAATTACAATCTTCCACTCATTGTCAAAATTCTCACCATATAACGCTCTTCAAAATTATTTTATTCCCCTCACATGGCTGCTTTGCAAAAAACGAAAAGAAACCTCAAGTGGGTGTGCGTCAGGGGGGTGGGGGAAGGAAGGAGGAGAGAAAAGAGAGGCTGTGACTGGTATAAAAATGTAACAGTGTGATCGAACTGTCCCTTCGCAATGTTAAAGGACTAATCAGAAGCAGAGGAATGTACCAACTAGTAAGAGGGATAAATGAAAATTGCTCTATTATTCAGAGATCATCACTCAAGATACTTCTGGTTCTACATTGGGGGAGAAGAGAGGTGATCAACTACCCCTACTTTCCCCTCCCCTTCCTAGATAAGTTCTTCCTATGCAAAATGAACACACACAATACTGTGCTGTGCAGCAGCAGCAGCTGCTCCTCCATGGAGCAGCATGGCTGTTCAAACTATATTGTCCTTAGGAACTGAATCCTAAGATATACACCAACAAATGGCTTGGCTTTCTCCTCATTCCTATTACCTTCGCCACCCCCAAATGAAGATATATCTCTATTATGCTCTTCCCTGACTACCCTTGTGATATAATACCCTAGAAAGGAAACACCGCCTGTGGGAAACAATGTGAATCTCTTATCCAGAGCTGCATACAGTTCTAGGAGATTCAAAATTAAACTTTTGCTCCACTGAAGGCTCTTGGTAGAAAATGAGTCTCAGCCCCCCAGCTGTAAAATGAGGATAATAGTACTCCTCTGCCTCATAAGGAAGTGAGGACATCGATGCAAAGATTGCAAAGGGTGATCAGGCAAGTCTTCAAGAACCTGATGTTGTAGACGGATATCAAGGTGCTTATATTTAAGAGTGGCTTATAAATAATAACATTAAATATAACTGAAACCTCAGTGAATTAAAAATCGCACTGACAAACCTGCTCTTTAGAATCAGACCAACAGGGAACAAGTGTCATACGTCAATACAGCCCAGGTCCTCCAAGGTGCAAGACAGCCTCCCAAGGATCCCTTCAGAATCAGGAATCAGCAGAACTGTACAGTAACATGGCTTGCAGAAATACTATCCTACACACACACACACACACACACACACACGCTGCTCCCACAATAAACAGCACACCAATTATCTGTCAAAATTCCAAAGTCCTAATTCCTCTAATCCAAAAGCAGCTTCACCTGAATCAATAAAAGCTTTATAATAATAACCAAATAGAGAAATAAAAATACTTCATTAGCCTCTTTCACTCAAGGGTCTCAAAGTACTTTATGCTCATTAGTTAATCAAAACTTAAGACTACTGTGCCCAACTGAGTGGTTTTAGCCACTTGTTTTATGTCATATAGTCAGCTAACAGCAGGCTTTGGAAGAGAATCTCATGAGTCCTAACCTCCAAAAGTGCAAGTTAAAAAAACCTACTCAGAGTCGCAATATCTGTATATCTATATTGAAAAGACAACATTGGGGTCTGAAAGAGTTTAAACAGAGTGTTTCCATAGCATGGTAGGATTCTTCCCTAGCATTCAATTACCTCAAACACAAGTGGAGTTGTGGATTCTTGTCACTTGTGAGCTAAATAAAATGCCATAAGAATAATATAATAATATAATAAATTAAAATCGCATCTTGTTAGTTACCTGGTGCCTTTTATCTCAGAGTACTAAGCCAGTTTAATGTAAGTCATGTCAATTAACCACAGCTGAAAAGCAGCCACCTATCCAGCAAGACACAAGAAACAGTCCACCCATAACACTACACAACTGTTCAGGAAGGAAAATGAACAGCACATCAAACCGAAAATACAGGGGTTGTCTTAGTGCAATGCAATGTATAAAACTGGAGATGAGCCGAGTCATCATGGCTCTTGAGAAATGTGTCACAATCTTGCACTTAGATTTTATTCATAAGATGTGGGACCAGATTTCAGTTGGTGTAAAATAGAACAGGTCTACCAACTCCAGTGGATCAATGCTGAATTACACCTTCTGAAAATCTGTTCCAGCTATACTATCAACACAGCGACCCCTACCACTTCCTTACGGTACAGGCTCAGTACTTAAAGGTAAGACTGCCACCTACAGCATAGTAAACAATACTTTCTGTAGCACAACTTTCCCTTGGGAATTTCCAGCCCCCTCCCCCACCCAAACAAACAAAAAACAAACTAACCAGGTTCAGCTACTTAAAATGGAAGCTTGTTAATGCTTTCATGTTAAGGCAGTAAGTCTTCAGACTATGCTTTTAATCCATTTGTTACTTTATACACAGAGAAGTACAATCTCTCAAATGGATTTCTTGCCTTTATTTCCTTTAAGCTTCATTGCAGCAGCATGGGTTACTCCTCTCTAACAATGTATTTGAATATTAGGAATCCTGCTGGTACAGTACCAATAAAATTCCATTTGCTAAGAAAATTAAATACCTGTTATCTTTCTACTTCACTCAAGAACATAGTGTCATAGATATCTAACTGGGGTATTATGATCCCAGCACTCATTCCTGCAGACTTGATCTGTTCAGGTCCCTGCTGACCCTAGAAACTATGAAACATTTTTTCTTAGAATTTCTCCATTAAATGCTGGTGGGCCCCTGTCCCAAAATTCCTTCACCTCCTGCTTGTATAGTTTTCCCTCATTCCAGCATACAAACTCTATCATTCAATAGTTTAGTCAGAGGCAGCTATTTTATCTGATTTGAGATCACTGGATCATAGGAAAGTAGGACTGGAAGGGCTCTCATGAGGTCATCTAGTCCAGGCCCCTGATTGGGGCAAGATCATTTCTGACTAAACCATCTCAGCCAAGTATCTGTCTAACCTGCTTGTGAAAACTTTCAAGGATGAAGATTCCACAATTTCTCTAGGTAGCTTGTTCTAGTGCTTGACCACTCCCATAATCGGAAAGTTTCTCCTAACCTCTAACCTAAATTTCCTCTGCTGCATCTTGAAGCCATTACCCCTAGTCCTATCCCCTACAGCCAGAGAAAAGTTTATCTGTCCTCTCTGTAATTGCTCTTCAAATATTTGAAGACTGTTATTAAATCCTACCCCCATCTGCTCTTCTCCAGACCAAATAATCCTAGTTCTTTTTGCCTTTCCTTATAAGTCTTGCTTCATAGACCCCTAATCATTTTAGTTGCTCTCTGCTGCACTTTTTCTAATCCTTCTGGAAGTGTGGGGCCCAAAACCGGACCAAGTACTCCAGGTGAGGCCTCAGTGTTGAATACAACAGAATAAAACACTTCCCTTGATTTGCAAGTGATACTCCCGGTATGCTGCTGGCATTTTTTTTTTTTTTTTTCCCCAACAAGAGCATGCTGTTGGCTCATATTCATCTTATGGTCCATTGTAACCCTGAGGTCCTTCTGTTCAGTACTGCAGCCTAGCCAGTCATTCCCCAGTCTGTAGGAATGGAGTAACTGCATGCATACCAAGTGCAGGATTTTGCACTTGTCCTTGTTGAAATCTTATCTGAATTGCAGTTTATACATCTTTGGTGTTACTGTATAAATTGCAGTTTGGCCCCCACAAAAAATATTTATAAGGAAGCATAACTTCCTTATTTTAAACCACTAATAATTCATACAGTAGATGGATAACCAGCCTCCTGAGTCTGAAAACCAACACTTTTCCTTAAGTATTCTGGGTCCATCAGATTATCTAAGGGAATACACAGCAACGATCTTAGCTGCAGGCTGGAAATATCCAGCTTGGGTACAAAGTGGGCTAGGTGCTAAGACATGGCCACTGCAGCCACCGTTTCTCTCCACTGCATGTTTGTGGCACTGGTGAAGCCCCCAACCACCAAAGCCTCTCTCCAGGCCAGATCCAATAGCTCCATGGACCAAATCCAACCCAGAAGCCTTAGGTCACCAATCCCTAGTCAGAGGTATTCAGGCCAAAAAATATCTTGTGTAATGCAGAAGAGGACACATATGTGCACATGTATGCATCCATGCATGTATACACACACAATATGCACAGAGAATCCAAAAAGAAGACAAAGAAGTTGGACTGAACCCAGTAGGATTAATTTTCAAAGGCACTTCAGAAAGTGACAGCATTTTAAAAATAAAGCCATTTTATGTGCAATGAGTGAAAAACCATACAGCAGCAGAGAATGCTGCTAGAAGCACTGTCGAACACACCCAGCATTTACAACTATACAGAGAAATGATATGGTCCAGTAAATGGTCACTGCACACAACATGGTTTTATTTTGAAAATGCCATTACTTTCTGAAACACTACAGCATAGGACACTTTCCTTTAAATGGTATAGTCATTAGAAGCTAATTTACAACCATGCACATTACAAATAATCCTTCTAAAGTAAAGGCTAAATTCCACTGTCTTAGCCATGTCTTACTTTTTTTAGGGTTATTTAATAATTAAAAATTTGCAGGTGAACATTTAACTTAAGGTCCATTTTATTATATGTTTCAGCAAATAACATTGGTTTTTATACTGATTTCTGAAAAGTTAATCTCACAATGGCCTTGTCCCTAGAATCTGAAGTAAGAAACAGGGAAATCAGAATATTAATTTCCTACAGCTTTAAAAGAAAGAATATAATGTTCATATAAACTATCACAAGAATATGCCTTGCTTAGGCTCACTCTTGAGTGGTTGAGGTAGCAGAGAGCATTTAGGCACCTGAGCAGTTTAAATGAAGTCCTGTATGAAACGAGAAAACTTCTCGTCTAGAAAATTGAAAGTACCACTATAAGGGTAAGCAGCTCAGATCCATATAGGGCAAAGGGACTGTGTTTAGGATATGCTGAAGAGGGATATGCCACAGAGGAGCTCTGTGTCAGCCCTGCATAGGTTAGAGTAAAAAGTCAATGTAGGAAGGAGGCCAGGAAAGGGTCACAGCTCTACCTTTATATAAAATCCAGCCAGCCCAGTACCCTGCGTAAGTGGAATAGTGGTCATAGGGGTTGTGCAGCAGCCATGAACCCTGGACCTAGGCTGCGGGAATAGAATTAACCTCCCCAACCTCTCTGTATGCGTATTCATAGACCCCAAGTATTCAAGTTTTATGTTGATGAAGTGAATTTCACTGTGTGATCTTTACTCATACCCTACAACTTGAATTTCTTGCAAGTTCTTTATCCAACTGTTGTACTAGAGGGGAAAAAAGAGAGAGCTAGTAGTAGGACGGATTGTTTTTGTTGGGGTTTGGCGCAAGCACAGAATTGCTCAAGAATTTATACTACAGCTCCTTGGCAAGGAGCCAACTGAAAAGGAGCAGATGGAGAAGGAAGTCTGGTATCCTGACAGCAGAAACACAACACAGAAAGATGTTAGAGCAAAGAAACCAACTTCTGACGTCAGAAGCTGTTATTCCACTCATCTTGCAAGCTTTTGTGGTGCCCAATCTGTTTGCATTTCTACTTCAGCAGCTAGGAGGCCATCAAGGAGTTTTAGTCTTTGTGGAAATAACTCTGGTTCAATGAAACATTACATTTTGTCTGTATGAAGAGCCAACTCACATTATCCTCTAAAAAAACTGAACAAACCAAAACACCCAGAGCAGGACTATATGAAATTGAGAAAGATTTTTTAAAAGGGTAAGTGCAAGGAAGTGGACTGAATACAATTGTGCAGGGAAGCCAAAAGTGTTTTGCCTGTGCTGAGCAAGAAGTTGTTTCCAACTAGGCCAGGGGGAACCCCCACACAAAAAACCCCAGGGCATGGCTCTGAAGTAAGGATGTTAGAGAAATACTATCAGCAGTGAGCAAAGAATCCAAAAAGGTTTACATGCATCAAATGTGACCCTCCTCCACAGATACAAGGGTCTGCAGGAAGAGTTCCAGAGGGGCTTTAAAGACAATGGCGGATGAAGCTTGAGAGTCAACAGAGAATACGGGACCTGAAGACTGCTTTTCAGTGAGATGTGTACAATTAAAGGGTCATATCTGTGCATATAATGTGCACACACAGTGATAGTGTCTGCTGAAACTTGCTAGCAATCGTGTTCAAACATTATTAATCAAGGTCAGACATTTGTGCGTAATTTGTACAGTCCCTGAAAGCATTAATAAGCACACAAATACATGTTCATTCTTGTATTTAGTATATTTTCAAAGGTCTGATGCAGAAAAAAAGGATCAAGATGTATTTCAGAGAATATGTACATTGTGAGACTGGGCTCACTGTCACTCTTCCACAGATCCCTCTCCACTACCCATTTGCAGAATTTGGCAAGTGCCCTGCTGACCTAGGTAGGTCCGTTTTTTCCCCTGAAGTTCTCCTCCTCATTTTTAGTAGGTTGAAAAAAATGTTCTTATTAACTGAAACCTTTTTAGTAGCCACATTTAACAAATTCACCATATTGTACATGATGTTCATTGAATGACAGAAAAAGTGTTATACTAATTTCAGAAAATACCTTCTGGAAAAGGTCTAGGAATACTGGATCTACCTAGTATAGAAAACATGAGCTTGGCAGGTTCTGTCTGGCCTACACAGGCCCAGGACACATGTTTAACTCCTGTTATCTGAAGATTTTTTTTTTAAGCATTGTCCTAGATGAGACCTTTAAAAAAATCCTGTCCAGTGCATCCCTATATGCTTATATAAAGTCTTGCCTAAAGCCAATATGCAATTTGATTCTGCCCCAATGAATCAGCTTGCAGAATTTGGGCCTGACTGTGGATTGGAGTCAACTCATCGTAATTCTTTCCCAATTTGTTTTACCCATGATGGGCACAGGCGCCCTACTACACTGAATTTATATAGCACTGAATTTATATAGCCAAGAAATTTAGCTATTTTAATGAAAATTGTTACAATAATACATTGCTTCAATAAGCTCAATAGCAAAGGATTTACAGTATGCCTTTTAACTGAGGTCCCCTTCTGGTAGTACTTCAGTAATACTTGTTTCTCCCCTCTCAGATGCGTTAAGGAGGACTTTTGCTAACAGCAAAAAATAAAAAAGTGTGTGAACTAAGCTGCTGTTAAGAAATAATGTATTTGTATCCAGAACCAGATGCTATGACCCATGTAACTTTAAATCAATGTTCAATCTTCCCTCAGAAATAAACAAAGGAAACCCCAGAAACTCTTCATCCTACTTAACGGACAGCTACTGTGTGCTTCTTCGAACACTATTTCTTTCCTTTTCTACAGCAGGCACCAACCTGTTTCTAAAGAATGTACAATAGAGAAAAGGATGAATCCAGAAGTTTACTGTTCTGAGATGCACCATTTACAGATGCACCAGATGTAAACAGAAACCGCTTTGCGGTCAAAATCCCTCAGCAGTGACCATTTCTCCACCATCAACTAATAAACTATCATTAGCTGGTTTAGAGAAGCAAATTAATAATTATTACTTGTAAAGAGAGCCACAAATCATAATCAAACACGCCTCCTGAAGTTAAAAGCTAACTAAAGTGAGACGCCTACAATGTGGAGCTGGGTGTCTTTGCTAATGAGTAATGAACAGTATTAAATCACAGGCTGCCACGGATACCTCATAAGAAAAAAGACCCACTTGCAAACAAGGTGAATTCTTATAAAAGGAGCTATTACCTATATAGAAACCAAAAAAGCCCCTTCTCTATTAACAGATATTCCCCTATTCCCATCATACCTAGAGATCTACTAGATATTTTTTTTCCTTATCAGTCAACTATTAAAATTATGTGCCAGATTATGTACAGCCATGACCCTAGGCTTTTAGAAATCATAGAATCATACAAAACTAGGGCTGGAAGTGAGCTCTGTAGATCATTTAGTCCAATCCTCTGCTCTATGCAAGATCATACTTATCCAAGCTATCCCATACAAGTTCTTGTTTAACCTATTCTTTAACTAGACAAAAATGAACCCTGTTGGGCAATATGCCTTGTTATTGTGCAAAGATACCTTAGCCTGCCTCAGGTAAAGCAAGGGGATGAGGACTGTTAGCGTCCTGCCACTGCAAGGGTTGATAAAACCCACTTGAGATCCAACCTATGCCCCCATCTACAAAGAAAGGCAAACCCCCCCCAAAGTCTGTACCAATCTGACCACAGGGTAAAATTCCCTCCTGATCCCAAGTATGGTAATCAGTCTGACCCCAAGCAAAGGGCTAAGACTCTCTTGCCAGGAACCTTCAGGCTTTAGTCCCAGTAGGAGCACTGGCACACCCCAGTCAAAATCTGCAGCCTTGGCTGTAGCCAACACACAATGCTTCTGAGGAAGGCAAAAGAAAGCCCTGACATCTGTAGCAACAGGAGAGGAAAAAATTCCTTCCTGGCCCCTTATAGCAACCAACAACACTCAGAAGCATGGGAAGCAAAATAAGTCTCCTTCTTGCCCTATTTTCCCTTTCTGATTTAAGGAACACTTACATGCAATTAATTTGGATCCCCTGTCTTTTTCACAGAAGTGAATATTTGTCCTTTTAATGCATTCTTTTATCTCCAATTAATGTTGCTGTGTTAGATCCCAATCCTGCCAAGTACTGGGGCATTCCACAAAGTAAGCCCCACCCCTTTCTTGACTGCCACTCCAATCCTCTTCCCCCACTTAACTTGCAGCTCTGCTTTCTGCTCCCTGCCACGTGCTTCCTGTTCAACCTGCTGCTGTATTTTCTAGTTCTTGCCCCATCAAGCTAGGGACAGGCATTACACATAAACTGGTTTAAGAGCACATCTCGAGCAGGAGCTGACAAGCCTGGCATGCATTGCCAAAGCATAGCATATATTACCACAGCCAGCTCGGGCTTTGAGTAGCTGCCACTGGCCATGGAGCCCAGGCTACTCGCAGCTGGGCTAGGGACAGATATTACACATAAACTGGTTTAAGTGATCAGAAACTGGTTTAAACCTGTAACAGAACATAAGTTCAGTGCACATACACCAATTTCAAAATGGATGTGGCTGAAACTAATTTAAGATAAACCTGGTGGAATGCAGTATCAGACTTAATTGATTTGGGTCAAACCAGTTTATACAACGTCTGTCACAGACCCCTTCCTGGTTTAAGTTAAACCAGAGTTCCCCAGCATTCCAGATGCTTTGCAGCCCTGGGCTGTGCTGTCTGCTTCAGAGCAAGGCTCGCCCTGCCCCTCTCCTCCCTAGCCAGAGATCCGGTGGAGACTGCAGGCACAACAGGGTCTGCCTGGCTTCCCCCCGCCCCCTCGCTGCTCAGGCAGCGATCCCCCCGCTCCCTCCCATCTCCCACAGCATGGACCCCAGCCCCATTGACCCTAGGCATGTGGTATACTAGCTAATGCTAAGAGGTCTATGTGCGTCTCTCTCCAATTTCACTGGGATAGGCAGACAGAAGAGTATTCACTTAGGACTTTTTGGAGCTAATCAACAGGTCAGATGGTAATGTCCCTCCATTCCTTCCTTGGAAAAAACTGTTTAAGAAGAGCTTGAACTAATGAGAGAGACTGTCATTCTGTTGATAGGCTGATAAACTTGTGTTATCAACCCCCTGCTGGCTCCCTTGCCTGCCAGGTTTGCAGACAGTATGAAGAACCAAGGAGAGGGAGACCGAAAAGCTCAGTATCATCAACAGATGCATGCATTTCACACCCCTCCCTGCCTTTGCCTCAGTGCTAGCCCAGGGCTGGGGTCTGGCAACACTCCTGTACGTTGAGCAGCAAGGGGGGGAAAGCCTGGGACAGTGCAGGCAAGGTGGGGATTTAAACCCCTCCCTAATCAGAGGTCCTGCAGGGACCTGGCCACACCCTCCCCCTCAGCTCAGCACTGTAAAAGGGAAGGGAAGGCTGCTCTAGCCTCCCCTTGCTTCCAACCTGAGCCACTGCAGGCATGCACCTGCATTTCTGGGATTTCTGTGCAGTTACAAACTGGTTTAGCCTAGCCAGGTTAGACTGACTTGCAAAGATTGAATCAATTCAGGGTCAGGTTTTTTGAATGTCTGTCCTTAGCCTCAGCTGCTATGTTCCCTGCTCCCTTCCCCATCTAATGTGTGGCACTCAGAGGCTGCCCATGTCACTTGTGGTACACAAGTTGCAGGTTGGCTATACCTGCATTATATGCTTAACTTTATAGATATGAGAAGCCCCACTAAATCTCCACTATAGCAGGAATGCATACAATTGGCCAGTTGTATCACCTTTTCCAAGTCTCTGCAGGATCAAGGCTCTCAGGGTACCTGGGAGCTACTGTGTGTATCAAGAGATGTTTTTCTTTTCCACTAACATCTCAAAAACTGAAAAAAAGAAAAAAAAAAGATATCTTAACACATTCTAAACTGACAACTCTTTTGCAGTGATTTTTTTAAAAGAGTGAAGGACAGGCAATTTTCTCTTTCAATGACACTAGGTTCAGTCTACTGTAACTCTACTCAGCTAATGGATTTACACTGACTGGATTTACACCAGTGAACTGAGAATAGAATTCGGCCAAACATTTCATGAAAGATATGTCTGTACCAGTCAATCATGAATGGACGTCTGATTTGGGCTATGGAGGCTGTGTGCATTCCAGATGTATTTAAGTACCAAATAAATCTTGCAGATGTTTCTTACAAACCATGAAGCACTGCTGTCTTTACCCAGTCTCACACTACTCTGGTAGATATTTTATTTTTTTACTGTTAATACCATTAATAAGAACTTATTTTGCTAGATTCCATCCCCTACAAAGGACTTGTGCCAAACCAGGCTGCAAAGAAACAGTCTAGATGCATCTGTCTATGTTCTGATGCAAACTGAACAGAGAAAAGGAGACCCAGCCACATAAATGCTACTCCATCAATCTGTTGCATCTCATCATTTTCCCATCTTTTCCCACAGTCCAATTTTAGAAAAAGTATTTTTAGTCTGTTAAAATTTGATCTTTTTTCTGTGTTCAGAATAGAAAGGTTGGTCACAGCTGAGACTTGCTAATTTGTTCCTCATTTTGATGTCCAAAGAGAAAAGTAGAAGTGCATATTTATTTTTTTCTTTTCTTTTCTCTTTTTTTAAACTGTTCTGCAGCAAACTTCTATCTTTAACTATCAAAAGCTGAAAAAATGTTATGTCTACTTAGCTATCAGCCTCACATTCTAAGAGCTTCCAGCTAAGCATGTTTTGAGATGGTCAGAATATCCTTTTTTGGAGAGGTGCAATATTTTGTGAAAAGTCCTAATATCATTCCTAATATGCACTTAAAATGGAAGCAGGTTACCCCCAATTCAAAGTAAGTTTTTTGCCTATAAAAATTAATCTACTACATCTGTCGGCAGTTGTTCGTGGACTGGTAAACTGGCAACAGTACACACTGTATTCTGAAAAGTTTAATGAAGACTTACATTAGCATTATTGGCAGAACTGTTATTTGATGCTGCATATTGCATAACCTCTGAACACACCCTTATTTTCAGTCAGGCATGTGAACCCTGATGAACGCAACTTCAGTTTTTGGGTTCTTGCCTTTGTCTCTATCCCACTCTGTAGGCCTTTATGGCAGTCAATTTTTTTTCTACTAATCAAGGTAGGAATCCACAGTGTGCCAGGTACTTTCCAAACACAGAAGAGAGACATAGTATGAACCAAAACTTGTTAGAAAAGGTTTAAATCTTTAACACTTTCTTCTCCTTTCTTAACTAATACAGAAATGGTAGTCACAAAAATAAAAAACAAAACCACTTGCCAAATATTGTTTTTCCCTTCTTTTAAATCCCTTTGTGAATTCACATCTTCAAGCAGTCTGTTTGACTTTATTATTATCAAGTGTTTTCAAACCTCCCCTATTCCAGCCAAAGTCAATGGGGAACAAAAGTATGAACCTAAGCTGTACCCCAAAGCCTTGTGTTTGTCATATCTATCCTGGATTTTAAACTCATGGGTGATGGAAACATGCCTTAATCCATACCTGTAAATGTGCTATACCATATAAAATGATATAATACCAAATAACTAATAATTCTTTGTTTCACAGACCAAAGAGAAAGCCTAAAGGAGGCATATCAACAAAATACTAATAAAATCTTGGCAGCGATGTAACTTGGAGGCTCACATTTATATATCTTCAGGTATTGTGAAATATTCCAAGTATAGTTATTATTATTATTTCCCTTTAAAACAAGATAAATAGTAATCCTGTAGCCTAGAAATAGAAATTAAGATTCTCAGGATAACATCATCATCATAAGATTTTTAAATCCATAAACCAATTGCCTCTATACTAAGTGGTGTGGAAAGAAATCTGGGCCATTATTCCTGAAAATAAACGCAAACTATTCTTTCACTCACAATGCCTGCAGCTTTGCTACTCAGCTGAAAGAGAGAGAGAGAGAGAGAGAGAGAGAGAGAGAGAGAGAGAGAGAGAGAGATTTTCTAGGATTCTTCCATCAAACCATCTTTGTGTTCCTAATGTCAAAATAAAATAATAGACCAATGGCTTACAATGGATGATTCAACTTCACTGTCTACCCAGACAACTTGTCTTTCTCCATCATTCTGACACTATTTTAAATGACAGTTATATTATTGAAGTGACAGTTGGCAAGTTAGAAAACTTTTCAATATAACATCACACAAGGTCCTCATGAAATAATGGTTTATTCTGATATATAAAAGTAATCAAGTTGTTAATTTACCTAGTCCAGAGGTATCAAAGATATTGCCTGTTGGCTGAATACAGCCTTAAGAGCCCCATCACTTGGCTCCCAGTGCCAACTGTGGGTTTGAACTGACCCATGTGGTACATGCTAGACCAGCTTCACACACAGGCCACACAATGCTAGCTCCAGGATCTTCACTAAACGTGGTCCCCATCCCAGCCAGTCATAGGACACTCATTCTGGGCAGGCCAGAATCCATGCCCCTGCCTACCTTACTGGAACCTGCATGCAGCATGGGTCCTGGACTGGCTGAAGTAGATGCCATGAGCAGTGCATGTCCTGGACCAGTGATGGGGGCATGCCACAGGTGACACAGATCACAGGGTAGGCACCACAAGTGCTGGATCTGGCATGTAGGACGGGGGGGGAGCAAGAGGGGTCTATGGGCCTAATCCAGCCAGCAGGGCCAGATGAGTTTGACACCCATGACCTAGTAATAAAGTGCCATGTTTATTAAATCTATTTGTACTATAGATCCTTAACTCCCCCACCAGATCATATGGCCATCAGAGCAAGAACAAAGCTTAACCTGTCATAATGATGGTATATCAAACACACCCTACTCCCATTTTTTCTTTCTAAATTAAATGAGACAGGTCAAGCTCTTGGCTTCCCTTACTTTGGTTAATGTTCTCAAGGAGGTCACATGCATCTTTGCCTTAGGGCTGAGCGACTAGGAACCTAAAAGAAAAAAAATGTAAAATTCAGCTATAGCAATTAGCAATACCTAATTTTGATCTTTATTATATATAGACATCTGTGGTAAACCCACATCCAAATCAGACAGAAAAGAACCCTGTACTATATTTGTGCTATTACATTCAGTTTCAAAGAAACAGAGCAAGGTGTTTGGACTGATGGGTATAGCAAACCACACATCAGGCTGTGCAAGTAATTCAGAAACAGCATGACAGAATGTGTGGGGCTAAAAAGGGGGCAATACATATGGTATTTTAAGGGCCAATATTGTTCTCACATAATTTGAAGGAAAGTAGACTGATTTAAATCACTAATTTTAATTATGATTTAAATCAACAAGTAGGAAATCTTGGTTAAAATTATCAGTTTTAATTTTGTTTTGCATTTGTACTTTTTAGTTACATTCCTAAGCAAAGGTTGATTTATGTTGCTTGGTAACAATTAAAGCCTGTTAAAATGCAACTAAATATGACCTTTATACTATACAGGTTTCCATCGATTTATGCTGTACATGCGTTCCCAGAGAATGGCGCATAAATTGAATTTGCATAAAGCGAACCCACTTTACAATGTAGCAAATAGGGTTCCTATGGCAGTGAGGGAGGGAGGGAGTGAGGCTGGGACTAGGGAAGGGGCGGGGGGAGAGGGGCCAGTCCCAGGGCTGCACAAGGCAGCAAAGCAGAGGGAAAAGAGAGGCACTCCCCACAGCCCCGGCTGCAGTGGCCCTGGAAGCATCCAGCACCAGTTGCCTGCAGCTGCTGGGCTGCACCATGCTCCGCCTGTCCCCACTCACCTCTGCTCCTGGGCTGCACTGTGCCCTGCTGCTGGCAACTGGTGTTGGCTGCTCCCAGAGCCACTGCAGCCAGAGTGGGGTGAGTGGGGCCACGGCCCTTTCCTCTTCACCCCCCCCCCCCCAACCCCACCAGACTTACCTGCTTGGGCTAGGGGGAGCATCTATGCTGATCGCATAAGAGTGAATTTACCTCGCACATAAAGAATTATGGATCTAAATATGCTCATCGCATCAAAGTGAATTTGCAATTAAAAATCTGCATAAATCAAGGGATACCTGTACTACCTTTTGCTAACCAGGAGGGCAAACAATAGCCCTGCACACTTCTTTAAGCCAGGAGTCAGCAATCTATGGCCCATGGGACAGACTAGGCCTGCAAAGTCACTGGATCAGGCCCATGAGGCCATTGTGAAAGTCAGCAGCTTTCAGTAGCAAGGAGCTTCACCCATGCTGTGCCACAGTTGTGTGGCAGAGAGAAGCAGCCGTGGTGGTGGTGATAGCAGCCAGGTCCTAGCACTAGCTCACTTCATACTTGAGCTGGGTGGGTTATTACAGCCTGTCACCAGAAAACATTGCTGACTGATGACTGAAGTGATTATATAGTTTAATCATTTTATTCAAATAATTAATTTTTACATTATAAAATAGTGAATGACACATTTCTTATAGGATTATTTCTTTTACAGGCAGCCCTTGGTTCCTGACAACCACATCTTAAGTCAAAACGTTGCAACTCAGAATTGATTTTCCCATAGGCAACAATGTTATAAATGGGGGATTGGTTCCTGAGCCAAGGCCCAATACCCTATTTTCACCAAAAATTACCCAGAATTTTGTACTCAATCAATTATGGATGAGTAATATCGCTACATTAATGTATTTATATTGTAAATAGCAATCATATTGATTTGGAAGGACTTCTTTGAGGTGACTTTGCTGGACTTTTTGAAGGGGTCTTGGCTGCAGGTTTTTCTGAAGTCTTGTCTGCTTTCTTAAAGAAAGTGTCCAAGGTAGTTTGAACAGATGTTCTCCAGGGAGATGGGTGATGCAGCGAACTTGTTCGCTGGCGTGGCGCCACATCAGATCAAGTGTTGTAAAGTCAAAAGTGAAAGTTGAACCAGGGTTTCGATTTATAAACGTTGTATGTGTGAAACACTGTAACTCAAAACATTATAAGCAGAGGACTGCCTGTACTTGTAATCTGTGTCAAACTATTTAGATGGAAACAGAAATTCAATAAAAATAAACATTTAAAAATGAATTAAATAAAATGACCTGAAGTAAACTGGATTAATATAAAAAATATATTTTCTGAACCTGATTTAAAATAAAGTGATATATTAAACAAAGTAAGTATTATTAGGACTAGCTGTCAAGACTGATGGGGGGGTGAGCGGGTAGGGATGGAGCCCCGTGTCCCCCCCACCCCTGTCAGGGCTCGGTTTCCTTTCCCCACTGCGGCAGCGGGGGGAGGGAAATGGGCCTGGGCCCAGTGCAGGGGGCATGGGGGTGGACCAAGCCCGAGGGTGGGGAGAAGTTAGCCCACCGTGGCAGTGGGTGGAGGGGTGGAAAGCAGCGGGCCTGGCCTGACATGGGGGAGGAGTGAGCCTGGGCCTGAGGAGAGGAGGCCTGCTCCTTCCTTCCCCCCCACCACTGCAGTGTCAGGCCAGGCCCACTGCTCCCCCCCATACTGCTGCAGTGGGCCAGCTCCCCCCCCACACTTTGAACACACTCTTCCCCTCCACACATCAGGCCTAGACCCACTCCTCCCCTCCCCACACTGCTGCCGTGTTGGCCTAGGCCCACTCTTTTCTCCCCCTGATGCAGCGCACCCGCTCCTCCCTCCACCACCACCGCATCGGCCCTGCAGGTGGTGCTGATGGAAGGGGGGAGGGGCGGGCTGAGGTCAGCACCAGTGCCCTCGTCCACCCCAGTCTGTGGTGTCCCAACCCTGCTCCCCCTCCCCCCATGCCACTGCCACCACCTCCAAGGAGCAAGAGGTGGGGACGAGGGCCAACCCTGTTCCCCACCACCCGGCACAATGGGTTCAACCTCGTTCTCCTCCTGGAGCAACAGGCCCAACCACATTTCCCCCACTTCACGCCACTGCTGCCTCCAAGGAGCAGGGTGGTGGGGGGGAGCTTGTCCTGCCATACCCTCCACCCCCCTTGGCCAGCACCCCCTCTGTCCCTGCCATCATGGTGGTGCTCTGCAGTGCTGCCACCACCGTCTCCTATCTGGAATGCTCTTGGAACACTCTGATTGGCTGCCGAGACAACCAATCAGAGTGCGAATAAAGTGTTACGGGCAGACAGACAGACTAAGGCTTTTGTATTTACAGAATCAGAAAAAGAAAAGAAACTCTCCTGCTTTCCAGTTCCTTCCAATCTATTTCTGAACTTTAATGTAATAATAACTGAACTAGCAAATAAACTGAAATGAAGAAAATATTCTCTTTGCACCTGTAAAAGAAGCTGCTACTATCCAAAGTTCATGTAGCAACTCAACAAATTCTGGCTCCAAATGATTAGCCTGTTATTTCCACAGTGCTAATGGTTTGATTATCTATAAAACTTAGTAGCAAACATATATTACTCAAGGTTTTTTTTCTAATTAAGTTTAATTATTTTAACTGTTAAGTCTTAACACAGGTTGTCATAACTTCAATTAAATTAATTTAAAAAATGTATTTAATTTAAATTTTAAAAATTGGATTTATACCATAAAAACTAGATTGAATTTTAGAAATGTTTTTTCTTCCCATTTAAAACAAAATCTCCACTGATTTAGAGTAAGATCAAGATTAGACCTCTGTTGAATGAGCAGGGGGAGAGGAAACAAATACCAAAACAGATGAATGGAAAAGTAACAAGCTACACAAAATGTAATCAGGCATTACAATGCAGAGAGGCAACTCACGCATGTCATAAAATGAACAATTCACCAATTACCTCTGGTCATTTTTAGACTGGCTTTTCTCTATGTAGATCCTGACTAGACAAAAGAATAATAGCATGACCTCAAACTGGAGGCATTGCCTTAAGGATACTGAGTCACCATGAAACTCGGATCAAAGACTGAAAACCACCAAGGTTCAAACCTTATGGCCCAATCCTTCAAATGCCCTTCCAAATGAATGAATCCCATGGAATCTGAGAAGGAAAAAAAAAAGTGGATGGATCTCACAGAAACTGAGAAGGTAAGAGATCCTCCCATAAAACAGTAGACTGTTGGTAGCTGCTGCTTCAGTCCTGTCATATCCTTAATGTGCTGGGTAGCAAATTCTACTGGCAATTTGAAGGGATTCTTTATGGAGATATCTCCTGTACACAACAGATCCTATGGACCTCTTTTGTACCTCTTTAAATTCAATTCCACCTTGCAAAGCATCATATTTACTCAAATCCAATACAAACCTTCTCCTCCCCAGCTTCTGCTTCCCTCTCCCCGCCAGCTTCTGCTCCTTGCTTCCCACCCCCTTACCCTTGTTCCATACCAGCAGGCTCCATCCCCATTCTAGCCTGGGACACTGAGCATGTCTCCAACTCAGCTGCTGTACAGTCTGCACACTGCTGCTACAGGCTGGGCCGAGGCCCTGCTTACTTCCCCAGGCTACAGCATGGACAGAACCAGTCAGTGTGGAGGCAAGGGTAAGAAGGGAGAGGGGCAAGAAGGGGAGCAGAAGGAGGGGGAAGATGGAGCAAAGGGGCTGCAGGGGGAAGATGGTGGAATGCAGAGGCAGTGCGGGACAGTGTAGGCAGCAGCTGCAGCTACAGCTCCAACCCTGGGTAGAGGCTGGAGCTTGAGCCACAGCAGCCACCTTCTCCTCCTGCCCACCTTGTATGTGATTCTAAGATGAAAAGCTACCCCCTCCTTCTCTACCCCCCATCCCTTAAATGGGAAAAAACCCTCATCTTAGAATTAAGTAAATGTGGTAGTATTGGAACTGTTCCAGCACAGACAGGTCCCTTTATGTTATGGAGAGGAAAAAAAAAGATTTGTCTTGGAAGTTTAGCTGCTCTTTTCTAATTTATTACATGTGGCAGCAACTCTTAGTGTAACTGCTTTCATTATTTTTTATAAATATAGTCAAACTTGAAAATCACCTCCAATAGTCTTTACATTAATGCATGGAGGTTTCATAAATTTCATCAGAATAAGGTGAAAAATAATGCTCCATCATATACCTGAAAAATGCAATTGAAAAAAAACCCAACATTCTGAACTTATCAAAAAAGCATTGTCTTTGATACTCAGAATGCTGTGTATCTGTGTTTATTTTGCTCTATTTTAAGTTGCTCTTCAAGTCAAGGCTAGTGTTGCCTTAAGTGAGTGGTCTTTGAGACAGGAGCTGTATAGACAGTGCCTGGTAAACTGCAATTGCTCATGGGCAACATTAAACATAAGAATCAAAATTTCAAATATTAGGTGAAGATAAAGAAGTTCTGAATCCAAAAGATCTTCTCAGACATGTTTGGGTATTTAAAGTAAGCCAAGAATATATCAAACACAAACACATCATCATGCTGTTTGTTTGATAGTTGCTGCTGAATCTTTCTATCAGAACCACTTTCTGCTCTAAAAACCTTGCCAATGAAGGATTCATTGAATTCAACAAAACCCCAGGACATCTTAGGTAGAACATTTGGCAGTACATGAGACATGTGCATGTTGTACATTTTTTTACCTTTTTCTCATCAGGAGCAACACAGCTCAATGAACCACTGAATTTTAGCCCAAGATCAAAATGTTTGCTTCTGGGCCATATTTTTATTCTAAAAACTACAAATCACCTAATATGTCTGTGCATTAATAAATGCATAAAACAAAAACGTTTCAAAAGTTAATCTTAAATTATTTAAAATGTGCACAATAAAACTATTTTAAATTGATATTTATAGATGTAATATATGCACATAAAAATCAAGTCATTCAGATGAAACTTATCAAAATCTCGATGCACAAGTAAAACCAGATCTTCCTAAGGCTCCATCCTCCACAGCGACATGCAGGGCTATTTGATACACAATTTCTGTAGCAGTCTGTTTGCGCACCACTTCCAGTATACAAGATAATGGCAGCAGTGGCCATTCCATCTGCTGCACTGTGTTGCTCAGGTGATGAGGTGCAGGTGTGGTCCCTGCCTCCAGCCTGCAGCTGCCCCCACAGTGCTCCACCTGGGGCCAAGCCCCACCTGTCCTGCCTGGGGCAGCCCACATGATGTTCCTTCCTGAACTTGCCCCATGCCCTCTGAGAGAACCAACCTGGCCCCAGCCCTGCCAGTGTGCACAGGTACTGCTCAGCTCCCTTCGCTGTCCAGGTACTGCTTAGCTGCCTAGGTACTGCTCTACTGCTCCTGCCTCTGGCGACTCCTCGCCCTCTTCCTGCTGCCCCTGCTACACCACTCCAGCTGTCTTCCACCTACTAGGTTGCCCACAGGTGGCTGCTCACCACACGAGGCAGGCAGAGTGCATGGAAGGGACCTGGAGCCCCACATGCTGAAACAAGAGAAGCCCAGCAGCAGTTTCCCTTCCACCTGGCTGAGCATGTGGTGCCCAGCATGCACCCCCACATCTGCTGCCATGTCTTTGTGCTACCTGCTGCCTAGAGTAGAACAGCAGGGGCAGGAAGAGGATGAGCTGCTGAAGGCAGGGAGAGCCAAGTAGTACACAGGCAGTTGTGGCAGCAGGCGAAGCAGCCCCATTTGAAAGCTGTGCACATTGGCCAGACCTGGGGCTGGGGTTAGAGCAGATGCAAGTGACAGTGCAGAGCAGGCTGCCCCAGGCAGCAGTGGGTGGGGCTTGGCCCCATGCAAAGCGCCATGGGGACAACCGTGAGCTATATTTTGCCCACCCTGCATTAGACAAACTCCCAGATAGAAAACTGTTCTTTTACCAGTTCTCAGAGCCTTTCAGCCACAACCTGTTTTACATCTGGAACACAACAGAAGTTCAGTGCACATAAACTGCTTCCAAAATAGCTGGAAACAGTTTAAGATAAACCTGGATGGATGTAGCATCAGACTTAACTGATTTATGTTAAATTGGTTTACTGAACTTCTATCCCAGATCCTTTCCAGATTCAAGTTAACTCATAGTTCCCAGTATCCCAGGATGCTTTGCACCTCCCCCACAAACTCCCAATCACAGGGTGGGCGGGCTAGCTTTGGCCCAGGTTGTTTGATCCAGCCAAGCAGAGAAGTGAGCTCTATCGCCCCCCAAGCTTCTGGTCTGGGATGCTGCAGGCCTGTGGCTGCATTTCCATAGTCAAAAGTGAATGTCTGTTTATTTGCTGATTGGTTCAATCTACACAGATTAAGCTAACCTACAAAGATTGAATCGATTCAGCCTTGGGCTTTTGGCTGTCTGCACTCAGTCTGTGTATCAGGCAAAGACTCAACCTGAAACCATGCTAAAAGTACACAGAAAAAGATCCCCTTTTGCATTTTGGCTCAGGCTTATCCTTCAAATAAAAGTTAAAATTCTCTTTTAAAAGAGGATCTTGTGCTCTCTTTCAAATGGTCAGATCACTATTACTCTCTAGACAGGACCTCCCCTTCTCAGGGACAGGAGAAAAAGACCTGAAAGTGGGGGGAGAGTTCTCTTCATTTCCCATCAGTGGCCTTTACACGACACGCTCTACAAGCATGGCCTCTTCTGCCATTCTAAGGGCCGTAAGCCAAGAAAATGAAAAAATAAAATAGCTGTCTCTGAGAAAACTTGGCACTTCAATGTTGGGTGGATCCAAATGTTTCCCTATCCTATGGGACCAATTTCATCAGGCCCCCAAAAGGCTCTCCAGAGATCTGTGTGTGCTGGTAGTTGACACTGCACCTGCACGGAGAGAAAAATAGCTTCAGCTTACCACTACTTAAAAAAAAAAGAGTGTAACCCCTCCTCCTCCATAGCCGTCTTCCATCCAAAACAAAAGACAATAGTTTAGTACAGTATTCACAGAAGTGGCACTGTAAGTCACAGACCTTGTGAGATCAGGAAGGAGAAACCACTAAAGCAAAAAACACACAAAGATAAGTAAATTAAATTAAACTTAACATTAAGCCTAATTCTCTGGGTCTTAACCTGTAACAGCTGCTGAGACCAGCAGTCAGCACAGGGGTAAATCCATATAATGGAGCCTGGAATTACTGAGTTGAAGGAGCCAGGGAAACTCCATTGCACAGAGAAAGGGAGCTTTTTCACTGTTACTTTGAAAAAGAATTAAACCAACTTACCTGTGCCAGCACAACAGACCTTTAAACAAATGATATTGAAGGAAATTAAGACTATTTTTTCAATCACATATTTTTCTGGAAGTTCCAGAACTACTCAATCAACTCCCTATAGACAAAAATTAAAAGCATGATCCCAAAGGTCAAAACATACCTTTATCATAAATAAACCCATTGCTATCCGCAAGGTTCTCTCTGCTGCCTTATGAGCAATATAGCTGTTAAAATAAAGAGCTGTAAAGAATAGCTAAATATGTCTTCCTTAATAAGTAAAATATTAATGGAGCACCTCTACTTCAAAAAATGACAACCTTGGAGTAAGATGACATACTTATTATAAAGCATCTGCAAAATATGTGTGTCTTAATATAATTTAACTCAAATGAACTAAGTTCTACCCTAAATAGAATCCTATATATTGGATATGTATATACTAATATGATCCACATCTGAGACTTTGAAATGTCAAAAATAATGAATTTATGTACTACCTACATCAGACATAATACTGAGCTAGGTCTCTTACATGCATTGAGGAGCAGGGATTATACCCCAGATCTTCAAAATGTATTTAAAACATCTGAAGACCCCAGGGGGCTTAGGCCCTAAATACTTTTGAGGGTCTAGGCCTATAGCCCTTGCCCTTCAGCTCCAAAAATAAAAACCAGCCCTCTGCCTCCTGCACTAGATGTCTCCCTCTAGATAGTAGTACTAAATCCTTCATCTTCCTCCGGGACAGTTCCTAAAAAGTTCACTGCAAGAATAATTCAAAATCTAAATCTTTCCTAAATATGCAATATTTTAGATTTGACCTGTGGCTTTTACACTTAAAAGTCTTTAACACAAGAACTGCATCTTCCCTAACATTCTTCAGAGCCAAAAGTAGTGCTGATGTCCAGGGAACAAATAGGAGTCTTTGGTTTTGAATAATCTATCTGAAATATGAGCAAGGGACCTTTATTTTTGTAATTGGCTACAATTTTAGTAATTTACAAGGGCTGCCACAGTTCAGCTACTGGTTTCTGACCACAACAAGTAGCTGTTGAAGGATTTCCTTATTAATTTGTTTTAAATGCTGACACTAAGACCTGCTTTTGTTATCTCCTCTTGACAGAATTAGTCTCCCTGCCTTTTTTTCCCTGTGCCTTTTTCTTTCATGCAACATGTCCCAAAGATGAACTAGATGAGGCTAATGACCTCTTTAATACCTTTATTATACAAGCAATACTTTCAATGGATAACAAAGAATTAGAAATTGATTTATGTTGGCAATTACAGAACAACAAAAGGAACAGAAGCAATATATATAAATACAGCAGTCAATACTGAAGAAATAAAAATACACAAACTGTACACCCTAACCTTTTCAAAATACACTTGAAATGTTCTCTTCAGTTTTTCAACTCCTACAGAGTAAAGAGGTATATTTTGTGCTCTAGAACACCCAGGGACCCTTAGGCATTTAAATGAAGTGCTTTTGCATCACTGGGATGTACAAGAATTATGGGAAATTGGGCTTTTCAATTCTTCAGACCTCACAGTTTTAGTTGAAGGCCAAAACCAAACTACTTCATCTGAAGTTAATCTTCAAATGCATTCATCTATACTGGTCATAAACTGAATTCTTATTCTAGAAAACCCATAAATCAAGAGAAGAGGGAACAGAAGAGTGGAAATGTACACACTTTTAAAGTACTCAAATTGAATATAGTTATTCCAGACACGACCTGAAAAATAAGCCTACAACTATTTCTTAACTCCTGCCACTGTCTCCCATTCAGCCAAAACAGAACTGTTCACCACGTTATAGAAGTTATGTTACACAATGACCCTTTACCGAAATTAGGGTATTAGGAATGTTCAACTAATCAAGTGATATTAATAGATTTGCATCCCTTAGCACTTGTATATTTTTGTATGATCCCCAGAAAAATACCTATACCAAAAACACAGGACATACTGTGGAAAGAAAGTAGAGGCAAACAGTTTTTTTTCACCAATCTGAATGTTTTTGGGCCACCCTCTAAGTAATGAGTATTCTTTGGAAAGCAATCATATTGTAAAAGTTGTCTGAGGAAGAGATATTTGAAATAATTCCCCCCTTCCCCCCCCCCGAATATTCTAAGACAATGGTCCTAACCATCATAGAGTGCTTTAACTCCTTTGCCTGAAGCACAGTACCTTATGCAGGAAAAGTCAAAGCAAATTACATGGAGCACCTTTGCAGAATTTTTCAAGCTTGAGTATGTAACAGTATGCATCTAAATAAGTGGCCTGATTTTTTGAAGTGCTGATCACCCACAACACCCGCTGAAGTTTAGATCACTCATTCATTAGAGAGGTATGATAACAACTATTACTTATCTCTTCATAAAAGCTGTAACAAACCTCTTACATATCCTGGTTCTTTGGCAGTTTACAGGGATAGGGACAGAACTCAGTTCCTCCTGTTCTATAAGTACAAGAGTCCTTTATCTGCGGTAAAGAAAAAAATATCTTCCAGCTGTTTAGCAGTGTACAGCTTATGGAATTCCATTGGACACTTTTCCTTCCACCTATCTGACAGCAATGCACACAAGCACTAGGTAATGCAATTATAAATTACTTAAAACATTTGTTACTTGTTGAATATTACTTGCCATAAGGATGTAAGCTGTGCCATAGTGGATCAGGCCAAGGGTCTGTCTAGAACACTTCACTGATTCCCCCAACACCTTTCCCTTCTGCCATCAGAGGGAGACCCTGGAACCTGCCTACCTAAAGTATACCAAGCTGTAGCCCTTCTACTGCCTCCTCAACCTCTTTTTGAGATTCTGGCTGCACTTTTCCCAACACCTTTTATTTTATGTACACTGCATCTATATCCCCACAAAGTCCTGGGGACTTGTGGTCAACCACTTCCTGGCCCTGCCCAAATTGTCTGTCTACCAGATCAAGAAACATGCTGATCAGGATGAATCCAGCTAACTGTGGATGCTATCTTCTGTTCCCTTTTCTAATCCAGATGGAGTTTCACTGAGCGGTGTCCACAGAGTCCTTAGATGCATTCAAGGGGTAGCGGGTACTAGTTTCTCTGCTCAGTGTCCTCCCTTGGTACCCTAGTTATTAACCTATGATCTGCACTCCCATTCCTAATTTATCATGATTTGTCCTGAAGATTTAATACTTACACATTTAGTGACCATCATAGGAGGCTTGTAGTTTCCTGGTAGTCTTATGCCCACCAGCAATATATAGCAAATAGGCCCATCTTCAACACTAACAAATAGTAGATGCTTTGGAGGGAAAGCATATGAATGAGGTATTCCTACAGCAACCATAACCTATCTTACCCTCCCTGGCATCAACTAGCATTAATTTAGGATGTCGCCTTCCCACATCTACTTCTTATGCAAAACAAATGTTTTCTGGAGTGTTATCGGTGCCAAATGTATAGATAGAAATAGAAAAGTATTGATATATAGCTTGTAATGCTAATAGTTAATGCATCATGGAAAAACCCCCACAATTCAAACAGTTACAGAAATATATGCAGAAATGCATAGCTGGGTTTTGATATAAAGCACTTGAAAATACATGCGTGTATTTGTTAATAATATACTAGAGGTTACACAGAGTTTTAAATGTACTTCAATCAAACAGCTTCAGCACAAAAGCAGCACTTCTACCATGTATCACATTACAATTAAATGTATAATCTTAACTCTGACCATAGATGGATAAATGTATATATACTAGGCCTGTGCGAAGCAGCTAGTATTCGCTTTGGATTCAGATTCAGCTGATTTGGGGGACAGCAATTCAATTCAGGGATTTGAGTCACTGTCCCGAATTGATTCGGCCAAATCTGATTCAGAGATTCAGCCGCTGCCGAATCTCTGAATCAAAAAGTCTCCATCTCCTGCCTACTCTCCCAGCCCCATCAATGGCTGCCCCGCCCCGGCCCTGTATCCTGGCTCTTAAAGAAAGAAAAAAAAAAAGCCCCGCACTCACAAGTTTCTGCCAGGCAGGGGGGCAATCCCCACTGTCCCACGCTTGTGGGAGACTCTGCCATGAGCCCCCAGAAGGCCTAACAGCCGCTGCAGCAGCCAGTGAGTGCAGGGCTTTTTTTCTTTTCTTAAAGAGCCGGGGCACTGGGTCCAGGCAGGGTAGGCGTTAATGGGGCTGGGAAAACAGGTGGGAGTCGGGGAGCACTCAGTGGGGCTGGGGGAGCAGGCAGGGGACAGGGCCCCACAGGCATCCCCCTATGGTTCCTTCCCTGTCCTCCAGCCCCCCCCCCCCCCACACCCACTACTTACCAGCACAGAGTCTGGGTCCAGCTCTCTGCAGCAGTGAATGGGGACTGCCCACATTTCTGAAGTTCTCTGAATCTTTTCTGGATCAATTCGAAGAGCTTTGAATTGATCTGGACCTTTTTAATGGTCTCCCGATTCGATTCAGATTCAGAGATTCAGCCACTGAATCAGGCCAAACTGAATCAGCACCCGAAGCATCGCACAGCCCTAATATATACTCTTTACAGACATGGCAAAACCTTTAACCTGATATTTTTATCACATGCTATAAATTAATCAATTCTACAAAGTATCCAGTGATACTGCTTTTGAGCAGCAGGGAGAAAGTTGGTGAATGCATCATGGGTGTCTGCATGTTGACAACATAAGCATGCTCATTGTTGGACAGGGACTCCAAGGCCATGTCCAGAAAAGCATGGCTGTGCGGTATGTGGTGCTGCAGACACGTCTGCACGCCTCCTACCACACATTCAGGTGTTCTCCATGCTGCAAGGTAGCAGCACACATAGGAGTGAGGAGGGGAGGTTGACCCTGGGAGATCCAGGGGTCCATGAATGATGTGTGCCCCTGGAGGCTGGGGGGGGAACAGCAAGCTCTGGCAGGCAGCAGCGGCGCTGTCAGCAGTGGGAGCATGGTGGCAGTAAGCGGGAGGCTCCCACAGGCAGCCATGGCACTGTCAGCAGCAGGGGGGTGTGTGTGTGGGGGGGGGGCGAGTGGCAACTGCCCACAGGTGCCACTGGCAGTGTCAGCAGCGCCTTTTCTCAGGGGGTGCACTGTCACACTCAGGGGGTGTCCTCTACGCATTGCCAATGCCAGGGTCAAAAAAAGAAGCTGGGTGGCACATGCGGGGACAGTGTGCGCCACCCAAAACTGGTACCTGGCCAGCTGGAGCCATGCTCCCGCTGCCAGCCAGGCTCTGAGCATCAGGATCGCTGCTGATCCAGCCCCAGGAGGCCCCTAGGACCCCAGGTAAGGCTGCTGGGGCCAGCCCAGTGCCTTCCCTACCCCACCTGAGGTAATATGCCACATGCCAGAGGACACGTGGGCACAGGCGTTCCCCAGGGAAACAAATGTCCACACTTGTATGGACACAGCCTAGGAGTGCATTTGGGTTGTGTGGTATTTTCATGTTAAGAAAGGAAAATTAACTTTGCCTTATGCTGATATTCTTGACTGTTAATACTTATGTTTATGGGGCTTGAACTCAAGCAACCTTAATTCTAAAGCAAATGAAAGCTTGTTTGGAAGGGGAATAAATATCCCCCTACAAAACAAAGAGAAAATTATGCTAAAATTATGGTAAAGTGACAAAATCAAGTGCCCAGAAACAACCATATTTAAGGTCATCTCTCACCTTAATTTGTCCCCTCATACACAAGTTTTATGATACAGTCTTTAGCTACATCACTTCTCCATGTTCTGAAGTGGGGTATGCTCTTATATTTAAAGACTGTTCTGCTCTAGTTTCCAAACCTGTCTGTCTCCCACCCCAGTGCAGTTTATGCCTCTCTTGGCTTTGACTATGCACCCTAATCTTGTTTCTGCCTCCATCCCAACATTCTGATTTCTTCCAGCCTCCAGTTCCCACCACCCTTTTCTCTCCCCTCACCCCCCACTTTTAATTCCTCAGTCTCTGAATTTCCCCAGACCTGGAAATCTCCCTTCTTCTCCACTATGCCTGGGCACCAACCGGGAGAGCACTGAGAGCACAAAAGATACAGGTTCTGTGCTCTTAGATCTTTCCTATGCAGGACTCAGCACAACAGTTTGCATCTGAGTGGCCTCTAGGGAAAGGCCTGCTTGGTTCCTGCAGCTCCTGGCTGGAGCATATGCAGTCCAGTCACTGCTCAAGAGCCAATGCTCCTTTTCCTCCAACCAAATTTCAAGCCCTTCCTCCAAAGTACAGATGTGGTGGGGTTTCTCAGTAAAGTAGTTATTAAGAACTTTTTTTTTAACCTAGAAAAAACAATTGAATTTTTCCTAAAATCACTCTCAGAATCATTTTGACTGAAAGTTTCCCAAAAGTTTTTAGCCTGCAGCAGACACAAGGCATGGAAAATTTGATTAAATTAAAAGCAATTGAAAAGCCTTATAATGCAGTGTATGACATTATTATAAGCAGCGCTACCACTTGTCCTCACAAATACACCACCTACAGTAATGGTATCCAGATAGTAAATTACAGAAGTATAAGATAAATTGCATTAGTCATGCACTTTGAATTTCTCACCTGCCCTCACACCACTAATCTATTTCTACTGAGGCTTCTACTGATATTCTATAGAATCTACATTTTTACCTTTAAACAGCTTTTCGCCATCTCATACTTTAAAAATGAAAAGATGAAATGCCAAAACCTCATGGATGTTTTATTTTCCCACAAATTTGTGGAATTTCTCCAAAAATTCTATCAGCTTGCATTATCCGATGAGTAATATTGAGACTCTGCCTGGTAACACCTTGAAGGGGAGAAATCTTGCTACCTCTCATAATTAGAAATTGAATTTATGCAAAACTGGAAAAAATAGTTTCTTCCCTTTAATAATGTAACAATATTTTATTCAATCTTTAGATCTTCACAGTGTGGCCCAATTGTATATTAGATTATTTTCAGAGGTTTTTGAGGTGCACAGGTTACATCATTTTCTCTCTTGGTGCCCCCTCTTCAGTTGGACTCAAATTTAAGGTTAGTAATTAAATTACTGACCAAGGTCAGTAAGAATTAGGACACGCTAACAAGTTACTGCAAAGTGAGCTAATTTACAAATTTACAGCATATCAACCACACTTTGTAGTAACTTCCCATAGGCACACTCATATGCCGCAATAAATGCAAGGTAGTTCATTGAAGGGGAGCTGCCTTGCTTTTACCACAGGGTCAGAGTGATGTACACAGTCAGTAGTTACTATCAAATAGCTGTTGTGTTGTAAGTGTGCATCTTAACTTATCTCATGGTAACTTGTTTGTGTAGTCATACTTAAGGTATGTGCAGTGGGACTCTAAAAATAGCAAATTCAAAATAATCCTAAACATAACTTCTTTGGTCTGCTAATTTAGGTTAATTTAATTAACTATTTCCAATCAGCATTCAAATGACCATTTTGTATGAAATCCTTTAAGAAAAATCATAATCTAGGGATTCTGTACCATCTAGCTGTTACATGACAAATCAATCCTTACAGAAGTTGCCAAATTTAAGGCATCTGCTCAGAATATTTTGAACACTGGCTCAGAATTAGACTGTGCTGTCCTACAACAGAAGTAGACCACTGTGAAAAACTGACAACAGTTCAAGGTGCTTCCCCCCTAGCCCTAGTGATGGAAGACAAAGTTAAAACACAAAGGTCCTACTCTAATGCAGCAATCATCCAGTACTATTTTATTTGACAACTGCAAGGTACTGCATTAAAAGGCCCCTTCATAACTATTTTAGCATTTTGTTATTTTGCATATTGCACAGAATTAAAATTACAACTGCATTTCAGTAACACAAATAATAATTCTGTTCCCATTTCTTCAACATAAAGTCAAGTAATTTTCCTTTTGTCTTAGCAGACAGCACTGAACACTAAGTTAACTAGCTTCAAAGAGAAACAGAAAATACATATTTGCAATTTTTCTTTCCATAGGAGCAGCAGGGCTGACCAGCCTAACATAGATCTGTATTCAGACCAATGAGATGCCTCCCTGGGGCTATTTGTTTTCCAGGAGAAAGTGCATTCTCCCTGGTCCTCTTCACAAGTCAGACTGTCATTCTGGTCTTCCTTCTTCTCCCAGACACCTAACACCCATACTCCCAGAAGGCCTACTGCAGAGAGTTGACATTGATCTGTCACTCTACAGGACTGTCTATAAGCTGCCCAAATATTTTACTTCCATGTTAAAAGCCTTCTCATCTCATCATCAAAACAGGTTCCCAAGGACCCATCTTAATATCCACATTTTTGTTAGGGTGAATGATTAGGAGTAGTGAAAAGCCACTGGCTTAGAAGGTGAGCTGACTGACATATGGGAAACTTGTAAAAGGGCTGTATTACGAAGCTATTCTGTTGCCATGTTGTTTAAGTGTCCATATATAAAAATACCATTTTATGTATTCTACAGTATGTTTAGAGGTGCAGATATTTTCATCCAAATAAATAAAGGATAGGTAAGAAACCACATAGTCTGATCATTAATTTGAAAAGATATGAACATTCTGACAAAAAAGGGGAAAAAGACAAATTCGTCATGGATTGCTAGAATAGCCTGTGTGGGGATACCTTCTGAAACTGCACTATTTTGCCTTAAAACAGCACAGAAAATTTCTCATTTGCAAAGGGTCAAGGAAACTCAAAACACAGCAGATACCAATCTCCTGGGTTCCATCTTTGGTTGGAGCTAGAAACTTTCATGGTCTTTACCAAAGTAAGGGCTGAGGGAAGGGGAAAGATTTTAATGCCAACTAGTCAAAATCAGTTGTGTGCATGTTTTACTGCTTTGCATTCATAAATGTCCATTATCGCATCTTACTATTTTCCACAACAGAAATATTATTGAGAGTGAAAATGAACAACAAAGTTTAAGTCTCAGGGATAGCATGACACAAATCCCCACGTCCCTATGACCTGTTGCCCGTGAGTTTGTAGAATCTAACATTCCTTAAACATTTTTCATAGGTAAAGGTTTATTTTGTGTGTTGGACATCCTTCCATTGAAAATGCACTTGCCTCCCTCTTGCCTCCCCCTTGCATTCTTTATTCACCCTTCTCACACCAACTTCCTTTATCAAAATAGCACAGAACATCTCCTTCTTCCAATCACAGGACAAATACAAATTCAAATAAAAAATAGGAGGGAGGAAAAACTAACTGTTTCAAAGAACCTCCTTTCCTCTAAAAATTATATTAAAACTGTATGAGAAAAAAATTACACCAACACACCACCTTTATTTCTTAAGATACAACACTCTAGTTAAGCAGACTTGAACCTTTATTAACACATATGGGATAACTCCTCAGAGGAGTCAGAGAAATACTATAAATTGAATTATCTCAGATGAGTTTATGAACCTACAGCAATCTAGATCTTAAATAAACAGTTACCAAACTACCAACAAAACTTATTCCTTGTCATCAAAGAAGAAACAAAAATAGCATTCTAATGCTAGCATGCTATCTGTGCACGTACTGGAACCAATTCAAATATATTTCCCAGTGCACAGACTCCAAACTGAGCCCACAAATTTCCCTTAATAGAAGGACCTAGGGATTATTTTGAACCATTACTTCAAATCCAATCATGGATTACATTCCAGAAATGCTCTGGCCAATTTGGAGCTCAAACAATGTGGCCATCATTCAGTTGCATAAGGCCACAGTCAGAAGTGTAAGTCTGCTGTAGTTTTCAAAGTTACATTGCTTGAGTCAATGTAAGCTAAAATATATATAATATGGTTATAGACACAATATGCCCAAAGGGCTTTTAAAAAGGAAATTATTTAATTTTGTGACAGCTTTACCAACGCAGGCTCAGTAGTACAATGGAATTAAAACTGCCGAAATCAGAATCAGAATCACAACCACAGACTTCTTTGAGAAAAACAAACCAGAGTGAATTCAGAGTTAAAATATGAACCGTGTCCAGCTATTCAGCCACAGCCACTTCTACGAAAGCTACATTTTTAAAAGAAACTATTAAAACGCGCACCTATGTGCACTCACATGTATGCATACATCCCAGAATCTGGGAGCACATCAGTCTGCATGAGAAAGAGTTGTGCAATGTCCCCACAACTCCAGCCTAGAGTTAGGTGTTGATCTACACATACGTTAGTGAAGAAATGCCTTAAAAACAAAAAACACCTGCAATGCCTTTACTAGCGAGTCATCTGCCAAAATCACTTCTCATGTTCCTTAAGGTTATACACTGGAAGAAAGAGATAAAATACCACAATGAATTAGAAACATGAAATAAAGGAAAAGAGAAAAGAATCTGAAGCTGTAGGAAATGGATCTACACGTGTTGACTCTTGGCTGTTAAGTGATAAAAGCTAAGGCTAATGTAATGTAAAGGTCCAATCTTGCCATCTTTACATAGGCAAATTTCTAATTGTAGTGCACTGCTTGAAGACTGCATGTGCAGACCTTAAATATTCACAAGTTATATAAAAAGGCAAAGAACAAAAAGATGAAAAGCTACAGAATCTTAATTGTAGCGTTTAGGAGATTTGTTTGTTTGTTTGTTTAAATCTGAAGCCCAGAGGAAAATGAAGCTATGATCATTTTATAAACCCTGAAATAGTCTAGCCTGGCAGCTGCTTAGAGAACTGTAGAAAGGAAGGAGGAGATAGTGGCCATGCCTACATAAGACGCTTTACTGCACAGTAGATTAGTCTAGTGTGCAGTAAAGGTCACCGTCTATACATGCAGGAGCTTTACTGCACAGTAAACTAATTTACTGTGCAGTAATTTACTACCTGCATACATATATACAGGTAGTAAATTTACTGCATAGTAAAGCCAAATAGCATTAATTGCACATGTAGATGTGCCCAGTCTTAGAAAGCCCAAGAGCAACACCTTCAGCTAATTAAAAAGCAAATCTGACAAGCTTAATAGGTAATCTTGTTTGGTCCTCCTCTGCCAAAAAGATGGAGGCTGAGATACAGGGCAAGGAAACCTGATAATGGCTAGATGATGATTTCAGGAATTGGGAATGCCCTTTCAGCCTTAAGGATAACAAACAGGCCTGGAAAAAATAATTGTTAAATGAGAATTATAAAATAGTCTCCACATCCTGGCTTTTTTTTTTCTTTAAACTAAACCTGGTTATTTTGAAGTTCATAAACAAAAAAAATCCTATTTATCCTGTGTGTTCTTGTGTTCTGTGACTGTGTGGAAATTACAACACGTAGACAGCAAAGGCTTCTACTACCATTAATTTAGCAGCACCAGAGTTAACATTTGTGAATACCTTGCTATATTCACAGAACCCTCTTATTGCCTTATCAATTAAATCTGCTGAGATCCTCAGATGGTTCTGTCACTGCACTTTATCATGGCAACAAAAGCAAGATAAAAAGGGGGGAAAAAAAACTTACATGAAACCTACCTCTAGCTTACTCACACCAAGAATCTAAAAGTTCACAAACTAAAGAGCATTTGTCATTAGAAATAAAATGTTGTGTCCTTTTTAAAGATGTTAATTACATCCATCATTTCTGAACAACTGCTGGTTGTGGCTGACATGATGCCAGCAGTGACACAGGCCACATAAGTATAAGAGAGTGATCATAAACCACTTCCCAAACTAGTTTCATACTAGTTCAATTGCATGAGAAGTATTAAAAGCATTGAGCATTTTGATGTATTAGGCTTTTAAAAGTGTAAAATCGTTAATAAAATATGCAGGGAACTACCATCTCTTTGTAGTGTCAACAAAGAGCATCCAGCAAAAGAAATGCAATACATATTTAGAAATACCATTTAACAGTTTAGCTATAGTTGAAAATAATATTTATGCTACAGATTTCTGTATCTCTTTCAAAAGAAACAGGATAGCATGAAAATTTTAAATGATATATTTTTAGTTATTTAGATACTCATACTATCGTGAGTGTTTAACTAAAAAGAATTTATAAATGGCAACCTAGTGCAAGGTTGAAACAACCTCAGATGTATAATAAATAAAGCTAATAAACCTCAAGTATAACAAACACAATTGGAACTGTAAAAAACTATACACACAGACACATAAATGAGTTGAAAATACCATTAAAATAATAACTCTATTTACTCCAAATAAGAACACAGACATGGTAAACAGTGAACTTAAATAAGTAGTCCAAAATCAAAGAGAAAATGAGTATCATAGCCGCCAGAATCCATTTTTTTTCTTCAAGGACTAATGGCCCTGACAACATTTGTGATGGTTCACCACAATATTTCTGGATCATAAATTAATAGATTCATAGATGCTAGGGTCGGAAGGGACCTCAATAGATCATCGAGTCCGACCCCCCTGCATAGGCAGGAAAGAGTGCTGGGTCTAGATGACCCCAGCTAGATGCCTATCTAACCTCCTCTTGAAGACCCCCAGGGTAGGGGAGAGCACCACCTCCCTTGGGAGCCCATTCCAGACCTTGGCCACTCGAACTGTGAAGAAGTTCTTCCTAATGTCTAGTCTAAATCTGCTCTCTGCTAGCTTGTGGCCATTATTTCTTGGAACCCCGGGGGCGCCTTGGTGAATAAGACCTCACCAGTTCCCTTCTGTGCCCCCATGATGAACTTATAGGCAGCCACAAGGTTGCCCCTCAACCTTCTCTTGCGGAGGCTGAAGAGGTGCAGGTGCCCCAGTCTCTCCTCATAGGGCTTGGCCTGCAAGCCCTTAACCATACGAGTGGCCCTTCTCTGGACCCTCTCCAGATTATCCACATTCCTCTTGAAGTGTGGTGCCCAAAACTGCACGCAGTATTCCATTAGCTTTTCTGATAGCTTCGTCACACTGCCGACTCATGTTCATCTTGAACTTCCGTGCCACCAAGCAGGTCATTCCCTAGGCAGTAGGTATGCTGGACATTTTTCCTCCCTAGGTGCAGCATTTTGCATTTCTCCTTGTTGAATTGCATTCTGTTGTTTTCCACCCATCTGTCCAACCTGTCCAGGTCTGCTTCTGGTTGTTCCCTGCCCTCCAGTGTGTCTACTTCTCCCCACAGTTTTGTGTCATCCGCAAACTTAGACAGAATACACTTTACTCCCTCGTCCAAGTTGCTGATGAAGATACTGAAGAGTATCGGTCCAAGGACCGAGCCCTGCAGGACCCCACTGCCCACACCCTTCCAGGTCAATACCGACCCATCCACTACGACTCTCTGGGTACGACCCTCTAGCCAATTCGCCACCCACCGGACTGTGTAGTCATCCAAGTCACAGCCTCTTAACTTGTTTACCAGTATGGTGTGGGATACCGTATCGAAGGCCTTCCTGAAGTCTCAGTATACGACGTCAACCCCTACTCCTGCGTCCAGGCGTTTTGTAACCTGGTCATAAAAAGAGACTAGATTAGTCAGGCATGATCTACCTGCTATGAACCTGTGCTGGTTTCCCCTCAGCATAATTTATCCTGCTGGGCTCTCGCAAATGTGAGCCTTGATAATTTTTTTGAAGACTTTGCCTAGGATGAAGGTGAGACTGACTGGCCTATAGTTGCCCGGGTCCTCCTTCCTCCCCTTCTTGAAAATAGGGACCACATTGGCCCTTTTCCAGTCCTCTGGGACCTGGCCCGTGCGCCACGAGTGTTCAAATATTACCGCCAGTGGCTGTGCAATGACGTCAGCCAGTGCCTTCAGTACCCTCGGACGGAGCTCATCCAGGCCTGCCGACTTAAAGGCATCCAGTTCCTCCAAGTGACTCTGCACCATCTCAGGGTCTACGCATGGAAGTCTGGCGCCTTGCTGCTGCCTCTCTACAACCCCAGTGAGAGACTTGTCCTGCCCCTCACTTAGGAACACTGAGGCAAAGTACTCGTTGAGGAGTTCAGCCTTGTCCCCCCTGTCCGTCACCAATTGCTTCTGCCCTTGAAGTATCAGACCTGAAAATAATATTAACATCTGGTGTGTGCCACCACTCAAGGCAAGACTCGAGCAGCCACTATCATATAAACAGCTAACAGTTAAAAAAAAAGATACTTAATATTAACCCATTTGAAAACTGAAGGCAAGCAATTGCAACAACATCGTTTCTGGCTATGATGGCTTTTAAGATCCAGAACTAGCTGCTAGAATTTTTCTGTAGTATGAGCTGAAGTATGTGTGGGGGAAGCAAGAGAATAATCGCAGTGATTCATAAAATCAAATCAATATCTAGACAAATCAGAGCTAAAAAACACTCATATACCTTGTCCTAGCTGCGATGTGCTAATTCCCACTGTGCATAAAACCTGCTTCTCATCTGGAGGGTTCGTGAGATCACAGACTTTAAATCTGTTATTGGTCAATCAGTGCTTTTGGCTGGCACTGGATAGATTACACTAAAGACCTCAAAGCAGTACAATCCAGAGCAGAATTTAAAACCAGACAGTCTTTGCTTTCAGGTCTGTGCTTAAACCACTAGTCCAAAACACGTGTCTCCTACAAATTGTACCTACTAAACAAACATATCACAAAATGTCATGTTATATATATACAAGTCTTAGGGTTTTGTTTTAAAAAAACTGTAATGCTAACATACCTACTACTAGAGGTGCACTGATACATTGGTCTATCAGATCGGCATTGATATAAAGAAAATTGTCTATCAGAAATTGGCCTGATGTGGCTGAAAATTTCGCGAATAAATGTCCCGTGCATGCATGCAGCTGCAGCGTGGCACACAGGCAGCAGCACAGCTGGCAGAGAGCTGCTTGCAGCTGGTAAGTCTGTTATGGTAGAAGGGGAAGGGCATGCGGGGGCAGATCAAGGCCCTCAAGCTGAGGAGGGTGTGGGGCTGGGGCTGAGGCAGGCACTGCCCAGCTGGGGGGGGGGCGGGGGGAAGCCACATGGAACAGAGCTGTGGTTTGTCCAGGGAGTGTGGGAAGGAGGCGCGCAGCTCCTGCTACTGCACACAGCTTATTTGGTGGCTTATCTGCTCATCCTGCAGCTTCCGCCACTGCTCCCGCCACTCCTCTAGGAGGTCATGGTGGGGTGGAGAAATGTTCCCTTGGATCTGCACAGGGTAGGCAGCAGTGCTGGGAAGGTGGCTACAACCATTTTTGGGGTGGCTGCAGCCCTCCCCCGTAGCCCCCTCCCAGACACCTGGTGTCAGCCCCAGTATGCAGCTGCAGCTTGCCCCACCTGTGCTGCTCGCAGATCAGAGGCCCCCCCCCGCCCCCCCATGCCCTCCTGGGGTGTGCGCAGCAGCAACAGCTGCCCCCCCCTCCCCGTGCCCCCGATGAGCTGTGGCTCTATCCCATGCCCTGTCCTGCCCCAGCTGGGCAGCGCCTGCCCCAGCCCCAGCCCCACTCTCTCCCTCACTGCACGGGCCTTTATCAGCCGCCCCATGCCCCTTCCCTCCTCCTCCTCTTCCACCACAACAGACTTACCAGCTGCATACAGCTGTATCAGAAATCGGGTCGGTATCAGCCGATATGCCTCCTTAAAAATTGGCTGTCAGTCTCGGCCCCAAAAATCTATATTGGTGCACCCCTCCCTACTACCTCTTTAAAGCCTTCCTGGAGTTCCAACATTTGCATTAAATAACTGAACGGTATGTGCACATCCTTTGGTTACGATAATGGGTGCGCTATCAGCTAGCTTGTTCCAACTAAAATGTTTTGAGGTCTCGCCTTGAACATAGAGACTGTGTTTTAAGTCATGCTCAACATAATACAAGATGGCTAAACACGAGCTAAGCAATACCAGTTTTCTTAGTATAAACCAGATAACTCCTTCAGTTCAATTTTAGCATATCAAGTGATATCTCTTGGAAGTTTCAGGATTTTCCCTCATCTTGATGAACTTTACAATTGTACTGTAGACTTAATATGCTAGTCTGTTAAATTGAAAACTAGGCCGTGTCACAACCAGCTAACATCTATTAAAATGTAATTGTACAACTTGGATCCTATACACACTAGAGTTTATGAAACTATAAGCCACTATATTTTTAAAAATACATTTTCTATTCTAGAGTGGGCAGGCCTTTACTAAGTTAGTGGCATCTGAAGAGGCACTATTCATCTTCTTCCCAAACAGCCACCTTTTCAGGCTGCTAAGCTAAAGCCTGCTATGCTGACTGGCTTCAGTTAGATCTCAACTCCGTACCCCCTTGTCCTAAAGGACAGTGCTCACACAGAAGCACCCAGGATGAGGCAGCACAAGGTGAAGGAAAAGGGGGAACAGAGAAAACACCAAGGGTACCATTAGAAAAAAAGATAATAAAACCCACCCTTCTAGAAACAGCAAAATGGGTTCTATACTAATTGCGTGATCACTCCTCCTCCGCTGCACATTAATGAAAGGAGTGCTGCTGGACCCTGGCTTTGATTTTGATCTTATACCAGGTTCTGACTATAACTTTACTTCAATAAAATTACTCTTGAATTACACCAACATGAGTGAGATTGGATCTGGCTCCTTACATCTACTAGGAATTAAATTCCTACTGTATCACCACTGGTCAAGGACTACAGTATTTGACCCTTTGTGGAAAATAAAATCAAACATCCTAAAATGGCCCCTCTCATTTTCATCTATGTAACAGTTTAGAAATGCAAAATTCCTGTAATATGGATGGTACACAGCTGGTACCCTAGAGAAAGTTTAATAAATGGTATTAATGCATGTGGCTGGAAAACAGCAAGATTCATGGGAGGGAATGCAGGTGAGTGCATGCATATACACACAGTAGTTGTTAATGAAACAGTGTTTAAAACAAAGTTGCTTATGAGGACTGGCAGCAGTCACTGGTGGTGTTTAACACTGTAATATAACCGTAGTTACAGAAACATTACTGAGAAGGGGAGAAGTCCTGATTTTCATGAGATCCTTATTTCAACAAGGAGAGAGTCCTCTTGGAAACCCATCCTCTTTAAAGGTGGAGCTCTGCAGGCGAGGTAAACACCTTCCACAACTGACCAGATTCCTAATGGTTTATTGCATGTAATACATACATGTATTATTTTATTCCTACACAATGCTAGCTGAAACAGTGAGTCAGCTCCCACCATCCCATCTCCCCTCCCTCAGACAAAAGAAGAGGTTTAGCTTCTGTTAAGCAGCAACAAGCCATCCCAAGGAGTGTAAAAGGCAGTACCGAAAAACACTGTATTTGTACATCATATTTTCACTAGCTCTAAACTAACTCTGAATTAGCATGGTCCACCTCCGCCGGGAAACAGAAAAGATGATCTGATATGTCATTTGACTTCCATCACTAATTTCTATGACCTGGATAACATTTCACATTTATAATGTTTAGAATTATACTTCTTAGATGCCAGTCTTTGGGATAAGAAAATGTCAATATAATACTAATAACTGAAAAGCATAATACCTAGATACATACAGCTTATTTTAATGAAAAGGTCTTGAGTAACTTTAAAAACAGGAAAAATAATGTCCAACACACTCATACCTCTGGGCAAAGTAAAGGTACATGAGCCAACATGAAAGTTAAGGGAGTGCATTTCAATGCCTTGCTCCCCCCCCCCCCCAAAATACAAGCAGCACAATTGGGTACGACACAGTGTTGGCTTAACTTGACCGAATAAAAATATGAAGGTGGTTTGTAGCACCGAACCAAGTTCACCATATAATCAGAAGGAATTTGCTCTCAACAAAGTGGGAAATCAGAAGGCAAATTAGCTCATAAAGAACCAAACAACTGGAATAATGTGTTGATGTTTCCTAGAACCAGTCTGACAACGAACAGAAGAGTTTTGGCTAGGCTGAAAATTTTTCCCACTACTTTCTTTGAAAAGGTAACTAGTAAAGCAATCTAAATAAATCCAAGTAAAAGGCAGAGCAAGTAACAATGACCCTTGCCAGGGTGAACTGGAAAAACAAATGTGGTCTCAGTTGCTGATAAATAATATAAACTGTTATGTGTGTGTCCAAATTTGCATTCCATACTTCACGCCTATACATGGACTCCCTACTTCTGAATCTCAGAGCTTTATACCGTTCTATCCAAATACTGCACTCAGAAAAAAGTTGTCAACTGAGCAATTTAAAAGCCAAAATTCAGCAAGGGAAAAAACTCTCCTCCCTTTTTTTACGACGTTTTTTTTCTACCTATTGTGTTTCAGAGCTTCACCAAAATTTACGTGGAGTTTGGAGGAAACCTGCTGGGCATTACATTATTACTGAAGGTTTTCTCTCACCTTCTTGGAAGCATCAGGTATTGATCCCACTTGACAAGAGGACATTAATCTAGACGGGCCACTGATCTGATCTAATGTGGTCACTCCTGTGCTCCCATGTTCATTTTCTAATGGATTAAAACAGGCTTTTTGTGATGGCACTTCTTCAGTTGACAAAGTCTCCGAACAGTGAAAAATTGCATAATCCCTCCCTTGAACTCAGGAGCAGTGTTGTGGGGGTGGTGATGAGAAGCATCGGAAATGCCAGATGATTATTATACCATCAAAAAAAGAAAGAAAATCTGAGTACGTGTCTTTAAATGGTAATAATCCTTTAAAAACCTGGCTGTTTGCTGCCCAGTTTGCTGAAGGGCACATCAGCATGTGTGTCAGCACCACCTGGTGGGAGGGTTCGCTGCCTGCCCAACTCCCTCCCAACAGCCTTGAACAGAGAGAAATCTTTCTCCCTTCCCCCAGGTCTGTGAACTTGCAAGGAAAATTGATGGCAGGGAAGAGAACACACCGACAAGAGTTTTCTTTCCACTGTCTTCTTTACTTGGCGAGAGAGAGAGAGAGAGAGAGAGAGAGAGAGAAGAGAGAGAGAGGTTTTTAAGCAAGGAGCAGAATAAAACAACAAGCAGCCAGAAGTCACGCTCCTTGCTGTCCTGGCTGTATTTGTGTGCTGTTGCTTGCCCCTGGCTGATCGGTTTTACTTTCAAAAGCCTGGTCTAAGGGTGGCCCGAATAACCATCCCCTATGAAGGCAGCGCTGCGTTCTCAGGTATTAGCCGCCCCGAGCCCCCACACGGCTGGCAGCTCTAAGACCGAAAAACGTAAACCTGCGGTTGGAGTTTAGTAAAGATCTAAAAGAAAAACCAAATCTTTATTATTATTTTTGGAAATAAAAACTGCAAACACTTGGCGAGCGGTTCAGTGATCAAATGAAGGTGGGGGGGAGGAGGAAAGAAAGGGGGGAAGAGGAGCTGGGCGTCTTGGGGCAGGCGCATCCAGACCTGAGGGGGGCACCCAGGGTGAGGGAAACAAAGCCTCCTCCCTGCATCTCTCCATGACAAGCCAGGCGCTCGCACACCACTTCAACGGCTGAGGGAAATGTCAAGGGTGGAGCAAAAGCGGTTGCCATTTCTCTGCCTGTGGCTTTTCTTTATTTTAAAGTAGGCGACATAAAGGAGAGCTTTCCTGGCTCCTTTAAGACCTTTCGGGGTTGTTGGGTTTTGTTTTGGTTTTTTTTTGTCGTCCCCCCCTCCCACCCCGCTCCTCCTCGAGGGCTTCAAGGCGAGCCCAGCCGCCGGCGACAAAGTTTCCTGCCTGGCCGCCCCACGCCGGGCTGTGCCTGGAGCGGCGCCGCGTCCGGCGGCCGTTGGGGAGCCGTTAGGGCCGTTAACGGCGCCGGGACCCCGCGCGGCCCCCGGGGGGGACAAGGACCGCACCCGCGGGGCGGGGCGGGGAGAGGCGGGGCCGAGGGCGGGCTGCGGACGACATCAACACATTGTCCCCCCGCACGTGGGGGGCGCGCGGGGAAACTTTCCGGGGCGCCCCCCCGGCGCGGGCAACTTCCGCGTGTGCGTATGTGTGTGTGTGACGGAAAAGTTTTCCCCGCGCTGTCCGCCCCCCCCCCGCCGGGCGCCGCCACTCACCATAATGAGCGTGTGGTTCCTCTGCTCGGCCGCGGCGGGCTCGGCATCCTGCTGCTGCTGCTGCTTACCGGTGGGCGGGTGCTGCTGCTGCTGCTGCTTGCCGCCGCCCGCCGCCTTCTTGGCCCGCTGCTCCAGCGTGCGCTGGTAGAGGCTCGCCGTGTCCCTGCGCTCCAGCTCCAGCTGCTCGGCCTGGGCTTGCTGGTACCTGCTCTCGCAGCTGACGTGGTGCCGCCGGCAGCCCTCGATGCGCTGCCTCAGCCGCTCCACCACGGTGCTGTGCTTGGGGACGCCGCCGCCCGCCGCATTGTTCCCGGGGGCCCCGCCGCCCAGGGCCGCGTTGAGGCACAGGCTGCCGCCGCCGGCCGCGGGCGCCGCGAAGTCCCCCATGGCCCCGGCGCGGGGCGGGGGGCGCGGGGGGCCCGGCGGGGCGCGGGGCATGCAGCAGCAGTAGCAGCCGCGGGGGCTCCGCCGACCTCCGCGGGGGACCCGGGGGCGTCGCTCAGCTCCGCGCCCGCCGCCCCGCGCATCCCGGCCCCCGCCGCCGCATCCGTGCCCGGGCCCTGCCGCTCCGCGATCAAAAAGTTTGCGCGCCGATGCCGCCCCGACTACTTTGGCTGCTCAGCTGCATTTCAACAGGAGCCGCAAATCCTCGGGCTCAGGGCGGGGGGAGAGGAAACACATGGGCGAGCTGCGGGGGGGCTGAGGGGGGGGACGACCCAAAAATTAACCGCGGGAGCGGAGGGCTGGAGCGCTGGCGCGGCGCGGGGTGTGCGGCTGCTCCTCCTGCCACCATCACAATGATCAAGTGCTCTCCTCCTCCACCTCCTCCTCCTCCATGCCAGCGGAGTGATATCAGGACAAGAGCGCTCAGTAAACACAGCAGCAGCAGCAGCAGCTCCTGGCTCCTCCAGGCCGGGAGGCAGACCCGGGGACAAGGTGCAAAACCCGGCACGGACGATCGCCCCGCAGGAGCGGACCCGGCAACCCCCCGCCCCCTTCCCCGCCTGACTACTTATTACCTCGGCTGAGCAGCCGGGGCTGCCAGGAACCGGGAGGAGGGAGGGAGGGAGCGAGCGAGCTCTAGATTCAATCAACTTTTGACCTCTGTGCGAGTCTGCGTTTGTGCCTCGTTTCCTTATTGAGCGCCAGCTCCTGTAGCGAGCGGCTGGTACGGTACGCACGTCTGTGGGCATGTAGCGCGCAACTTGGCACGGCCGCGCCGGGCAGCCCCGGGAAAGGGCGAGCCCGGGGCCGAGCCGAGCTGGGACCCGAGCCGCCGGGCGCTCCCGCGCCCCTGCCGCGGCAGTCGCCGGGAGCGGCCCCTTCCCGGGACGCAATCGCTGCCTCCGCCCGGCTGACCTGGGCGATCGGGGCGCCCGGGAGAAGACGGGCTTTGAAAGAAGCCTTTCTGCCCCCGAGAGGCATCGCAGTAGGCATAGCCTGCACGATCCGAGCAGGTTATCAATGATCATCATAGCAGGGGGTTACGAAAAGGGTCTGGACACCAGCAGCAGTAGAGACCGAGGGTCCCGAGCAAGGGCGGGCTGGCCCTGGGGCACACCCCCACCCCCGCCCAGCCCTCAATCTGCACCACAAAACCAACAGGCAAACTGTTGGGGATGTCTGCTTCTCTCCTGGGTCGGGCCATAATGAACGCTATTCAAAACAGCCGGTGCTCAGCCTCCAAGAAAGACATCTCGACCTTCTATTTTAAAACAAGGGAAGAAACATGACACCTTGGGCAGAAACATTTTTTCCAAAGGGACGGTGGGTGCCTCCATGTACAGCCAGGGTGATTAATGGATCAAAAATAACATCCCAGGAACCTGGTTTTAAACCATTTCAGTGAGACCACTGGATTACATGCAATCGTTTAAGCAAGTGTTTGTTTTTTTTTATATGTTAGCTGCACAAGTCAGGTTTTAAATGAAGCCTAAACAATAGTGCTCTTCTGATTCCATATTTTTCCCCAATAAACAATAAAGAATAAATTATCTCTAGTAAAAAATAAGAGAGAGGGAGACACCCCGTTCTTTAAAATGTAGCTGCAAATAAAGAAAATTTAGAACTCATACATAGTCATGAGCTCTGATTTAAACCATCTTCATTTCTGGCATTGTAGATTAGCACAGGATACTATTTGTAACCTCCTGCCAGCACGAAAGAGCTGACTTTCTTCATTAAGCACTTCTTCTATATAACATTTGCCTTTAAAATACTCATTGCTCCCCACTAGGGCATTCAGTGTTTCATGGTGGACAAATAAAATACCAAATTACTTCAGTATTTAGTACATTCTTGCAGAGTTCGCAAGGGCATTTAGGACAAATAAACATGATATCTCTTCCCCCCCCAAAGAATATTGGGCCCTTACACAACAACTCAAGAACTGAGACTAGTTGCTACTTTCCATGCTCAGGAGTTAGCTCTCCAACAGTACACGAATTCCTCAGCTGTACACAAACAATCAAGCATGATTATAATCTGTCTGCTCAAAAGTGACCCAGACATCAGAAGAGAGAGTGCAATCCTTCTGCACTTTCAAGCAGGAATTCTTCTACCAGTTTGGAAATCTGGTATAGAAAGGAAACTCTGCTAAAGAGGTATTTATTTGTTAATATTCCTCTCCAACCAAGGTCAGAGGAATGCAGTACTATTTCCAAGCATATATAACATCATCATTTGTACAATGCCACAGGCATGTGTTGCATTTTACAAGACAAAATGACTAAAAAAAAAGGAAGAAAACTACCTAAAAAGAAGTTTTGAAGAAGTTAAGTTTTGTAGTAAAACAGCATTGTAGTATGCCAGGAAGGAAGGAGGTTGGGCTTAGTGCCTGAGTTCTTGCACTTCCCCTTAGTGCCCCCTATTGCTGGCCAGCCTGGATACTCAAAGTGCTATCATGGATAAGGGACCTGTTGTAAGGCTATTGATGTCAAGGAAAAGGCCCCTGTTGACTACAGTGGGCCTTTGATCAGGATGAAAACCTTGTTCCCACACAGGCTGAATAGGGCAAAGGATGGGCAATGGTACACCTGGGGAAGAGAAACATAACCAGAAGTTAGTCAAGGGGTATATACTGTCCATATGTTTTTTTGCAATAAGCAATACTTATTTCCAAAGGGTAACTACTCAGTCAGACAAAAACAGAAGTGAAAAATGGAAATTGTGGAGCTGGGTAGGGGACCATCAATGTCTCAGAAGTTAAGGTTAGAAAGGTGGGGGAAAGTATCATATATATTTATTACCTTGCATTTGATGAAGTAGAAATTCAAAACCAATGGAAGCAGGCTTACCTTTGTTGACTTGAATGGACACAATATGGATTCAGCCCATTCTGTATCCTCTATAATAATGCTTCCTAGGTTTTCTGAATCTTTTATTTACACTTGATGATTATTGCTTTATTTAATTTCAGTGCTTAGATTTCAGGATGATAGGTGCTATATAAAACCGAAGATAGATTTTCTTTTTAATTTATCTGCTCTGAATTTCCTTAATAATTTAGACCCCAACCATAGGGTAAATTTCAAAGAAGACGCCTGCACATGTGCAAAATCCCAAGTGAATTCAAAATTCAGTTTTGATTACAGAAGTAGAGATCCAAGCAAGTTTTTCCTTACTGATAACTTAGCGCACTTTAAAGAAGTTTTCTGCTTTGCTTGTTTTATGAGACTAGTTTAAATAGTTGCTTTAAAACTGCACAGATCAATATGTTTCAACTCCTTATATATAGATTTGGTAGTGAATACATACTTTTCAATAATATCTATGTTGAACTGTTACAGAATTAAATTTTATTCTATTCGCTCTTAGTAAGTTTTATAATTTTTCAGCTACTGTATATTGGTCCTGAAGGCTGAAAAGTTGAGCATCATCATTTGGGATCTAGTTTCTGTTAACTGAATTTGGTGTTAAAAGTTTTGCCAGCATATCAATCATCAGTGTAGTGCAAAACATCTGAATATAATCTAAAAATACCGAATGCTGCTCCAAAGAGATTTCAAGTTGGCAGAGGCTAAACTGAAGCTGAGTAAACATGTGTCTTCTCACTCATTTCAGAAGTAAGTTACTACAGTATATTTGTATTTTTTTTACAATATAGTATTATCAGATATAGCATTATCCCTGTGTTTTACTATAGTCAATAAAATCAAAATTCCATCACAAAATAATTGAATACTCTTAGTCAAATACTGTTCTTTCATTTTAAAGCTTTAGTAATTCAATACTTCAATTTAAAACAAGCCCTCTTATCATAAAGTGGATGGTGGGGTTAGATTTCACCATTTATTTTTGTGTCATTTTTATTCAAAGAATTTTTAGAAAGATTCCTTTGCTAAGGTTTGTGAGCAGTTGGGGCCAATGCCTGAAGTGTTTAAATTTAGTTTTTACATAGGGCTAAACTCCTTTTAAGTCACTGCATATGAATGAATAAAAAGTGTAAAAGCACTTCGGTATTTGCCTGGACCAGATAAGAAACTGAGAGGTAGAATGCTATTGTGGTACTGACTTCTGTCATTAAAACATATGTTCTCCATAGCCTTGACCAAACAACTCCATTTTCTAATCAGAAAGGAACAAACTAGTTTGGGAATTCATACAATACATATGTTACAGTTAAGTCTGTGATTGCAGACTTATACACCATCATCTTTTTATGTAGTGATTTGGCATGTGTGCGCACTTGTGTATTTAGATGTGCTTGATACACTTCCATCCAAGCATTTTCTCTAGAAATTCTTAATAACTACATATCTCAAGGAAACATATATATCACAGTTATAAGTGATATATGATAAACTTGCTGATGTCAACAGTTGAACACTAATGCCTACTGATATCAGCTGACAGGGCACTAATTACTAGTTATGGGAGATGATTGCCTAGTAAAGGATCTATTCAGTACTTTATGATTTTGAAAAATTATAAAGTACAGGCCTGATTTGTGAAAAAGATATGTGATATGAAAATACCACATAAGTTCTCAGGCTGATTACCATGACAGAGATCTGTCTAATTAGAAAGAATCTATTTTAATGCTGAAATATGAAAGAGCCCAGCTGGGAGAGGAATTTAGAGGAAGACACAGAAACATCACTGCTAGGCTGACAGCAAGTGCAGCCTAAGCATGTTCCAATGACAGTTTCTGAAAAATAACTCATCTCAGCATTTAATCAATAGTGGCTTTAGAACAATTACAGATAATCTATCTGGTCACATTATTGGGAGGAGTTTAATAAAGAATACAAAATATGTGTCTTTACAGACAACACAATGAAACAACTTGTTTTGTCTGCTGAGCAAAGGCCTGCCACCTAGTTGGACAACATTAAAAATATCATGTGGGTAGCACGTGAATCTCATTGCACTCAAGAGACCACAGGTTAGTTCCTGTTGCTGCCAATCAGGTTAGGAACTGCAATTGTTATGGCAGCGAGTTTCAAACCAGATCAGGCAACAGATTAACCTTCGCAATGGTTGCTTGGATAGAAACCTTTCTGAAAGATTCTGCAATAATTAAATGGCTTGTGTCTAAATCAATGGATGACATAGCGAGGGCTCCTCTAGTGGAAGGCTAAAATGGCATCAACAACTCAGTGCAGTCACCAAATAGAACTCTGAAAACCTGTTAACGGAGACAAGTGGGAAATGTGAGAAGCTTTACTACACACTGAGAAATGTTCTCCAAAGGCTCCTCCATAAACATCACTAGGCTTCTGCTCTGTTTAACAGAACTGATTTGAGTTCTCTCAGCTACTCCAGAAATATTATTCTGCTGTCTGTTCCTTAAATTCACCTGTAATGAAGGGGAACAATAATATCAACCAGACTGTGGGTAAAATAACACCATACTTCAGAAGCTTAGTTGTGAAATGCAAGTATAGTTTGACAACACGGCTAACATTCACAACATCCAGGTTAAAAATGAGGTCCAACTTCCAGAACATCAAAAGCTGTGGGAATTCTGGAAGTGGCAGACTAAGTCTGGGGCAAAAGAAATTGCACTAAACTAGTTCTGGGAAAAAGGATTCAAGCAATAGCTCAAATGGAGGAAGAGAAAAAAAAAACACAGAAAAGGGAAAAACAGGCAACCAACAAGGTACTTAAATAATTCAAATGTTCAAGGGGATCTAGCAAATTTTATCCATTCGATGAAAAAGATTTTAGGGAATTACACGCACGCCCCCTATCCATTTTAAGAGCTCTTAGCCACAGCAGTCACACATAGGCCTGTGTGCATGCCTCTCTCCTCAGAAATAGAGCCTAAGAGTTTACTGAATCTCTCCATTTGTCTAGTTCTAGGGACAAATCCAAAGCTGGGTGGCAGCAGCCTGTTCATGTGGCTTCTTTTGGTTATGTGCCACATGCATAGTGAGCTCTGAGCTCACTGGCATGACAGTGTAGCTCCTGTTGAGACCTTTGCATGTGAGGTGAAGTCTCTGAGCTCACTGCTGCTGTTCACTTTTCCCTCCCCCCGCCATCCCCAGCCCCTGCTGAGTTCAGCAGCAGGAAAAAGGAAAGGATGAGCAGCAGGCAGCAGTACTCAGGCCCCGCTTTCGTACAGCACTGGAGCCCAGGACCTGAGCGCCACTATGCATCCCCTCTGACCTAGCAGAGGGGAGGAGGAGGAAGGGGAGGCGGGCAGGGGAAAGAGTAGGGAAGGGAAGAGTGCAAAGCAGCACCACTCACTTCCTGGGCTCTAGAGCTGTTTGCAGTGATCCTGGATCCACCCATGTCTAGTTCAACATTACTAAGACCTCAGTTTAACAAAGTATTGCAGTGGGGCTACTCACCTTCTCAAATATTTTGCTGAATCAGGGCCTAGAAAAATAAGGTGATGGCATACAAAAAAATTATAGGTAATAATGATTCCCTTTCTTTTTTTCATGTTCTCACTACAGTTAGAATGTAATAAGTTTAACTCAAAGCTTCACTGAAATAGGCCACAATTCTGAAGCTTCACATTCAAAGTACTGTGGGTTTTAAATTAAAACTCACAAGTTTAGTTTCTGGGAAAGATCGAAAGCTAATGGGAGCATATTATCTGGATATTATTAATATATTTTAAATACTCATAGATTCATAGATGTAGGGTTGGAAGGGACCTAAGTAGGCAGGAGAGAATACTGGGCTCATATGACCCCAGCTAGGTAATTGTCAAGCCTTCTCTTAAAGACCCCCAGGGTAGGAGCCAGCATCACTTCCCTTGGAAGCTGGTTCCAGATCCTAGACACCCTGACTGTGAAATAGTCTTCTAATGTCCAGCCTGAACCTACTCTCAAACAACTTATGGCTGTTATTCCTTGTTACTCAGGGAGGTGCACAGGCGAACAGGGTCTCTCCCATTCCCCGCTGGTCCCCCCTGGTAAATTTGTAGACAGCCACCAGGTCCCCTCTCAGCCTTCTCCTGTGAAGGCTGAACAGGTTCAGGTCCCGTGGCCTCTCCTCATAGGGTCTGCCCTGCTGTCCCCGGATCGTGTGAGTGGCCCTCCTCTGGACTCTCTTGATGCTGGCCACATCTCTCCTAAAGTGCGGTGCCCAGAACTGGACGCAGTACTCCAACTGTGGCCTGACCAGTGTTGCATAGAGGGGGAGGATCACCTTGGCCCTGCTCGTGATGCATCTGTGGATGCATGACAAGATGCCATTGGCCTTACTGACCGCATCCTCACATTGGCAGCCCATGTTCATTTTGAAATCGATAATGACTCCAAGATCTCTTTCTGCCACTGTGCTTTTGAGAAGGGAGTTCCCCAGCCTATAAGTATGCCGCTGATTCTTACTGACCAAGTGCAGTACCCTGCACTTTTCAGTATTGAATCCCAACCTATTCTCATTTGTCCACCCCTGTAACCTGTCCAGGTCCAGTTGTATCCTGTCCCTCCCTTCTGGTGTGCCCATCTCACCCAAAATCTCGGTGTCATCAGCGAATTTGAACAGGGTGCTTTTCACCCCCTTGTCCAAGTCGCTAATAAAGAGATTAAACAGTGCAGGCCCAAGGACAAAGCCCTGGGGGGACCCCACTGCCCACATCCCTCCAGGTCGAATATGACCTGTCCACCACCACTCTCTGGGTGCAGCCCCTCAGCCAATTTGTGACCCATCTGACTGTGTAGGCATCAATGCCACAGTCACCTAGCTTTTTAATGAGAACGGGGTGGGAGACAGTGTCAAAGGCCTTCCTGAAGTCCAGAAAAACTACAGCCACCGTGACACCTGTGTCCAATGATTTTGTGACCTGATCATAGAAGGCAATCAGGTTGGTCTGACAGGACCTGCCCCTAATGAACCCATGCTGGTTGTCCCTGAGCATCATCCCCCCTGCCAGTCTTTCCCAGATGTGCTCCTGGATAATCTTCTCAAAGAGCTTCCCTAGGATCGAAGTAAGACTAATGGGTCTATAGTTGCCTGGGTCCTCCCTCCTCCCTTTTTTGAAAATGGGGACCACACTGGCCCTCTTCCAGTTGTCTGGCACCTGGCCAGAGCACCATGAGTGCTCGTAAAGCCACACCAGGGGCCTCTGCCAATTCCCTCAGCACCCTGGGGTGGAGAGCATCTGGACCTCCTGATTTGAACACGTCCAGCCCCTCCAGAAGTTCCCTAACTCGGTCCTCCCCAACCTTAGGCCTGTCAGAGTCTCCTGCGTCCATCCTGAATCTCAGTGGGGGAGTCCTGGTCCCTGCACAAAAAAATGGAGGCAAAGAAATTGTTAAAAAGGTCTGCCTTTTCCTCCGGTGCAGTCACCAGATTGCCTAGCGTATCCCACAGGGGCCCCACATTACCTGGTGCTTTCTTCATACTCCCTATGTATTTAAAAAAGGACTTTTTGTTGTCCTTGATCCTTGATACTAGCCCTAGTTCTATATCTGCCTTAGCTTTCCTAACAGCCCCCCTACAAGCCCGAGCGTTGGAGGTATACTCCTCTTTGGTAATAGCCACTCCCTTCCACTGGGTGTATTCCTCTTTTTTGGCTTTCAGGTGTTCCTGAATGCCTTTGGTGAGCCAGGGGGAATTTTGAGCACTCTTGCCCCCTTTGATTCTCACTGGGACTGCCACCCCTTGGACATGGAGAATCGTCTCCTTAAGGAACAACCACTCATCTTAGACACCCAGTTCTCCAACTCTCCAGGACCCCAGTGCCTCTCCTACCAATCTCCTCAACTTGTTGAAGTTGACCCTCTTGAAGTCAAGGGCTACTGCCTTACTGCAGGCCCTTGACACTCTGCGCTGTATGGTGAATTCCAGTAGGCAATGATCACTGTCACCCAGGTGGTCAAGAACCTGGAGTCCTCTCACCAGGTCATTGCCTGTGACCAGAACCAGGTCCAAGACAGCATTCACCCTGGTGGGACTGTGCATCTCCTGGATTAAGTGGAGGTCCTGTATCTCAGCAAGGAACTTTCATGAGCAGTCCAACCTGGCTGACTGCTCTTCCCAGCAGATGTCCGGGTAATTTAAATCACCCATGAAAACTACATCCCTTGCCTTAAGTACCTCCGCAAGCTGTCCCAAGAATTCACGGTCCAGCTCTTCTCTTTGGTTGGGGGGGAATATAATCAAAGCGAAAGTCCCATGAGAACAGCAGATTTTAAGTACTCACCTTTCAAGATCAGGTCTTCTCACAGGATTCTAGCATGTAGCTAGCTCTTCATGGCAGCATCCCTGCCTTCAGTTGTGTTTGCAGGAAGCTAGGTCCAGGGAAGCGGCTCAATGCTAATATAACTATTACAGGTCTCCCTCGCTTTATGCTGTACATGCATTCCTGGAAAACAGCGCATAACTCAAATTCACACAGAGGGAACCCACTTTACAATGTAACAAATAGGGATACGTTCCAAGACCTCGACTGTACTGACCCCCAGATCCATTTCTACCACTTTTACAAGACAATTTTGGTACTCACCAATAGCAGACAGGACACACAAGCGTAGCATGGTGGTGAGTGTTTAGTTGGTGTGAAGAGAGGGTGGTGATGGACCAGGGAGAGGAGTAGGAGACAAGCTAGCGGGACACTTAGAAGCCATAATGGGGATGACAACTACAGAAACACGTGTCACAGACAACAAGCGAGGAGCACAGATCCAACACAGGAGACTATATTTTGGTGCGTGTCACTCCCACAATGCACCACACAAAGCAGCTGACCGCAGGCTTCCACCACACTGATCGCACAAGAGTGAATTTACCTTGCATATAACGAAGTTTTGGTATAAAAAAGGGTCATCACATAAGAGCAAATTCACACATACAGAACCTACAGAAAGTGAGGGAAACCTGTATATAATTATAAATGCATAACTGAAATTTCTCCCCAGTATCCACACCCTACTGAAACTGGCACAGCTAAATGGGCCAGCCACCTTTCAAGAATGCCCAACACTCACCTACCAAAGAAAATCTTCTACAGCAAACTGTCAAATGGAGTACGCTTTCATGGTACACCAACGAAGCGGTACAAGGAAACCCTAAAGATGTCCCTAAAGAGTTTTGGCATCAGCTCAGAGTCATGGGAGTCAATCACTCATCATCATCCATCCTGGAGGTCATCAGTCCAGAGCAGAGCATTGGCCTTCGAGCAGCAGTGCACAGCAGAGGCAGTGAGGAAGCACGTGGCCAGGAAAATGAGGACCTCTTGTGTCCAGTCCTCATTGCTCTCCTGCCCCTGCTGCAGCAGATGGTACAGGACAAAGGTTGGGCTTATAAGTCACCTGTGTACCCTCACAACCTAGCCTCCACCCCCTTCCTCTCTCTTTTCTCTCACTTCTTTCTCCCTTTCTCTTTTCTCCCTCCCTCTTTCTTTCCCACTTCCTTTCTCTCTTCTCCCCACCCGCACTGGATGCGGTCATCTTCGCTTTCAAAGGACAAATGAACAACATCTGAAATTTAGCAAAACTGTTTCGACTGATTTTTTTCCTTACATTTATTTGGTCTAGGAAGTTAAAAATTTGTACAAATTTATTAGTGTACTCAAGGAAAATGTCTATGAGAATAAATCAAGCTGGTAAGAAAAAGCCAGAATATAACAAGCCAATAACACTCACTTTGTTAAAAGAAACATCAAGGGACCTGAGATGACAGGGGAAAAACAATTATTTAAACATGATTGGCAGGAAGCTTTAAAAAAGATCATATTTTTCTTTTCTTCTCTTTTTGGGGACAAGTTGTAGGAGCTGAAACCATGAGCTTTTTTTTTTTTTTTTGAAAGAATCATTTAATGTAGTTTTCTTTTAGATTACACACTTCACTGCTAGTTTACCCGAGTTAAAAAAAACCCCAAGACTAACTGTTGCTATGATTCTTTACTTCATGCAGCACTAGTTAATGCTGGCTGTCAGGGCAGACTGGTTTTTTTAAGCCTGCATTTTACTGACACAGAAGTTGCAGCCACAAGAAACCATATTACATTTCAGATAGCAGTACATAGAACCATAAGATGGCTCTTACCAGCCAGAGAAAAACAAGCAAATTATTAGACTCAACTGGGAAAGATTTTTCCATGTGCTATATTGGAATTTCTGAACAGAACAGCTCACATTGTCAAGAATTTATCAGTCCCCAAGCTTCACCAATAGTAAACACCCCAGTCTCTGAAAAGTAAGCAATTAATCAAGTTTTCTTTTCTTATAAAACATCAATGCAGGAACAGAGGGTTTCACACACAGCATCTTGGGAAAATGTGTCAATTTGTAATTTTTCCTTTACTCCCACAGCCCAAGTTCAAAAGCTAGCTCTAATACTAAGCCTTAGTGTAACACTAACGTAATGGTGCATATAAATGACATAAGCTGTAGGGCTGTGCCTGCCACAATACTCAGACAAGTGTGAGGCTGTTTCTCACAGCCCAGCAGTGTGCAGCCTGTTGCTTTTATCCATGCTTAATAGCAAAGTAAACAGGATGTAATCAAAGGCTCGGTAAAAAACTTCAAAAAGCCTGAGGCAGAATTGATCTAAGTTATACAATTTTCTGTAAGTGGTGTAGTTTAGATTGGTACCAAAAGGAACACACATTCACCCTTTGGTAGGATGGGGAGGGTCCTGCAAATCTTAGAACGGTTCCACCATTTTTAAACCAGTCTGTGTGTGCTGAGCTTCTGTTCTGTTACAGGTATAGACTGGTTTTGTGTACCAAACTTCGGTTCTGTTGCAGGTATAGACCAGTTTCTGATCACTTATACCAGTAAAAGCATAGTGTCTATACCTGGTCAAAATGTTGAGAAAGAAGCCATCCCTGCTGCTTCTGTGGGCTGAGGATATAAAACTTCAGTGGATCAACTGCTAAGAGTCCATGAAAGCAAGCAGGTCCACTGGATCATCTACCTACGGCAGGGGAGCTAGATAAATGGGCATTACTGCCACACTACTCCATCAGACTTCCTATAACTTCATCTTCGCTTGTAATCTCCTCAAATTGAAGTTCACCATCAGTCCAGTAACTGATGTCAATCCCAGTGTCATAGTCATGAAAGGAACCTATAAGCATGGCAGAAAACATCATAGTGAAAAGGGTTCGGGCAACACACATCTCTGCTTAACTCCACAGGTGACTGGGAATGGTTCAGATGACTCACTGTCATCCACAATGCAAGCAAGCATGCCATTATGAAATTGCCAAACCATTGCAATTAATTTCTCTGGGCAACCGAATTTTGCCATGATCTGCCAAAGGCCCTCCTGACTGACTATATCAAATGCTTTTGTCAGGTCAATGAAAGTCATGTTGATGAAATCACAAATGAGATGGGCAGGCCGTGTAACCAGAATGTCAGATGAGCAACTGCCAAAGAAGATCTTTTATGATGAGCTAAAGGAGAGAAAGCACTCTCCAGGAGGCCCGAAGAAATGCTTCAAGGACTCCCTCAAGTCATCCTTGAAACATTTCAACACTGACCTGAAGTCTTAGGAAGATGTTGCTCATGTTCATTCCACCTGGCGAAGCCTCATCCATACTGGAGCTACAGTCTATGAGTGGAAGAGAACTGCTGAGGCAGAGCAGAAACACAAACCATGTAAATCTCACACGTCTGCCCAAAGCAGCACGTCAACCCAAAGCAGCATCACTTGTTCATTGTGCCATGGACAGGTCAAAGCACAAACTAGCTTGATCAGCCTTTCATGTGTTCACAGAAACCAAACCAACCAGTGACGTCATGGTCATTTTCAAATTCAAAGAACAAACAAAAACAACAACTCTATCAGAGTTAATAATTAGGAAGCACCAGCTGAGGTACCTCTTCACCACATCTTCTGACCTGTTACTGAAAGTCTGAGTCTGGGGCCAATAGCTAGAGATGTGCAGGATCAGGGCTACCATAGGGGCAGGAGAGAGAAGGAAAGCCCGGTGGATGGACCTAGGCCTCTGAGGATCTGTCAAAAATCCTTTCTGATTTCAGGGACATTCTGGCTTGGTGGGACTCAACACTGTAGTTCAAAGCAACAATGCCAAGAAAAAAAATCGCCCTCAAGGAACACTGGTAGGGTTTCCAATCTTTCCAGAAATTCCCACATAAAAGCTGAATAGGCCCTAAATTCTCATAAACTCTCCCTGTGTTTTAGCTCGTTGCTCCTCAGATGTGTCTAAAATCTAATCTATGTCTGCTTGGGTTCTCATTTTGCTTTACAGTCTGAATCTTCTTTAAACAAAAAGTCCCAGCTTGTGTGGTGAATAAAACGTCACAGGGAAGATTAACTTTATTTCCCTTTGTGGCAATTGCTGCTAAATGTCAGCCATTTACAATGGTTTCAGAGAGAGAACATGACCATTTTGAAATTTCCAAGCCAGAATAGTGACTGAATCTATTCAAAGCTACTTTACATCCTTCTTCATATGAAAGAGTGATGATTGTGCTGTGACTCTTGGCATATCCAATCAAATATAATATCAAAACAGGAAATTTTATAAGTTTTTAAATTATAGGGAAACAGAAATAAAGACCATTTTCCACAGTGGTAATTTTTTGGAAGATATATATGTCCATTCTTACAGGAAGATAAGTACTGTATTTCTCTTCTGCCAATACACTAAGTGAGAACTTCACCGGTTTGTTAAAACTGCTATAGTTTAAAAATCAGTACACACACACACACACACACAATCTACATTAAAGAAATGTTTTTGAGGATGCAAAATCATATGGGAAAAGTGTTGGGAAATGCCTATAATAAAGGTTGACAATCTTAATTGGGCCCCTTTGTTAATGCATTATGATACAGTTTATAATACATTGCCACCTAATATTTTTCATACAGAACCCTGCTTCATTCTGTACATGGCCTTAATGGTGCTCAGTAAGTGAGCATCTAGTTAATATTTTGTCCAATGCATAGCATCATTTCTTATTTATGATACACTATTTAGACCCTGCTCTGAAGACAGAATTCTTAATTTCCTTGTGAGCTTTTGTATGATGGTCATTACTCTAGTGTCCAGGTGCTTCACAGAAATTAATTAATTTATTTTCCCAATACCCCTGAGAGACAAGGAGATGGTGTTATCCCTATCTAAATTTAGGGAACCCAAATGTACATAAATTAAGATAAGACATTTCCACTAAATTTGGGTGCCTAATTTGACAAGTAGGCCCTGATTTTTCAAAGTACTTAACAATATATAGCACATTGTGTGTTCAAAAGCACAGCTTCCTCCCACTGACTTCAGCTGCAGCTGTGAGTGCTCAGCATTTCTGTAAATCAGACTCTGGGGTCTCTAGTCAGGCTCCCAGAAAATGAAGAACACACAATTAGTGACTGACTGTAAAAGTTTGGTTTAATTGACCTGATTAGCATCACAAGAACTCTGTGGCAGAGACAGGAATAGAATTAAATTCTCCAAGGCAGTATTCAACTGTATTAACCAGAAAACCATCCTTTCTCTCCAGGCAATCCCCTGTTCTGCCTTGTTCACTACACACCTTCCAAATTCTGCCCCAGGAGAGGCAGAGTTTCTACAGACAACACTCATTTTCCCTACACAATCCTGATTCTTTCCCCCAGCAGGCCCACCCTATGCATTACAGTCAATGGGGGTCCAGTAGGTAATCATATAATTAAAGACTGTATCTAAATGCAAATGCATGAGTGAATGAATGTCATACAGACAATCTTCTAGCGTACCTTAACTGTTGTCTCTGCAACCTTAATATCGGCCTTTAAATAAGTTTTGTGTGTAATTGCTTAAGTTTTCTTTTTAAAGAAATAGAGTGAATCAGACATTCCATCGAAATGTCTATCTCTTGAGCTAACTAACTAAATAATAGCAGCAGTAGGTGGTAATCAGCTGTGGGGTACAGCTGAAGAAAAGGAGGGCCACATGCTTTGCTAGTGGATTCCACAGATATTGGATGACGGCAGAGGAGTGCTAAGTCTCAGGAATCTTAGTTTCCATTCCAGGATATATTCTAGCACCCACACAGCCTTCTGCCTATTTCTTCCAAACTTTAGGCCTTTTGCCCAGCTCTCTCCAACCTGTCCCCACCCTATGTCTTCCCCACCTTTGGTTCCTCATCTCAGTTCTAATCTCTTCCCCCACTCAGTCCCACTCATTTTCCACAACAATCCTTGTTTTCTTCTCAACCAGCCATAACTGGATACGTCTTCTCTTGGTTCCAGTCCAACTAGTTGCCCCGGGTCATGCTCAGCTATTCAAGGTTCCCTCGTCTTTTTGTTAAAATCTCTTCCCCTAACTTCTCCCAGTTCTCCTCTCTGCACTCTAACCTTCATCAACTCAGTTTCCCCTTCCATAAATGTTCTCCCTCTCATAATCCATAAAAAAAATGTTGGTCCTTTTCTCCACCTTGGTATGCATACCTTTCAGATAGTTTTTGCAGAGGTGGTCTCAAAGAACTCCTTGATATAGAGAACACTATTTGGCAGAAAGAAATGTTAAAACACTATTTGCACCTCCAGAAATGTAATATATCTCATCCAATGCACCAAATGCCCTGATAGAAAATACGTAGGAGAGACCAAACAACAACTGTGCACCAGAATGAATTCACACTGGAAATCCATCAAAAACAAGAATACCCAATTACCTGTGGGGGCACATTTCTCACAAGAAAACCACTCTCTCTCCAATCTCTCAGTCCTGATCCTCAAAGGAAACTTGCAAAACACTTCTCAGAGACGAGCCTATGAACTTCACTTCATCAGCCTCCTGAGTACTAAAAATCATGGACTAAATATAGACGTTGGATTTAAGACACATTATAACCTGCCTGACATCTGACTCCTCAGGTACCTCTCCACTATTCACCCCCTTCTCTCCCCCACACCCAGCCTGTCTCTCACCCACTGACTCATCAATTTACATCTTCACTGACTGCCTATCTTGCATGCATACCAGACCAGCCTCTGGCTTCTTTACTTTACTTTTCATTCCATCCAGGAAGAGCACACACCAACCGCTGAAACTTCCTCAGCCTGACGAAGGGTGTTTAAACCCAAAAGCTTGCTTTTTATAAAATGTTTTTCCAACTATTTAAGTTGGTCTAATAAAAGATATCAGATTCACCCAGAGAACCTTGTCTGCCTGAAAGAAAGTCACTGCTGAAAGAAAAATGGTATAAGACCTCCCCGCCCCTCTCTGCTTTACCTTTTGTCTTTCTAATTTCTACAAATTTACATTCTTACTGACATCCTGCCACACTTTTAGCTTCTCTCATTTCTTTGAGTCTCAGAACAGCAGAGACTCTCTATGCCTGAAGAAAGGTGTCTGTGCCCAAAAGCTTGCTAAGAACTTTTCTTCAACTACTCAGTTTGTCTGAAAAAATATACCACATCTACTCAAAGAACCTTGCTGTATAGGACACAGGCACTGAAATAGCAAAGAAATTATTGAAAGGGCACAGCAATGATTACCTTCCCTACCTGATGGGTCAGGTTTTAACCATGATATGATAAAGCAGTAACCGCTGGCCACCTTAAAACCAGAAGCTGCTCTCAAATGACTTCCTGAGCTGCTAAAAACACCACGAAACATTCACTAAGTACAGGACTCCCACCCTCTTAACTCATTCTTGCAGAAACAATATCTTAAATGAATAGCTGATTTTTACATGAAAAATCTAAACATATCTGCAATTTGCTGACAGTTGAAGACCACACATGGCTCCATTCTGATCTCACTGATCCTCTTATTCCAGATTTAACTCCTCTTACTTTGGATTTATGCAGATATATAAGTGAGCTCAGAATCAGGTCCACAGTAGTTAGTAAGCTGTGGTTTTACAAATAATGATAGGTTTTAGCTCTGATCATATGTAGATATCAAAACACCTTACAAAGGTAAACAAACATTATTGTCCTTCTTTGCAAAAGAAACTGAGTCATGAAGCAGTTATGTGACAGCTAACAGTGAAGGAGCTAATAACAGAACCCACAATTCTGGACCCCCAGTTTGGTGCTTACCCTGGCATCCACCCTCCTTTTTATTCACAAAGTACTTGTTAATTGTTCTGAGTGTTACTTTTAGTCAAATCATTGTTATTTTTAACCATATGATATCAAACTTGCCTGAATAAAGTGTTTAGGTGGCTATTTTTCACCTATGCATATAAGCAATATTTGTGCTGTCTCGTAGCAAAGTAATACAGCATTTTTTTCATCTAGATATTTTAAGCTAATTTGTTTCATTTCTTCAGCTTGGTTTTGCATTTCATAGCTCAGCAGGACATCCTGATTGAAAAAGACGATATAAACACAAGGCCATATGTTCCCGCAGTTTGTGGGGCACATCTTCTGGAGAAATGAAACAGTATAGTCCAAAAATACCAGCACCACTATCTTTGGACAACTGCATGACCTTTAAATAATAAATAAATAATGCCCCATAAAATGTGAAACAAACTATTTTCAAATTATATATAGCATAATAGTGTGTGTGTGTGTGTGTGTGTGTGTGTGTGTGTGTGGTGTGTGAAAAGTTTGTTCAGTTTCTTCTTTGTCATATTGGATTCTTTCCTACTTTATCTCTGCTTTCTGTCTTTCATTTCCAGTGACAAGCTGTGTCACTACTGTTTTTAGTGACAATCTGCCTTAGCAGGGCAAGGCTATTTAGCGTAAGTTTTGGACAAAGATATGTAACAATCTAGTCTTTCATCTTTCATCTTTTTTTTCACTGGCAATTTGTGTATTTATGTTTTGCATTATAACCTAGTGTCTTGAGCCTGGTGTAGGTTGGGGTGGAGTTATTTTCATGACCTGTCAAAAGATTAATTCTGTTGAGACATGAGAGTGATTGTGATGTAGGAAAGCACTATGCTTTCATTTGGGTCTGGTTTTTGACCCAATAATGCTTGGTGGTGCAGGGCATGTAGGCTGCTTTAGTATGGCAACAAAAAATTGATCATTCTTTTGTCTGAACTAACTGAAAGTGGGATGGTAGGATTACCATAGTTTTGCCCTGTAGCTCCTGCACACTTTAATTTTATTTGTAGGAGTATAGTTAGAGTGTTTTTATTTATTAGGTTAATATGTCACCTGGCATAATTATATGTTAAACTTCACTCCCATACAGAACAACTAAAATTGTACTACTGAACTCATGAACATTGTGTGCCTCCTGAGGCCAGGGAGGCACAGTGACCACCCACAGGCAGCAGCAATGGTGGTGGCAGTGGTGGCATGGTGGCGGTGAGTGGGAAGCTTCTGCAGGTGTCCACAGCAAGGAGGGGGTTGCGAGCGCCATCTGGCTATCGGTGACCACCCGCAGACACCATCATCAGCGGCAATTGGTGACTGCCCACCACTGGCGGTGTCGGTGGTGGGGGGAGAGAGTGGCAAGTGGTGACCACCCACAGGCACCACCGGTGGCATCAGCCAATCTCAGGGAGTGTACTGCCAATCTCAGAGGGTGCACGTGCACTCTCATGCACCCCCTACGCATTGCCAATGGCTGAATTGATTTAGCAGTAGTGTTTCCTGTATTGTATTTCTTTAGTTCTTTTAGCATTCTGGCATAATAGACAGATATATCTTTTCTAGTGAATCAGATGCACTTCTTCTGAAGCCTGGATATCTGCAGTTTAGGGTGTGTCACTGTGTACTCATCTTGACTGTTTTGCCCCAAGTTATGTTTCTTTTTCAGCCATACACATTGCTAGTTACAACAAAAGATTTCACTGTGAATATGAGGGCATGCTATACTTTAACCCCTGCAATAAAGTACTTGTCACAACTTTCAACTGATACTGGCACTTTCAGCTGATACTGGAACTCTACCATTTGTACAGAGAGTATCATATGATCCTTGAGAAGGTATTGGGTTTGTCATTGATTAGTAAAGATTTATGAATGCACCTAATGCTCTGCAGCATTCCTTTTCCTGGGAAAGAAAAGGACAGAGTATCTCATTCCCTGAATAACAGAAAAATTAAACTAGCAGAGTTAATTATGTTTCTGGAATCTCTTCACAGTCCTGTTACTACATGAACAGACCATTAGAATGTATATTAGAAATACAGATGTATTTACTTTCACAGTTTTTGCACATTACTTTTTGTAACAGTGGCACTGGGAGCCAAGATCTGGATGTAGAGATTCCCCATTTTCTAGCTTTACAAGTTATAAAGAAAACTGCCTTCTCTATTGCACTGCTTTTCTCTGTTACACTGCTTGGTACAGTTACATAATTAGAATTTCACCTCAAAGTACTTAGTAATGATAGAAGTTTGGTACTGTACCAATACTTAACATTCTCTTACAGTCATTGCTAATTTACTGAGTCTTAGCTCTGCTGAATCAGCATCACTGAAAGCAATGTCTCATCTTAATCACTGACAGAAAGCACAGCCACCACAAGGGCAGATTCAACAAAGAATGGGATTAGGGTAGGCTGACAGCAGTTGCACCAGCTCATACACAATCATTTTTAAATGATCTGAAATCACTAACCTTTTGCTTCTGGAGCACAGAGTTCAAATCCAGTGCTAGACCATGCATGAAAATGAGTTAAGTGATCCTGTTTTAGTCTATACAGACTCATTTGTGTAATTTGGCATGATTGTTAGATTCTGCTTTGGAGGAAAAGTGAATATAAATTACAGAAAAAAGTGAGTTTTAATCAGGTAGAAAAATGAACATCAATAAACCTGAATGTCAGGATTCCAACTGCAAACTCAGACTTGAATGTCAGGACCTTTGCATGTTCCTCATATAAAGAGATCAACAACTAGAATAGAAGGCAGGAGTCACTTTTGATACAGACGTAGTTGTAAAGTATCACACTAGCAGAACATCACTGAAATGGCACTGCAACTACCGTGGTCATTTACTAATAGGCTGGCTACTCATGGGCGCATCCACACATTGCTGTATGGAGATGTTGCTACCGCATCATGCTTTAGTACTTCCCTTTGAAAGTACTAGAGCATGGCGCAGTAACCGCCTGTACTTCACCGTGCGTGCGGTGCATGGTTAGATTTTGCTGGTACATCACTGTAGCAACGCACTAAAATGGGGGAGTGCACTGCTACAGCAACATAGCTGCTGATCACGTGTAGACCAATGTGATTGCTACGTCGCCGTAGTGCACCGTACGGCAATGTAGTCCATCGCTACGACAACGTAGGATGATGTGTAGATGTGCTCCATGAATCTTTTTATTGGTGCTGAAGACTCTCTTCTTTGTCACAAAGTGTGACCTTATTCACTCAAGTGTAGCAGGAAACTTCTTGTTTCAAAAGACAGGGAAATTTTCAGAATTTTTCCTAGAATTTTCAGGGTAGAAATTTGTCTAATATCTCTCCCAATTATACAGTTGGTCCAATGAAAGGCATCAACAAAAAAATCCTTGCCTTTTGTGTATTTCCTACCTCATTGTGCCTAACAATAATACTCTAACCCTTGTGCCATAGGCATTTCTTTGAAAGCAATGCTTTCCCTGGTGCAATGAATTCTTTGAAGCGACTCAGAGCCAAAGGTTATCTGTCCACTACCAAGCACTAACAGAGATTCCATTTTGTATATGGAAGCTACAGGCAGTCCTGCCAGCAATGGACCCGGTTTGTACCTGCTTAAGTCCATCTTCATGAACATGAAAATCTAAAAATGGGGACTAGGGACAGAGGAGAACACAGAAGAAAAATTAGAGGAAAAGAACAAGAAATGACAATGAGAAGGACAGTGAACAAAGGAAACTCCCTGTTTGTCATGCACCTCTTTTCATTTGCTTTTGCTGGCTACAATTAGCTCCTGCAAGCTTATGTGAAGTGCACTAGGCTACTTCTGTAATAACAGCAGTCAGTGCCTTATTTCATGCTGCTGTGTGGACACATTTAATCATCTGTTGCAACTTTTTTTTGTTCTCTTTTTGTCAAATCTTAAATTTGGGAACAGGTTAGGAATTTTTGAGCCTCTTAATAACTGTAAAACAATGCATTGTCGTTTTAAGAAGAGGGGGATTGGAAGATGACAGTACCTTCTGAGGGTGAAGGGCACAACACATGATAAAGATTAGGTTTCTTCTTAGATCATAAACACCTTAAAAGCCATGATTGCATATGTATCTGTATTGTACATGGTACAAAGAGGTTGTGATCTTGACCGGCATCTGGGCATCACTGCAATATAAACACTAAAAAGTTTAATTAGAGTTGTCACTGCCAGTTCAGGCTAAAATCATTAAGACCCAAAGAAAAGAATACAGACACACACTCTATTAGGGAAAAAAGATTCAAGGTGTAGGATTAATTGTTTTAACATAAATACTAACTGTAAACCTCAGTTGTAGAATAATGATTTTTCAGTTGTAAATGGTTCACTGTAATAAAAATGAGAGCAATGCCTTTATGGAGGATGGAGAAAAACACATCTAAATGAGGGCCACCTCTGCACTTCTTCTACACTGAGCATTCTGCAGGCATCCTAAAGCATTTGGTCCTGCATGAATAAATCTATAGCAAAGTCAAGAACCTTTAACTCATTTAGGGCCTGCTCCCAGTCCCAATGAAGTCAAAGCTCACGCTAAGTCCAGTCAACCCTATGGCATCAATCAATAAACTTTATGTACAATACCTTTATAAGGTAAGTAGGTAATATTATAAGTAAGTACATGGTCTTTCTCTGTAGATCTGTAATAAAGACATTCTAAACCTTGATTTGCATTAATTATATACATGTTTCAATTACACTTTTCCATTTTTTTCATTTTAAAGGTCTATCTCATTTTACATCCTACAATATGTGCTCAGTGGAGAGAAGTAACTGCTTCCAGTGCTACATGTCAAAAGACACCATGGTAAGAGGAATAGTAGTACAGGAAAAAGCTGAGCAGTGGTGCAAGCACCATAATTCAGGAGTCCTTTTCCAGAGTGGGAGCTGTATGGAAAGACCATTTAGCCAAAAGATTCCATACTACAGAACCACATTCTGAAGAGCTTGGGTTGTGGAAAGAAAGCAGCCTGTCAGAAGATGAGTTACCCACTTAGCAAAAGGGGAGGAGAAAAGAGAGAGAAGTTGGGGAGAAGAAAAAACTATGAATAATGGGTTAAGTCCCATCAATGGGAAAGAGAAAGATGAGGGGTTCTCTTATTTGATTTGTGAGTTAGAAAGACATGAAACTGCTGCCTACGGAATTACTACAGCTAATACGCACAGGCTTGGACCTAGGCATATTAATTCACATTGCAGGTCCTCTTTTGGACCTCTGCCTTGGCTTGTTGGAGATTCAATTTCTTTTGCTTGGAGTCGGTGTTGTTCTGTCAAGCACAAAATGCCTTGTGCTTGTGGTTGATCAACACTTGGATCTCTCAGTCATTCTCATCAAATCAGTCTTGATGTTTCTTCATAGAATTCAGGGACGACAAGGCACAGGAGATTCGACATCTCGCTGACATCCATGATATTCATGGTTTTTTCAATGCCACCAAAGCCATCTACAGTCTGAGCATTCAGGGACTAACCCCCTCAAGACCTAAGGATGGAGGAGACCTAATCAAGGAAAGGGGAGCCATCAATGCCTGTTAGAAGGAGCATTTTGAAGACCTCAATTGAGACTCTATTGTTGACAAGAGTATTCTCAACCAGAGCTGTCCCTAGGGGTGTGCGGGGCCCAGGGCAAATCAGCCGGTGTGGGGCCCTTGGTGGTGAGCGGCCAGAGCCAGTGGAGGCGGGGGGAGGGGGCAGTGGCGAGTGGCCAAGCCGGCAGTGTTTGGCAGTGGCAGCAGAGCTAGTGGTACTTGGCAGCAGCAGGACCTGTGCAGCACTGTCTGCAGGACCCCCAAAATGTAGGGCCTGGGGTGGTTGCCCCGATTCATCCCCCACAGGGATGGCTGTGTTTTCAACTCTATCCCACACCACCCAGTCAGAGATGATCTCGGAATCCCTCCAACCTTTGACAAGGTGAGGAAAGTCATCAAGCAGATGAAGAACAACAAGGCACCTGAAGCCGATGGAATCCCATGCCCTCATTTTAAGGATTTGGAATGATGAGAAAATCCCAGCTGACTTCAGTAATGCCATGATTGTGGCAATCTTCAAGAAAGGAGACAAATCCAACTGTGGAAATTACAGAGGGATCACCTTGCTCTTCACTGTTGCAGGGCACTAAGATGTACCCGATCCTTCAAGAGCAGAGGCAGCTTAGCTAGGAAGCCCTGAGAGACTGGTGGACCAGGATGAGTCTAACTGGGGAGGAGGAGGCCTCACTGGGGCACACTACTGAGTAAAGCCCCAGCGCCAGACAGCACCGCTACAGGGGGTGAAGAGACCCTAGTGCCAGAGGGCACTGCAACTGGGGGCAAAGAGACCCCAGCATCAGAGCACCAGTGAGGGCTCAGTGGATACAGATTGGTGAAGGCACCCCAGACCCAGAAAGCGCTGCTACAGAGGGTGAAGAAACCTCAGCGCCAGAGGGCGCAGCTACTGGGGCCAAGGGCCCAGTGATGACAGAAGACTGAAGCCTCATAAAAATAGGGACACAGTTTAAATACCACCTGTGAGGCATGGTGCATGGTAAAGGGGAGGTGTTGGAGCCACGCATCTAGCCCACAAGGCTTGGGGGTACTGTAAGGCACCACTTGAGTGTGGGACCCAGAAAGGGGTCCAACAGCCCACAGGGTTTAGAGGAGTCTGTCAGGACTATGACCGAGCAGCAACTAGAGGGCAGCCTCCCGATTCATCATTTATACCAGCAAGACATGGCAGGAAAGATTAGTAGGCACCCATAGGGTGGAGCCAGCATGGTCACGGTGCCCTACGGACATGATGGCCATCCCTGCGGAGGCCATATCATGACACCCACCACAGGAAAGATCATTGCAAGAACTCTCCTGAACCATCTCCTTCCACTTGCTGAATAGATCCTCCCAGAATCTCAGGGTGGGTTTAGGGCATTAAAAGGCACAACTGACATAATCTTCACAGCTCACCAGCTGCAGGAAAAATTCCGGGAACAACATAAACCTCTCTAACATGGCCTTGTTTGACCTCACAAAAACCTTCAATTCTGCCAACCAAGGAGCACTGTGGAGGTTCCTTCTGAAGTACAAATGCTCATTGATATTCATCACCATTCTTTGCCTGCTCCATGATGGTATGCAAATGGTGGTTCTCAATAAACAGATCTATCACAAACCCTTCTGAGGTTAAGATGGGACTTAGGAAAGGCTGCATCATCACTCCAACACTTCCCAATATTCCTTACCACAATGCTATATTTGAAAACCAACAAGCTCCCAGTTGGAGTGGAGCTAAGCTACGGAATGGATGGTAAACTGTTTAAACTCAGCTAACTCCGAGCAAAAACCAAGACCCACCTGACCTCAATCATCAAGCTTTGGCACACTGATGAGGCTGTAGTATGTGCTCACTTGCAAACAGAACTTCAGGCAACCATCAATGTCTATACTGAGGCATATAAGAAAATGTGACTGATGCTTAACATTCAGAAGATGAAGGTCCTCCATCAACAAGCTCTTAATGAGCAGTCCCCAGCTCCAGTCATTCAGATTCACAGTGAGACTCTGGAGAATGTTATTTCTCATAGCTTGGAAGCTCTCTCTCACAGAAGGCTGACATTGATGAAGAAATCCAACATCACCTCAAATGTGCAAGAGCAGCCTTTGCACAAGGAAATGAGTGTCTGAAGATTACGACATCAGATCCAAAACCAACCTCATGGTTTATCAAGCAGCTGTGATCCCCACCTTACTGCATGAAGCTGAGACATGGACAACATACAGGAGACACCTCAAGTCACTGGAGAAGTACCATCAATGCCAGGGTCAGACACAGGTATGGGTAAACTGGTTGGCCACCCAGGGCCCAACAGAAAGAAGGCCCCAAAATGGCAATTTTAAAATCATTATAATCTCTGGCGAAGGGGCCCTGATACTCAAAGTTCGCTTGGGGCTGCCAGGAGTCTAGGTATAGTGCTGATCAACACTGCCTATAAAATATCCTTCAAATCAGTGGGAAGACACATGCACTAACACTAATATCCTCTTGAAAGCAAACACCATGAGCATCAAGGCCATGTTCTTCCAACATCAACCTAGCTGGGCTGAGTACATTGGCCATATGTCCAACTTCACACTTGTGAAGCAAGTTTTATTCTCCCAGCTCAGTCAAACTGTACACTCAAGATGAGGGCAGAGAAAGCACTTCAAGGATGTCCTCAAAGCCGACTTCAAAAAATGCAACATTAACATCAACTCATGGGAGATTATCACCCAGGACCACCCCAAATGGAGGAAGAGCCTGCTGCAAGGATCTTAGTACTTTGAAACCTTATGACAACAGGAGACAGAAAAGTGGGAGTGGCTGAAACAGCATGTCCCAGACCAAATCATGAATCCAGAGCCACCCTCACCACAAGGAAAAACATGCCTGAGGTGCAACAGTCTGTTGGTCCTGGATTAGTCTCATCAGCCATATTCAGATCCACAGATAGGGCAGTCATGGAAGACAATCATCCTTGACTGCAAGGGAAGAAGGTGTATTAACCAAGAACATTCCCATAAGGGGGCTGTCAACTAACACGTCTCCTACTTCCACTACAATCTACTTAGAAAAAAAATGTCCAGGGTTCCTGCCCATAGATTATCAATGAATATGTTTTGCTTCTGAGGAAAGGCAAGTAATGCACTGTTAGTGGTGAACTTCACTTGGGCACTCTTGGTCAGTAATAAAAAAGGACAACCTTTCGGGCATACATTTCAAAATTTTCTATTCCACTTCTGGAACTTGGCTATCGTTGTCAACAAAAGCAATAAACAAAGCAAAGGGTAGACAGCAAAGTCTAATTTTAGCCTCTTTTTGCAAATCTAATGGATGCATTAGAAGTCAATCTACTGTTGTTTACATAGTTTTAAGAATGGGTATCTGAAAGATGCTCTACAATTTGTAAAGAGGAGCAGATTCTCTTAGGAGATGAATGGCAAATAATTTATTGCTCAAGTTATCACTGTTCAATCAAAAAGTACATGAAGAAACTACATAACTCATTTAGACAGCAATCACCATGGAGTTATGCTGGCCTCTCATGTAGGTGATGAAACAGCCAAATTCCCTGACAGTAGTGAGTTATTCCTTTTATCACTGACAGTACTGCCAAAAGAATAATCAAGGCCACAGGCATGGAAAACATGAGGCCTCTCCAAATTCAAGTGATAAAAATACGGAATTTTATTGCTTTACTTTAATCTCTGCAATTTCAGTTTTAAAATTAAATTACAAGATGTTAAACATAGCCAGGGAACAACGTGATTCATTTCAATTAAATATTGAATGTCTATAAGTAGGCTTCTTTCCAGACCACAGCCTGTAAACTTCTGTCCCTCACCCACCTCTCTCTGTCCTGGTCTCTTTCAGAACTAAACTAGTCTTTCAGAGCTGACAAAGAATGTATAAAATAGGGTGATTTATTACATTTTATAATTGAAGAATTTTGGAGGTGGATTTTCTCTAAGTTACAGTAATGAATTGACATAGTAAACGATATTTTTCAATGCAGTTGCAAGTTTTATTGCATACATGTATCATACAAACAGACTACAGGTTAGAAATATCTCTGCACAGGCCAAAGGACTTTAACAATCATAAATAATAAAAATTATAGTAATCCTCTTGTTTAGTTAAAAACTTTTATTATAAAAATCCAGCATACAGAGGTTAAGTAAAGGTTGTGAGCCTGATTTCAATTTGAGTAGAATTCCTGTTAATAATGCTGTATGTCTAAACCCTCTCTTAACAGTCCATGTTAAATTGAAGACAGGATTGCTAAAGAACTGTTATTTTTTCTCCCTGTTAAGTTGGCATTACGGACTTTCAACAGATGTCTCTAATAGACATTGTTATTAAAAAATAATATTACATAAAATAAATTCAGATGATTTCTCTACCATTTACCTTTCCCAATATCAAGAGAAAAGGTTCTCTTGCATTTCAAAATATTACATTTAATATTACATGAGAAAAAATAGTTCCAGACACTATAAACTAACAGAAACATCTACACCATTGCTACTGTTAAAGCTTTATCAGTGCTTCCATAATATTACAAACTCCCTATTCCAGGGATTTTAGAAGTAGGCCTTTAAAGTTTGTTCTAGTCAAGAGGTTTCAGTTCAGGATAAAAATTTTAAATAAAATCTGGAGCAAAAAAATCCAGCTTAAATTCTAAGAGTGCCAAAAATTAATAATAATAATATTTAAAAGCACAGTGGTTTCAGGCACTTTTCTGAGCTCTCATAACTCAAAAATACTTTATTACTTTAAGTAAAGTTGTGCAAGTTATTAGCCAAAAATTTAGATTCATACCTTTGGATTCTTTGGAAGAACACTAATAAAAATAATAGTTATTTGGTTAAAAAAAGAAATCTATATGTACCTCTCCACCAAACTTTTCAATGGAATAGTAAAGTCAGACACCACTTACAAGCTATATTCTATAAATAAGTGCATTGACTTTCCAAAGTGCTTGAATACCCACTATTGTACTGACTTCACTGAAAGATACACTTTTTTACTGTTGGAAATCAGGCCATGTATGCAAGCAAGGAAAATACAGATTTAAATGGCAAAGGTGTTTACCAAGTTCTCATTCCCTTTACTTGCAGAAGCAGCTATTAGACTTTTAAGGCCCTATTCTGCTGTTGTGTTTGTATACCTTTGAAGTAATTCTACTTCAAGCAATTAAAGTACTCTAGATTTGTATAGGTGTAAGTGAAAGCAGAATTTGTTCTATCCATTTACCTTTATGCATTTTTTATTTTTAAATGTCCTGAACAAGAAATGGAGGGGAAGAATGGTCCAGTGGTTTGGTCAGTCACATAGCATTTGGGGCAGCTAGGTTCATTATCTGCTCCCCCAGTGGGGATAGTGGTACTTTCTCACCTCTGAGGATGGGGTGAGGATAAATCCAGAAGAGATTCTGAATTCCTTCCTCGTTGTTGTCGGCAGCAACAATCTCTTGATTCAAGGATGATATCTACCATGGCTCATCAATGGGCCTTGAGATGACTTAAGAGTCCAATACTTGAGCCATAGATCTGTCTGCAGATGTTGCAGGTCTTTCTACAGGGGAGATTAGGCTACACAGTGGGATTCCATTCTTTTTCCTTCCTCTGCTCTCTCTTCTCTGCTTTGAGAGCAAAATGCCTTACCTTGAAATGGGCTGCCACTTGGTTGAGGTTGCAGCACCATTGGACTCAGTCGGCAGCCAGTTCCTCCCAACTTTTGATGTCAGCATCTGTTTTCTTCAGGTGTGCTTTCAATATGTCCTAACAAGATTTCTTCTGGCCACCATGGCCATGTTCACATCTTACACCACTGCTACTTGTCCCCAGGAAATGCCAGTACCATGCACGCCGTGTTGCATGACAAGTTAACCTGGAGATGCTGGAGAGGCTGAGGCCAGCACTGAGGCTGAGGCCACCGTCCTGATTTGATTCGGCTGAATCCAAATCTGAAGATTCAGTGCTGATTCTCCGAATCACAGCCACAGACACGGATTGAAATGCTTTTTCTACATACCTCAAGGCACCCAGGTGCAGCTCATGAATAGTACGATGGTGGGGTGGATGGAGCATCCTACAGGAGCACGGGAGGCCACCCACATGCTCGGTGGCAAACCCAAAAGTGAACTGGAAGTACTTCCGGTCCACTTCTGGGTCTGCTACCAAGAGCACACGGCCCCCCACCCCACACCCCCGCAGCTTGGCAATTGGCCACGGGGGGACCCCAGGCACCCCCCCAGACTGAGGAGGCACCAGTCGCCAAGCTGGGGGGGGGCATGGGAGACCCCCCAGTGCACTCCCTGGCAGACCCAGAAGTAGATTGGAAGTGCTTCTGGTCCACTTCCAGGTCTGCTGCTGAGCACGCTAGGAAACCCCTCACACTCCTGTGGGACACTCCATCCACCCCATCATTGCAGCATTGACGAGCTGCCTGGTACCTTGAGGTATGCAGAAAAAACATTTAAAGCTGTGTCTATGCCCGAATCATCAAATCTTTCTGTATCTCTCTGAATTGATTTGGAGGCTTCCAATTTGATTCAGAGCGATTAAAGGGTCTCATGATTCAATTCAGATTTGGATATTTGGCCACCGAATCAGGCCAAATCTCTGCCAAATCAAAACAGGGACCAAAGCTTCGCACAGCCCTACTGAACATACCACACAACCACACTCACCTGGATGTGACCCATGAGATCTCAAGCCATTATTAAGCTGGGAGTAGAGTCCTTGTTTTGCAAGTTGAGAGTCAGGTATCTGCACACAATGTGTGGTCTAGCAAAGTTGGTGCTTGAGGATGAAATCTTTCACTACTAAGGCAATTGAGGCTATCAGTACTGGAGGGGGAGAGATTTGTATATTGCCCTGGCAGTGCTATAAGAAAAAAGGCCCCAAACATTTATTAGAGTTTGGTAGCTGTTTTAATCTTTGCCTTAAAGATTTGAAGATGCTTCTAGGGGCTTCAAAGCATATCATGGCTCTACCACCTCAATCCAACTTCAAAGCATATCTGTGCGAATTGTCTGTGCAGTGTGAGAGCTCTCTGTTACTATCCATTTGTTGTGAAAATCTTTTCAGGGATATTCACAATACTTTTATTGACACAATGCTTACTCAAGCAGTGGGATGTTTAGAGAAACTGAAAAATATTGTGTCAAAGGGAGCTGTCAACAGTGGTGAATTTGTTTTTACAGATACATGTACTTGCAATCCTGCAGGATTGTAGGTTTGTGAGTAGTGGATCACTTAGTAGAGTCCCTGAAAAAGGACTAGTTAACACTTTCATAATTTACATCAGTTTTTTACACTGATAATTTACACTGGGATGTTGAGTGGACAGACAACCAGTTATCCCAGGGAAGCTGCCCCAGTTGGTTCTATAATAGTGCTTTGTCATTAGGCAGGGTGGAGTAGGCGCATGTAATAATCTGTTTGTATTGGATAAATGACTACTCTGGGAAAACTAAGGAGGGATGAACCTATACAAGTGTAACTTAAACTGCTAGAGTTTTACTGCTGCTTTTTCCTGGATAACTCTATACTGGATTCTAGCAAATTAAACCAGGGTAGAGCTGTATCTCAAGTGTAAATATGTAAATGTGACAAGGTACAGTGTCCAGGCCCTGCAGTAGCAACTGCTCTATACTCATTGCTTTTAGAAAAGGTAATAGACTTTCAGGCATACAAGTACATTCTTTTTTAAAGTTACTGCTAAGTAGATTAAAATGTTGATTCATTTTGAAAAATTGGCAAACTATGTTTTAAATTCTCACTGCCTACTTTCCTTTTATGCCTAATGCTGTTCTGTGGAAAACTTGGATTATGATGATTGGGGCATGTTCAATTGTTGCTCTCACATAACCTGAAACTTACTGACAAATATATTTGCTACTATACTGTGCCTACATCAATTAACTGATGAAGATATACATGTACATGCCAAGTTATTCACAATCCAGTCAATCTGAAGAGAAAACAAATTTGAGGTGGGGACAAAAGGGGCAAGGACAAGGTATTCCTCAGCTAAAACAGCTTCCACACAGATACTTGGTGCATCTACACTAGACGATTACTGCGCAGTAGCCTAATAACACAGTGCAGTAGCATGCTAATAACCTACTGCACAGTGTTATTTGGCTAATTGTGCAGTAAGTGTCACAAAAAAAACCCGCATGCCAGTGCTATTGCTCAGTAAATGTAGTTACTTAGCATTCAGTTAGTACTTTATTAAGGAAGTACTAAACTAAATGCGCAGTAAGTATGACACATTAATGAACATGTAGATGCACCCACTGGGACTCATTCATATATCCCCATCTCATATCTACATCATGAGACTATGGTTAAGCACAATGGTAAAGAACTATAAATATAAAGGCATTTTTTATTTTCATAAATCACTAACACGTGTGCATTGTGCAGCATATTAACATGCTCACCATGCTAATGCTATACAAGTTTCCTTTTATTTGCACTTATTTTAAATGTGGTCAGTTGACAAGAAAAGCAGTAATTGTGTCCAGAGTTAGAGCAGCCTTTTTGCCCATCTAGCTGCTGCACTGGCTGGGTATGGTTCACTAGGAACAGCTGAGAATCACCACAGCGCTTCATATGGTTACCACTTTTTTTTGCTCCAGATGTTATTTTAAAATTTCACCCATCCTGCCTCCAGTATACCCTCAACACTGTGAGGAAAGCAAATGAGTTATCTCTGTCAATTTATACCTGCCAGTACTCTTTGTGTTGTGGTTATCTTCTGTTGGATCTCTGCTTCCTTTGAAATACCTGAGCAACAAAAGAGAGCAAAGTGGAGCAGAGGTTCAGTTCTATCAGCTTACAAAATAATGACTGTTAATGGACATGCATACAAAATGCTGGCCACAAATTGTGTTTCTAGATGATATCATTGACTCTGACTGCCATGCATAAAACCCAATCCTGCCTCATGATCCTCAACCTGAACTAACTACTTGGATGCCTTCTCCCAACCCAATGTATCCAGCTGGCAATATATAAATTCAAGAACACAGGACAAAAGACCACGTGTGGTACTCATGGGGCTGGATTAATGCATAGGCAAACTAGGCACATGCCTAGGGCCCTGAGCTGCGGAGGGCCCCTGTCCTTCCCTCTGTGGTAGTGGCGCAAATGGCCCAGTCCACTTCTCTTCCCTCCCTCTGTCAGCCTCCCTGCAGCAGCAGCTGCTTCCTAGTTGCGGCTCTGAGCCCTGCTGCCTGCAGGCAGCAGTGCCAGCGTGGGGAGGGGGTCTCAACCAGCTGGGGGCCCACGAGTTTGTTTGCCTAGGGCCCGCTAAAGGGTTAATCCAGCCCTGGGTACTCAGAGTGCAAGCCTGCTTTAAGGTGCATCTATAATACAATCCAGAGATGAGTTTGCTGCATGTGTAGGTATATTCTGGTTATATTTAGACCAGTCTTGTTCCCATCAGCAATTTACCAGCAGTAGCCAGGGCCGTAATCAGTACCCCAACTGGCCAAAATCATATCTCCACATTGTAATGAAGTTATACTGTAGTTAGGCATAAAGGACAAATTCATCACAGAAATCAACTGGAAGAACTACTAATCTGGTAAAGCAGCCTGGATTAATCAAACTGTTCATGACCCCAGAGAATTCAGCTGGATGGGTCTTTGAACTGTCTGTGTTTGAGGTAAAGTAATATTTTTTGGTCTGAGTCACAGGCTCTGATGTTCACTCAAACATAAGCCTGCACAGTAGTTGCATAGATCAGTCTTCTCTTGGCAATACTCACATCTCTTCTCTACCATGTAACCCCTGCTCAAGATATACTGGTAAATCTAGGCTGCCTCAGGGACCAAAATCCAGAAGTGTGCAGCCAGAGGCCAGGGAGTCAATGGCTTCCTCTAATATCTGGAATAGCTGTTGGTAAGCTGTTCATTCTTTATCAAGATCTGGATTGGGTTTTCCTGCCCCTAGGCATACATGTCATAGCAATCCTCTCTGTTGCTGCTTGTTCTCTATTTAGGATTAATTAGCTACTTCCATTATCAGGATTACAATTGAAAATGCTATTTTTCTGAGCTTTTTCTTACCAAGTCCTAAAACAGACAAAATGTGCCTCATTTGGGGTTTCTTTAGAAAACCAATGCCTGATCAGTTTCTTCAAAAGGACTGGGAGTATTATGGTAAACCGTATCCAATGACTAGGGGATCTCAGAGCAGATAAATAGGTTGGGGTGAAAAGTTTGCAAAACTGATTTTGGCTGAGTTTTGTTTTAGTTTTTGGGTTTCTCTGCATTCAAAACAAAATTGGCAATAGATGATAGTGGGGACAAGACCTCCGACCATTTGAAACCAAAGAAAAAGTCTGTATGAACCCCTGTGAGGATCAAAATAGTTGCATGTTGCAGAGCTCTATTTATAACTTGGTAAATTTAAATGGTAAGGACAAGAATAGTCATTACAATATGTCAGCTTGATGCAATTTTTCTTTTCAAAAAGACTTCAATAAGACTAAAACTTTTTTATACAGAGCAGTAAAATAAATAAATAAATAGCTCTTCGGGGGGATTCAGCTGTTTTTTAAGTTTCGGTCTTTTGTGGCAGGAGTTCTTGGCATCTGAATGTAGCCTTTTCCGCTTCGGAGTTCATTTTGGGTATACGTATGTTGAGGGACTTTCACAAACATGTAACGACTCAACAAGGGAGCCAGTTCAAGTGGGGGATAATTAGGCTTTCACCCTCCCCTTCATTTCTGTGCCACTGTTTTTCCTCTCTACATCTCCATTGTACCCTTAAGAACAGCAGATCTGCAGCCAAGCATTGCACACTCCCCACAGCCAGCAACTTCCTCTGAAGCTACAACACATAATTACAACCAGCTGCTATGGGTTGCTTGAGAGTAGTACAAAAAGCATCCTCATGCCCAGAGACAGAGTCAACCCCCCAGCCTGTGCTACAGTAGATAAACTGAAGGAAGCTCCCAGGCCTTGCAGAAAAAGAGAGCAACAATCCCTTCCATTTCCTGTACCAACAGAGGTGTTAAGAGGACAGGGCATTTCTGACCCCCTGGCCCCTCCTTTGCCCATTTGTTTAAATGAAAGAAAGCCTTTTTCCAGAGCCCCTGCTGTTAGTCTGGCTCACCCACTACTGTGCTGCTCTTGGTCGGCCCTAACATACACAGTGCTCCTTCTTCATGACTGACAGGAGCACTGCCTATGCTGGAGCACTCAGTTATGCAGCTGGGTAAATGATAGTGACAGCAGCAGGAGATTAAGACTCTCCTTAAATCACGTTCAGTGGCTTCTGTGAGCTTCCCCTTCAGTGCAGGATTTTAACTTTTAAAATGCAGGATCATTGTGGCCAGCCTTTAGCATTTACTCCAGAACCCAAATCTTCTCAAGTCACTGGGATCAAGCTCTTACACATGCACAAACAAACTTAAATGCATTTATTTATTTATTTATTCGTGTACTTACTTACAACTCCTGGGCTGGTGTTTTGGAAAATGGAAACAAAAAAGGTTTATAGTTTTGAGAACCAGCTGCTGAACAAATCCTTAAAAATAATTTACCCTCAGATGCTGAGTTACCAGAATCTCTCTAACCATGTAAGAGAAGCTGCAACTCTGGGGACTGCATTATGCAGACAATGAGCACACTACTTGAGGGCAAGGTTTTCAGGAGTAGCCGGGAAGGGAGCTAGGATCCATCTCCCAGTTACTTTCAAGTAAATTCAATCCTTAGTGCTGTTTGTACTCCACAACATTTTTCTACGATGTTTAATTACACTTTGCACTTTCATACCATCCAGAGCATAAACGGCATTGAATTAAATCACCTAATATGAGCAAAAGGTAAGAAACCTTGATTTGAGTTGAAGAAAGTGATTCCAGTTAACTCATAGCCCAAGATCACAGAGGGGAAAAAAACAGTGATAACCCTGGGAAAAATAATGTTTCATTTTCACCACAGTATTGCTGTTCACATGAGGTTGGGAGCAAGTACTGGCAGTCTATAGTTAGTAAAACTGTTCTATGAATGGAACGGTAGGATATTGCTTTAGGGAGATTTGTGGATATAATTTGTTTAAAGCAATGGTATACAAAATGAAATCCTATTTTATTTCTCTTTTACAAGACAACTCCCTAGTGATATCAGGCGTAGCAGCAGCGGGGGAGGGATCTGCCACATCATAATTCTTTACTTGAACTTTTGCTGATGGTCCAGAATTAGCTAAGCCTGCAGCAGAAGTGCAATAGAAAGCATCATATTCACCTATAGCTAGTATTGACAACTGCAAGAGTGTTCTGTTATGCCTGTTAAATTTGTGAACAATTCTTAACAATCCTGGGGATAATTTTCAAAAGTGCCTAAGTGACTCAGGCAGTTAGGAAAAAAAAGATTTAGGTACATTTTTGAAAAGTGAGAAATCCTCATCCCAAGGATCAGTTGATTACTTGCAAGACAGTAAAAAAGGACCTTGCTCAACACTTTGTGTCCGATTCACCATTGTTTTTGTGACAATTTACACTAGACCAAGGTGGGTATAAAATGCTCCGGTTCTGATGTGGTAGCATTTTATAGTCCAGTGATTCTCAGCCAGGGTGCCCTCAAGTGCAGTGGAGATCCTTTGAAGGGTGCCTTTCAAGGAGTGAGAAGATAAAGGAGGTGTGAAGAGATAAGCAGATAAGCACAAGCTCAGTCTTGTCCCTGCCTGGAGGATCCCCTACCTCCACTGTCTGGCTCTCTACAAGGAGGTAAGCACTATAATATATAAAAAGTTTTTGAAACTGGGTGCCACTCAATTCACAAATGGCATGGAGGGGTGCCTTGAGGCAAAAGGCTGAAAACCACTCGCTTTATGTTAGTGTTAATGATGGCATGAGGTGGAGGTCAGCAGCCAGTCAGGCCTTACATGTCTAAACAGCATCACTAGCTTCAGAGTAACCATTTCCTTCCACTGTTTTTTTCAGTTTCTGATACACTCTGATATTTAGATCTTAACAGGGTCCTGCTGGTCAATGTTACTGTGTGGTTTTAGCAGTTCAGTTGCCACTCCAATTTCCAGCTGTCTGCATTGCCCACTCACTTGAGTATGTGATTGTCAGCAGACTTTTTAGGCTTTTACTATAAACAAACTGAGCATGGAAACCTAAGTATTGTAGGCTCTCATACTATCCCATCTAACATCATAAAGCATCAACAATGAATGTGATAGCTTGGAAGTTCTCATCACCTAGAAACCCCTTATGCGAACAGAAGATTGCTAGTCCTCTGCATTAAATATTCACAGAATTATACGTATTTGGGGAAAGCACGGTGGAGGAAAATACAAAATATAAAAAATGTTTGAAAAAGAGTGTTATGATATACAGACTTTCAGACTAGAAAGGTAGCCCATTCATATTTTACCGTTCTGTGTAATTAAGTACATAAAGATATTCACTTACTCTTAGGTTCCGCTTTAATCAAGGTCCTGCTTATCTTTTGGGTTTGGGGATTTGTTTTACACCATATATGCTTCTCCAGCTCACTGAAGTCCTGTTGGTCATCTGGTGGAAGGTTAACAATTTTTCAGCTACACATAGACAGATTAAGTGCTGTTTTATCATTTCTTTTGACATTTCTTCCCTCATATTATTTTAGGCCAAATCTTGCTCCCATCAAAGTCAGAAACTATGGGTGTCTGTACGCTCATAGGAGCCGCTCTAATTAAAGCGCCTGCAGCATCTTGTGTATTCAGTGTCCCACGATTCAAAACAGTGGCAGGGGCGCTTGAACTAGAGCTCATTTGACAAGCTTTCGTTAAAGCACCCCCATCACCATTTTGAAGCAAGGGGACACAGAATAAATGAGACGCTGAAGCTGCTGGAGCATGCTACTTAATCGAGTCTGTTCCGACGCACTGTAATTACAGTACATCGGAGCAGGCATCCCACACATCTACAGGCATCCAAAGCTTCTACAATCAGGCCCCAGACAGCAAACAGAGTCTCTTCATTTTAGCCACCTAGTATATACAAACAAAATCTCTTAACTTCACCTTTAAAGAAAGCCTGACAAGGGTTTTGGGGATTTCAGATTTTAAGAAAAAAGGACGGTAAGAGTCTAGGGTGGCCATTATAGAGGACAGTCCGGTTGTCCTCTGTCCTCTATTGATATGACACCGGACGCCTTTATGCCTTATGTTCTCTTTAAGAGAAAAATAGAGGACATAAAGGTGTCGGGTTTCGTATCAATGGAGGACAGAGTAGCAGAAAACCAGAATGTCCTCTATGATGGCCACCCTAAGTAAGATACATCTGTCAAAATTGGTTTGGAGATAATTTTTTTCTAATCCTTTTATCATTGGGTTGAATTCTTATTTTTCTTCAGTTTATTTGCTTGAGAAAGTATCCTAAGAGTGAACAGGAGAGTGAAATTTCATATGAGAATGTGTCTATGTAAAATAATTTTTAAAAGTATCTTCTGACTCCACAGAACTGATGCATATGATGACTACAATAAGCTTTATCTATTTTTTGCTCTTGTCAATATGACAAAGCAAACACAAGAGAATGAGGTGAACTTTTTACTTATTTTGCATCTTGATTAGAAGTGCTATCTTAAGTTCTAATTCCAGAATAATTATTAGTAATGTGCCAGAGCTGACTTTCTGGCTGATTTTTCAGGGCTGGCAGTTAGGAGAAATCCCTTTATTTTGACTTTTAAGTTATTGAGAGACAATAAATATTGTGCCCAATGATGCCATTTTAAAATTTCTTTTTCAGAGCAGAACTTCTGTTTAATAGGGGTAGACTGTACAAAGCCATTTCTAAAAAGCTGTACAAAAAAAGGAAATGCAAAGACAGGCATTTGATTAGGAAAAATGGTTAGAAATCTCTGGGGAATAACATTGTGAGCACAGGTTAGAACACCTAAACTTGTACAGCTGTAATGACAAAGGAATATGGCACGCACAGAAAAACAGACCTATTTGGGGAGTGTCAACATCAGGGAGCAACTACAATGGTAGAAGGAAATAAATCTACATGAAATGGAATGTATGTAATAAAATAGAAATTTAGGTTAAACATCAGGAAAAGATTTTTAATGGTGAAATGTATTAGGTTGTGGAATGTTTGCCTAAAGGCAGAGAGAGAAGCCCCATCTCTGGGGATATTTAAAACTGCACTGGAAAAAAACACTAATATACCTGGTAGAAAATAATCCTGCACTAGCAAGGAGAAGGGCTAGGTAGTTTTACTGGTCTTTTCCATCTCTGCTTTCTGTGACTCAGAAATAATTCCACCAAACAATTCTGATTTCAAACTCAGAAATCCAGCATCAAGGGACAAGCTTTCTCTCTTGAATACAAATGTTTTGGAATAAGCCACTTCTGCAGTCTAATAACAAATGCAGACTCTCTTCAGGTACAGGTACTCAGGAACGAGTACAGGTCCCAGGTTTTCAAAATGGCCTTTTTATTGGAATATATTAAATTAAAGGAGAAGAACAAATGCAAAAATATTTGAACACAAATTGCCATTTGAGTACAGACTCTTATACTCAGCATAGTAAGGGTGGTGGAACAAGAGCAGTCACAAGGTAGGCTAACAAACTATATTCCTACCTTTTGTTTCTCTTGAAGTTACCTAAAGAGAGGAAATACAGGAAGAAATAACAATGTTGGTAATGTTTTATATGAATCCCAGAATAAATGCTGACATTTTCATCTGGGATAGACTGTGCCTAGGCTTGATCATTGGTTTAGAAGGAAAGTGGCAACCAGCTAACCTTCTCAGAAGTCCCCAGAGAGGCACATGTCCCTTCAAGGGCCCCATTCTGCGATCCTTGATTGTACTGAACAGTATGTGATTGTGCCAGCAGTCCCTCTAATTATATGGGAGGGATGACTTGTATAAGTGCTTCTCAGAGTGAAGAAGGGCTGTTGGATAAGTTCTCCTCTAGAAAAATGGAAGTAGTCCCACTAATAAGAGTTTCCCATGAAATACTGGTAGGCTAACTACAGTATGTTTGTTTGCCTGCGTATTCATGCAGCACCCATATTTATGGCACAGAAATTCAGTGGAGTTTGATTCATTAAGGGCTTGCTCTTTTCCATCTTTTTTGAGTTCTGCACTTCTGTGCTGTCTTGCTATGTTTCTAAACCAGCAAGTATCAACTGAGCATGACTGCAAGGAGTTCCAAATTGTAAATGCTTTTTGTTTTTTTAAAGAGATCAGCATTTGAGTTAAACAGCATTACAGTCCTGTTGGATGGATTTACACCTAACACACCACTGAGTCTGTCATGGGTATCCACTAGGCAATAGAATCTTTCACCTTTGGATCACCAACAGATGAGACTATCAAATACTATCACGAAAGTACTCACAAACATAAATTTAAATACAACTGCAAGTTCCCAGCAATAGCACTGGCCCACTTTTAGTTCAATGAACTTTGTATTATTCAGTAAACATTGCAAATACTTGTAGAAATACAACTTTACGTGTATTTACATTAGAAGTGTTAACCTGACCCTCTACACACAGCTTTTTGTGGTTTGAGAGGCATCTAATCAGGGAACAGAAACCATACCATGTGACCTGGATAACCAATTACACCCCCAGAGGAGTAAATAGTCACAGCAAATACTTTGCAAGCAGCCCAGTGACTAAAATGCAGTTTGTTCATATAAATACTTCACTGACTATTTCTGATTAAACAGATCCATACATTCAGAAAAAAATATATGAGGCACTAGGCAGCAAATATCTAGACAAAGTATTTAGTGCAACAGCCTAATTCCAGGGAAAGTGAGGGGAAAAAATATTAGATGAACCTGGGTGTTAAAAGTCTTTTTGTCTTTTTCCTTCCAAAAAAAAAAAAAAGCCCTTAAGAAATTCTTGTCATTTTCTTTAAAAAAACAAACAAACATTAGCACGTTACAGTCCCACTATTTATTCATTTGAATGTTAACTTCATTCTAACCTTTCTGTAGTGAGTAAAATGCCTCACTGTAAAGTATTTGTGGCCTTGAGATTAAATTGTAATTTAAACCCATCTGCAATTTACACAGATATAATACATTCAAATAGTTGTAAATCTAAAAATAAAAGCAGAAATAAAACTTAACCCCCCGCCCCCCAAATACTAAGAATCATATTGAAACTGAGAACTGGCTGTCAGAGGATCGGGATTCTCTACAGATGGCAGAGTTTTCTGTTTTCAGCACTGAGAACTCTGTCTAGACTAATCCCTGTATCACAGGCATGGAGATAAAGCTGTTTTATTATGTAATCTAACAATCAATGCCCACACCATCCAGCTGGAGTGGGTCGGAAGAAATCTCTCTCTCTAGATGTGTCTGAATGTCACACCATTTTGAGAAGTTAAGGCAGAAACTTAATGTTGAATAAATGAACTATGCTGCACTGGCTGTTCCCTTCTACAAACAGTGGGTTAGGGCTGTCGTCTACCTGTTGTGCAACTCACTGGGATCTGGTTGCCAATACGCTGTGGCTGTATTAAAGGCACAATCTGCCGAACAGGAAGTAACACGTTTGTGACGCTAAGTAGTAACAATTTGTGTTGAAAGACTGACTTTCTGTGCAGCGCAGCAGCACGTCTGGCACAAGTAGCGCCCGCTGTTCACTGGTTTCCTCCCCCAACCTCAGGGCCGGACAAAATAAATAAAAAAGAACCATCCTGCTTCAGCTTGCAGCAGGACTACACCATTTGCATGGACCTGCAGCCAGACAGGAACCCCCACTTGCACCCACACAAGGGAAAAAACTCTTCCCCTCCACCTACCCTGACTTCTGTCGCTGCTGATAGCAGCCAGAGCCCAGCCCTAAGCTCTGCTCTGTGCTCTCCCCAGCCACCCTGCAGCAGCAGCTCTTCCGCCACAACCACAAAAGCTCTGTCTCTCAGATCTTCAGCAACAGCTCTGGCCTCAAATGCCAGATCTCTGCTGACCACAGCAGGGGCTGTATTCTGGCTCCAAGGTCTCTTGTCCCTCCAGCATCAAGAGTTCCTAGCCCCAAAATCCAAACCACAAGCAAGGACCACATCAGTTTCTAATGAGAAGATTACATCCTCTCCAGCTTGCCAAAGCAAGCCTGCGAGTGGGGTGAGAGAAGCCACCCCCCACCCTAGAGAAACCACAGGAATTTGGGGCTCCTCGGCTGCTCCTTTCTCATCTGTTGCCTTGCTGGGTGTAGCACCACATATGCTGTTTGAACGTTTTGAGTTGTACTCAGTCGAAAGGATTTGGAACTGATTTGGCCGATTTGACGTGGAATACAAAACAATTTCCAAAAACCAATAAATCTGTTGCCTTTCCTCAGTTCTCTCAAAGAGCAGGAGGTAGATGCAAGCCGCCCCCCGGGGATTTCTGCCTCCTCTTGGATCTTGCATGTATTTACAAATGGGAAAAGGGGGCTCTACAAAATCCCAACATCACTTAAAGTCCCTCTGTTTCTGCAGGCTGTGGGGAGAGGAAGCATGGGGAAACATGACTCCCTCTCTCCCTACTACTCCTTTTTCTTAGATGGCTCCCTGTCTCTGGCTAGAGCTGTCACCAGCAGGACACACACTGTGCTGGGAAAAGCCTCAGCCTGTCGCTGAGAGCTTTGTGTTGAAGTCTGGCTCAGCGCCATTCCTCCACCTCCTCCCTCTCCACCTCCTCCTCCTTCCCATGCTGCTCTTTTCCCCCAGTCCCTGTCAAGCGTCCAGCTGCTGACAAGCAATGGGTGTAGTCAGGGCAGCCCGGTGTCTCTGCTGTCTTCATCCTTTTGCAAAGACCTCAGAGACTTGCAGCTGCCTGCTGCAGGTGTGCCATCTATTGGCCACACACAACTACTGCAGGGCTACAAGAACTACATAGACTAGTGCTCAGTGAATTTTAAGTGGGCCCAAAAGTTTTCCTAAAACTTAAGTGGGGTGGCAGCAACATGTGTATCACTGACATGAAAGCTGTTTTTAGCATTACATTAAAAAAGAACAGGGAAAGAAATGGGGCCTCTGAGCAGTGAGGACAAACTTGGGATCAAAGAATTGGGGGATGTCCCAAAAACCAATTGTATATTTCATCTTAGTTTTCAGCAAGGATGGTGATGTTAAATGTAGGGGTAATGGGAGTAGAAAAGGAAATAGCCGCAACCAAAGCTGAAGCAAAACTCAAAGAACTGAATGTAGTCCAGTGATTTTCAGCCTTCTTAGATTTGAGGCACCCCTTGGGAAATGCTAGCTCCTAGTTTTCACTGGTTTTGTAACAGCAGAAAAATAATACAGAACTTTTTCTCTTGCAAGGAACTCAGAGCACAGTTGGTCAGAATGTTTTTAATACTATGGATACCTATTTGAAATCTCTGGGTTGATCTTGTGAATCATGTTTGCACACTGAAGAGTGCTAACAATGCATGGCACCTTGGGGCACTCAAACTGTGGGAACTACAGCAGCTCCATCACAGAATGCTAAAAAACTGGCACATGACAGGTTCAGTAGGGAGCACCTGAATTAAATCTATCAGGTCAAGACGGTGCTGTATGACTGGAAAAAAAGCAAGTGTAGTACATACAATGAAGAGGAAAAATGATCTGGGTAATTACAGGCCCATTCGTGAGAGTGGCCTCAATAATGTGAACAGTTTTAGAACAAATTTTGAAGGAAAGTAAAACTAAAAACACAAAGCTGAACAGAAAATGTAATAAAATGCAACATGGCTTTGCCAAAGGCAAATTATTCCAGACTAAGCTGGTAGCTTTCTTTCATAATACACCTTATTTTGTAGACAAAAGTGATGAAATAGGTCTCAACTACTTAATTTCAAGAAAGCATCTGATATGGTACCACATGGGAAGTTATTAATGAAGCTGGAGAAGATGGGGATTAGAAGAGGAATTCTAAGGCAGGTAAGGAACTGATTAAAAGGGCAATGAGAGTATGTAGTGTATTGCTGGATCATAGGAAAGTAGGTCCGGAAGGGACCTCGCAGGCGCCTGCTCCAGGCAGGATCCTTCCTGACTAAACTATCTCAGCCAAGTGTCTGTCCAACCTGCTCTTAAAAACATCCAATGATGATTTCACAACCTCTGTACCAATGCTTGATCACCCTCATAATTAGAAAGTTTCTCCTAATTTCCATCCTAAATTTCCTCTGCTACAGTTTGAGTCCATTGTTTCTGATGCTGTCCCCTACAGCCATAGAAATAAGCTCATCTCTATACTCTCTATAATTGCCCTTCAAGTATTTTAAGACTTGAAGTTATTTCAGGTTATCAAATCCCACCTCAGTATGCACTGCCCCAGACTGAATAACTCTAGTTCTTTCAGTCTTTCCTCATAAGTCTTGTTTCCCAGGCCCCTAATCATTTTAGTTGCTCTCTGTTGCACTTTTTCCAATCTGTCCACATCCTTCTTGAAGTTTGGGGCCCAAAACTGGACACAGGATTCCAGGTGACAGCTCACCAGTGCTGAATAGAGCAGAAGAATCACTTCTCTTGATTTGCAAGTAACACTGCTGTTAATACAAACTAGTATGCTGTCATCTTTTTTGCAACAAGAACAGGTTGTTGACTCATGTTCACCTTACAGTCTGTTGTAATGTCCAGGTCCGTCTTTGCAGTCCTGTAGCCCAGACAGTCAGTTCCCAGCCTATATTTGTGCATGCAATTATTCTGCCCCATATTCAGGAGATTGCAGTTGTTCTTGCTGAATTTCACTTGGTTGATTTTTGTACCAGTTTTCCAGCCTATCCAGATCATTCATGGATGGACATTAGTGAAGTTTCACAGATTTCATAGACGTTAGGGCTGGAAGGGACCTCAAAGATCATCAAGTCCAGGCCCCTACCCCAGGGGCAAGAAGTCAGCTAGGGTCAAAGGATACCAGCAAGATAAGCATCCAAATGTTTTTTGAATGAATCCAGAGTAGGTGCCTGTACTACTTCTGGAGGGAGTTCCTCATGCATCAGTCTTGGGATAGATTTTATTTCATATTTCCATTCCTCACAGTGTCATTAAAAAGGAAGATTGTGCAGATGAAATCTGCAGATTACAGAGTTGGGAGGCACTGTCTATCAGGGGATCAGGACATCACCCATCAAAAACTAGATGACTGTGAGGACTACAGTAATAGATTTACAATGAAATTTAATAGTATAAATTATAAGGCCAATGCACTTAGGAATAACATGAATTTCTACTATAAAGCTGGAGCTCATCAGTTGGAAACAACAGAAAAGGAGAAAAACCTAGGTGTTTCAATCAACCAGGGAAAGACAAAGAGAACCAATGCAATGAAGCCATGAAAAAAGGAAATGTAGTGGTACAATGCTTTAGGTAAGGCAATGATTCTCAGCCAGGGTACCAGGGCTCAGGCTCTGTCCCTGCCTGGCTGTTTCCGCACCCCCACTGCCCGGCCTGTACAAGGAGGTAAACACTGTAATAAATAAATGAGCTTTTGAAATGGGGTGCTGCTCAATTCACAGAAATTATGGATGTGTGCCTTCAGTCTAATGAGGGATGGCTTGAGCCTAAAAAAGGTTGAGAACCACTGAGGTGAGCTATCTCCACTGAGAGGGAAGTATAAATTCCATTGTAAAAGGCTCTGGTCAGGGGAGGATCCAGGGAGGCGGGGGGTGCAGTGGTACGAATGCATCCCTCTTCCACTGCTGCCCACTGTTGTCCCAGGCTGACCTGTGTGCATAAGTAGACCCAGAACAACTCCTGCCTGCTCCAGCTTCAGGCTCCACCTAATGCTTCCCCTCTGTGATCCCCACTGGCTGGGAACAGGTTCTGCATGCCTGATCCTGGCCAGCAGGGAACACCAGGGGGAGGGAGGGTGGCTGGGCAGAGAGCAAGAACCTGTGAGCTGCCTCCACTGTCCCTGGCACTCTGTGCAGCTGCTTTATAGAGGCTGCAACAGGAGTGGGGCAGAGGGGCTCTGCGGCTCCCCCATGTCTGGGTCAGTTGGGGACTGCAGTGGTGGTGGGTCTCCCCTTCAAGCACCTAATCCCTGCCCAGCTCCTCAATGTCCCCTGCCAGCCTGGGGGCTTCAGTCACCCCTCGCCCCCATCCTCCAATGGTCTGGGGGGTGCCATACTCCCAAATAGGAAATTATAAATCTGCCCCTGGCTGTGGTAAAACACCCTCTGCAATACCAAGTGCACTGAGTTAATAATCATTTCATCTACACAACACAGACAAGGGGAGAAAGGATTGCACAGGATAAATATATAAGGTTGCAAATATCAGGGTGAGAGAACTACTTAGGTTTGCAGACAATATTGGCGCAAGAGCAAATGGGTATAAACTGACCATAAGTAAATTTAGGCTGGAAATTAGAAGGAAGTTTTAACCTAGGTGAGGAGTGATGTTCTAAAATAGTTTTCTGATAAGAGTAAGGAGGTATGTGTGAAAAAAGACAGAGCTTGATGGATTTATAAAAGTGTCATATTGAATGAAATAGTTTGAATGTTTGTAAAGGTTGCCCATTAGCCAGTTTCAGGAAGAAGGTAAGATTTATCTCCTTATCTAAGTCATTGTTTTGGGACTACGTGCAAAAGGTCCTGACTTTGCTTAAAGTCTTAATTTAAATTTCATCTTTAGAAGTCTTTTACAAAGAGAGCAAATATCCTGAATTCCGAGAGATCAAACCCTAAGGCCTTTTGACCAGATTGGTAAGAAAAGGGCATTTGCAGTGATATGGAAGTTTCCCAAAGGTAATTTAAAATGCTCAACAAAGGCAAAAGAATCTGTTGAGTAAGATCCGAGCCCAAATTTGGGGGTAATGATAGGTTGAGTAGGAGGAGCCCACTGACAGCCGCTCACTCAATAAAAACTGTAACTTACTGTCCCAATTTGGAGGTGACTATACTTGTAGAACAACGAAGGAAGAATCGCAAGTATAGCCCGGTTCAGACTGATCACCTGAAACACCCTCTCTGTGAACACGAACCCTCTCTTAGTTCACGCTGAAGCCGTGGAGCACCTGAAAGGGACTGAAGGAAGGGGACTTAGTCCTATCGCTGCTGAGGCCAGCCTATTGAATTGTATTGCTGAGGCGAGCCCATTCCATTGAACCGTACTGCTGAGGCCAACCCATTAAATCGTACTACTGAGGAATGAAACCATATTTTGGTATTTGGTTTCTCGGAATTCTAGGATTGTAAGTATAATATGAAAAATAATAGTATTGATTCAAATTTAACTTTTAGTTGTAATTGTAGTTGTTTTTGTAACACTAATTCTTATAGTATTGTTTGGGAAGGAAGTGCATTCGGAGCATTGTTTCTGATATATGTAATTATTGTGTTTTTAATGTTTGTGGTGTTTCTTAAAGCTAAGCAGTGTTATATACTTACCAAGAGTTTTAAAATAAAATTGTGTTGTATAAATTAAGTGTGTAATCATTGTGAAATCGTGCAATCAGTTAACTACTCCCCCAGCCAGTGCATCAAAACGAATCAGTAAATTGTGTGGGATTTTCTCTATTCCATAACCCACTAGAGACAAAAAGGAATTTAATAATTTGTTTGCCTGCAATAGTAGGGGACCAGACTAGAGGATTCAGGAAGTCCCCGCCTGTCCTGTGTTCCTATTATTTTTGCATATTTCCCATAGAAAGCATGAGATAGTCCAGAAATAAAAGAACTATTGCACTGTAAGAGGGGGATGTCTGTGCAACCTCCGAACATAAAAAGGAGAACAATCTTTTGGTTAAAGCCAGGTTAAGAATAAGGAGAGCTTGATATTATTCCTGGGCCTGCTACTGATTTGCTGTGTGACTGGAAAATCACAAATATTTCTGTGTCTCATTCTCCATCAGTAAAAGAGGAGTAGCAGCATCTATCTTACAAGGTTATAGAAAAGATAAATCACAAAGATTAATTTGAGGTGAATCCTTAGAGAGAAGATATTGTAGAACTGCAGAATTATTCTAACCCTTCTGATTTACTTCTCAGATTTCTGCTGATCTAAATATTTTTGGTTTGTTCTTTCTTCTCAAAGTGCTTTGCAGACTAGGTACATTGGACTTCTTCACTCTTAACTCAAAGAATCTTTGTAGAGCAGGTACATCCATGTCCTTCTAACTGTCCTAACTCAAAGGCAGCTCCTAGTAAAGTGGAGTGTGACATCTGTTAGCAATGTAAAACTACACTAAGATTAAGAGATAAGAGCTTTTTACAGCTAAAATTCTAATCTCCCACCCTCTATTCCACTGGACCTCATGTTTAGTTCATTTCTTAGAAAAGAGCTATACTTTGGCCCCACCTGCCTCATGCATAATCTACCATCTACTGGAAAAACATACTACTGTATGTGCCACAAAAAAGTCTGCACTTAGAATAGTATTAATGGGAACTACACAGCCAAAACGGAGTTCAAACCCCTTATACTTAATTCCTTTTCCCAAAAAGCATGAGATATGCCACTCTGTAGGTCTTATAAGTTCTGAAGCTTCACATTTTAAAAAGTAGTTAATACAGAAAATCCAACAGCCTTACTTTTCCTTAGGTTCTAACTGCAGCTCTGATCCACCAAAATGCTAATTCCTTCAACAAAAATATAAGGATCTATTTTAATACTTCCTCCTAGACATTTCTTTCCTTCCTGCCAAGCTCATCAGTAATGACTGCAAGAAATTCTCTCTCTTTTCCAGCCCAAAAAGTGCCTTTGCTTTTCCTGCTGTCAAAGCAACTAAGTCCTGTCCTGCCATGCCAGATCTGTCTAAATCAGAGACAGACAGCCCTTTCCAGTTCTGGGCCAAATGACCCCAGGTCAGAGCACGTAGGCACAAGAACCCAGCTGCCACTGTCACTTGTCTCCATGGTGGCACAAGGAGACTGCCCATAGCCAAAGCTCCCTGCTGCCAAATCCCACCAAAGCTCCAGGTCCACGGGTCACATCCAAAGATTCCATGGACTGGGTCTGGCCCACAGGGGCCATAGGTTGCCAACCTCTAGTCTAATTAATCTTGCTTTTAAGCCTATTTACTTATGTGATAGTCACTTTCTCCTCAAAATTTGGAGACAGAAAAATATTTTTCTTTTTCTATGAAGACTACCCTTATACAAATGTTCTAGATCTTTTAGCTGAAATAAAACCAATGGGGTTCAACAGAAATGTATACATTATTATAAAAACCCTATAGAAATCATAAAGAATGATACACTTTCTAAAGTTTTGAACTAGTCAGTTGAAATCTATAAAGGTGTATAATTTTCTGTTCAACTCTACAGAACGTTTCCATAAGGATTGGTCTGGTCTTCTAACACCTGGCAGCTAGCCAGCAGCAGCTGAGAGATGCACCCTCTCTAAAGCTTTCTTGCTTAGCTGTCTGGGTAGAAGGCCCTTTAGATAGACCTGCAACCTAAGATCCACCCCTAATCCTCTGCTAGTAGAGCTAAAGGTTCTGTAGGCTCTAACTATTATAAACTCTTCTACAAAGTCAGGTTTCTGATCTCAGTCCCAGAAGAAATTGGCTATGCATATGAAGAAATACATTCAATACTGTAAGTGTAGGAACTTCTTTCTAACTGGTTCATGAAAGCCAGTTATGAAGAACTACATTCTATGCTGAAAAAAAATGGAAGTTTCAGTGAAGGAATTGAAGACAAACACTTCTGAGCACTGCTCAGGAAACTGTTGTTCTGTGTTGCCAACCTGCTCAGCTATTGCCCTGCACTTGATTTTCCAGCTTTGGCTGTAATTACGGGAAGGACTGTGGAGAGAGAGCCCTCAGAATCTTTGGATCTTCTTTCTTGTTCACCTGGGATATAGCATTGAGTGTGCTAGTCGTGTAGCTTCTCTTGAGAGTGGCTGAGATCACGTGCCTCTGGCATGACAATCAAATCTAATCAGAAGTTTTCAATTTCTGAGTATTGAAATGCCTGTGTTTCTACCTTCCCTCATTCATATCTGTAATCCAGGGGTCTAGTTAGATTGCCTGCTGCTTTATCAAGTAGCAACAACCACCAGGACAGCTTTGTTTCAACTGATATATAGTCAGGAAGTTGTGACCATCCCCTTCAGATATAAACCCTACAACTGACATCCACACCTTTTTACCTGAAGATTAAATTAGTGCAGTGAATCCTACATCTTAAGTCTCTCTAGAAACAGTTGCAGATAAAGCCAAAGGAGTGATGAGGGAAAGCCTGCACAATGTTGGTAAAAATATAGAAATGGAAGATGTTGATGTGCTCCCAGCCACTTTGCTATAGCCAACTTTTTCTCCCAATGTGGAAGATCAGTTCTGAAGATGTAATCCTTCTATGTAGCACTTACAAAATACAGTCTACAGGCCTGAGTCTGAAGTGTATTGCAATGGGTAAACAAATTAAAAGCCCATTTTTACAAACATTCACACACGAATAATTTTACTGAAGTCAATGGGAATATTTACTTGCACATAGTTATTCGTGCATCAGTGTTTGTTGAATTGTGCTCTTACACATTTTAAAATAAAATATTTGAAAATAATTTCCTCACACACACCTACTGCTGAGATGATTAAATCACTAACACTAAATGAGTTCCTCTCTCCCAAGAGGCCTCTTGCATTTGACTATACTTGCAGAAGCATAACAACCTGAACTCTTATCATGGTAGGCTAAACCCCACTTTTCAATTTACTTTTTAAACAAATTTGATATCCAGTTGTAAAGGTAACACATTGATGTTGCCGTTATATGTGGATGCTTCTTTTTATAATTGCCTTCCAGGTTATGGTACCGCATTTATTTACACTTAAGAAAAGAATCTAGAATAACATTTAGGTAGGATTATAACCACCTTGTTCTAGCCGCTAGACTAGCATATAAGATAATGAAGGGGAAAGTGTTACACAGGCACAATTTTAGCAACAAAATACCTAAATCCCACCAAAGGGTAGAAGTAGTTAGGTGCCCAGCTTTCATTTGTGTCTTTGAAAATCCTTCCTGTTATCTTTAAACTGAATGGTCTAAAATAGCAAGGAGGTACCAAGGGTGGGGAAAGTAGGATACGAGTGGGAAACTTTGTACATTTCAAGTGGAGTTGCCCAACACTTTTCAGTAGAGGATCTTGCTTGTACCTGCGTATTAGACTTGGCCTTGGCCAAAGGAGATGATCTGGTGTGTGGCTTGAACACTGAGGGTAGCCTGGGCGACAGCAACCATGAGCTCATCAGGTTCACTGTCGGCCGCAAGGTTGATAAATCAACTAGCAGGATTGAAGTCCTGGACTTCAAAAATGCTGACTTCAACAGGCTCAGGGCATTAGTAGGGGAGGCTACACGGGACCAGGGACGGAAGGCGAATAGAGTGCACAGAGTGGTTGTTCCTCAAGGACACGATCCTTGAAGCACAAAAGAAAAACATTCCCATGAAGAGGAAAGGTAGCAGAAGGGCTGACAAGCCCTCCTGGCCCATTAGGGACATAGCGGTCTTCTTGACAAAGAAAAAAGAGGCATACACACAGTGGAAGGTAGGGACAGTCCTCAAGGAAGACTATACAACAGTGGTCCACGCTTGTAGGGAAATGATTAGGGAAAAGCTAAGGTGGCAACTCCAAAGAGGAGTATACCTCCACTGCTCGGGCCTGTAGGGGAGCTGTTAGGAAAGCTAAGGCGGACATAGAGCTAGGACTAGCATCCAAGATCAAAGATAATAAAAAGTCCTTTTTCAAATATATAGGGAGGATGAAGAAGGCACCGGGAAATGTGGGGCCCCTGCAAGATATGCAGGGCAATCTGGTGGTTGTGCCAGAGGAGAAAGCAGACCTCTTTAACAAATTCTTCACCTCCGTTTTCTTGTGCAGGGACCGGGATTCCCCCACCGCAATTCAAGACGGACTCGAGGGGAATGCCTCCAGACCTAAGGTTGAGGAGGACTGGGTTAGAGTGCTTCTGGAGGGGCTGGACGTGTTCAAATCAGCAGGTCCAGATGCTCTCCACCCCAGGGTGTTGAGGGAGCTAGCAGGGGTTATTGCAGGGCCCTTGGCATGGCTTTATGAACGCTCATGGTGCACGGGCCAGGTGCCAGATGATTGGAAGATAGCCAATGTGGTCCCCATCTTTAAAAAAGGGAGGAGGGAGGACCCGGGCAACTATAAGCCCATCAGTCTTACCTCAATCCTGGAGAAACTCTTTGAGAAGATCATCAAGGAGCACATCTGTGATGGGCCAGCATAGGGGATAATGCTCAGGGGCAACCAGCACGGTTTCATTAGGGGTAGGTCATGTCAGACCAACCCGATTGCCTTTTACAATCAGGTCACAAAAGCATTGGATGCAGGTGTCGCCGTGGATGTAGTCTTTCTGGACTTCAGCAAGGCCTTTGACACTGTCGACCACCCCATCCTCATTAAAAAACTAGGCGACTGTAGCATTGATGCCTACACAGTCAGATGGATTGCAAATTGGCTGAAGGGTTGTACTCAGAGGGTGGTGGTGGACGGGTCATATTCGACCCAGGGGGAAGTGGGCAGCGGAGTCCCCCAGGGCTCGGTCCTTGGGCCTGCGCTGTTCAATTTCTTTATCAGCAATTTGGACAATGGGGTGAAAAGCAACCTGTTTAAATTTGCTGATGATACCAAAATTTGGGGTGAGGTGGGCATGCTAGTAGGGAGGGAAAGACTGCAGCAAGACCTGGATAGGTTGCAGGGGTGGGCTAACAAAAACAGGATGCGTTTCAATACGGACAAGTGCAGGGTGCTGCACTTGGGCAGTAGTAACCAGCAGCACACTTATAAGATGGGAAACTTCCTTCTTGAGAGCACAGAGGCAGAAAGGGATCTTGGAGTCATTATTGACTCCAAGATGAACATGGGCCGACAATGCGAGGTTACGGTCGGCAGGGCTAACCGGACCTTATCATGCATCCACAGGTGCATCTCAAGCAGGGCCAAGGAGGTGATCCTCCCCCTCTATGTGACACTGGTCAGGCCACAGCTGGAGTACTGTGTCCTGTTCTGGGCACCCCACTTCAAGAAGGATGTGGACAACATTGAGAGGGTCCAGAGGAGGGCCACCCGCATGATCCGGGGACAGCAGGGCAGACCCTACAATGAGAGGCTACGGGACCTGAACCTGTTCAGCCTTCACAAGAGAAGGCTGAGGGGGGACCTGGTGACTGTCTATAAACTCACTGGGGGGGGCGAGAAGGGTTTGGGGGAGACCTTGTTTCCCCTAGCACCCCCCGGGATAACAAGGAATAACGGCCACAAGTTGTTGGAGAGTAGGTTTAGATTAGACATCCGTAAGAACTACTTCACAGTTAGGGCGGCTAGGATCTGGAACCAAATTCCAAGGTAAGTGGTGCTGGCTCCTACCCTGGGGGTCTTTAAGAAGCGGCTTGATGCCTACCTGGCTGGGGTCATTTGAGCCCAGTTTCCCTCCTGCCCAGGCAGGGGGTCGGACTTGAAGATCTACAAGGTCCCTTCTGACCCTACTTTTATGATTCTATGAACTAAGTTTAAGTTAGCCAAGGGAGTCAAGAAGTCCTTTAGGTATGTAGGGAGCAGAAGGAAAACAAATGGAAGTGTGGGGCCCCTGTTTAACACCTCAGGACAGCTGGTAACAGACACTTAGGAAAAAACTGAACTTCTGAATGCCCACTTTGCTTCAGTATTTCACCGGACCGAGGGGAAAGACAAGTGAGATAAGGATCACAGGGGGCATGGTAAGAATGATAGCCTTCCCACTGTGGATGCTGAGCTGGTGCAAAATCAACTAGAAAAGCTAGACATTTATAAGTCAGCAGGACTGGATGGACTTCACCCGAGAGTGCTGAAGGAGCTGGCTGAGGTCATTGCGACACCCCTAGCAAAACTCTTTCAAAAATCTTGGCACACAGGGGAGATCCCTGAGGATTGGAAGAGGGTCAACTTTGTGCCCATCTTCAAGAAAAGGAAGAGGGAGGACCTGGGCAACTATAGACCAGTCAGCCTAACCTCCATCCCAGGGAAAATCCTGGAAAAGCTCATTAAAGAATCTATGTTAGATACACTCTGTCGCAGGGCACCTCGGTGCGCCTGCTCCTAGAGAGGAGAAACTGCCAGGGAGAGAGCCCTGGCAGTGCCTAGTGAGCACAGCTGCAAGTTGCCGGGGCAACTAATCAGAAGCAGCTGGCCAGAAGGGGGCAGGGCCTGGCCTTTATAAAGCCCAGGGCCGAAGCCAGGCTAGCAGTTCTCTGCCAGCAGCCGGAGAGGTAGGAGCTCCCTCAGCCGAGATATGGAAAGGAGCATGACTTGCAAGTACAGCTCATGATAGCCCTGAGAGGATGGGCACTAGGGTTTAGCCAGGGGGCTTTAGGTTTGTGTTACAGCCAGGAGGCTTGAGTTTGTTTGACTTTGTTATTACACCCGGAGGTTTGGGTGAGGCTGTAGGGGTTGGAGGAGGCCTCATCGGGGACTCACAGGGGAGTGTGAGACCCCGGCGCCAGTGAGGGCGCGCTAGGCCCTGAGATTTACAGGGTGGAGTTGTGGGCTCAGTTGAGCTCAGAGAGGAGCGTTGACCTCAGTCATAGGGGCCCCAGAGAGTGTGGGGTGCCCTAGCGCCAGTGAGGGCGCTGGCTAGCGCCAAGAGGGCGCATTAATTTCACAGCGCCGGTGAAGGCGCAGCTCGCACGCCAGTGCTGGAGCGACTGGAGGCGAGGAGCGCAACCAGTAGGTTGTGGGCACGACCGGTAGGTTGCAGACGGGGGACGTAGAGCCCGGATCGTGTGCAGGGGACATAGACCCCGGCCCCAGGGAAAGGGGCGGTTTTATTGAGAAGCCCAGGGTGGGCACAACGAGCCCCGAAGAGGGGGAGCGCCATAGTACATTATCGAGAAGCCCAGTGTGGGCACAGCAAGCCCCGAAGAGGGGGAGCGCCATAGTACATTATCGAGAAGCCCAGGGTGGGCACAGCAAGCCCCGAAGAGGGGGAGTGCCATAGTACATTATCGAGAAGCCCAGGGTGGGCACGGCGAGCCCCAAAGAGGGGGAACGCCATAGTACATTATCGAGAAGCCCAGTGCGGGCACGGCGAGCCCCAAGGAAGGGGAGTGCCATACTGAGGAGCCCTAGAGCGGGGCCATACTGAGGAGCCCTAGAGCGGGGCAATTACTGAGGAGCCCGAGACGGGCAAAGCGAGCCCGGCCGCAGGCTAGTGTGGCAACACCCCTCAGACTGAGGCAGGGCGCTGCGGTTGCCCCGAGAAGACGGGGAGTAGCAGCGCGGCGAGCCGGGGTCAGAGAGGGTATCCGTGCGGTTGGCCAGGGAAGGGCCGAGGCCCGCTAGAGAGTCCCTGAGTGGGACCGCACTGGCAGGGAAGTCCCAGAGTGGACGAGAGTCCCAGTGGGAGGCTGGGCACGAGAGAGAGCCCAGAGTGGGCTACACTTTAGAGGAGGCCCGGGAAGCGGGCGTACAAACCTAACAACGTCTATTACGTCTGCGAGGCTTGGGGCGTGGTATTAGGGGCTGGTAGGAGCCACACATAGCCCATAAGGCTAGGGTGTCCGGGGAACACCCACCGTATCGGGAGACCCCAGGGGTCCGGAAAAACCGAGGGGACAGAGGTCCCGAGTAGCCGTGCCCAGGGAGTCATAGGCAGCCTCCCTAATATATTTCCAACAAGACGTGGTGGGCGAGAATTAGAGGGTGCCTTGGGCCGGCCTGTACACGGAGCAAGGGACCTTGAGGAGATCACGGCCCTCCGCGAGGACCCCGCCGTGACACACTCGTTGAGGGTAAGATTCTGAATAACAGCCAGCATGGCTTCATCGCGGGTAGCTCTTGTCTTACCAATCTCATTTCCTTCTACAAACAGGTCTCTCGCCACCTGGACACAGGAGAGAAAGTTGACATTATATACCTAGACTTCCAAAAGGCTTTTGATTTAGTATGCCATGATATCCTTGTGGAAAAATTGGAAGATTGAGGGTTTATCTGCTCAACAGTTCAGTGGGTGGAAAACTGGCTACAGGGTAGGACCCAGAGAGTTCTCATGAATGGATCTGTGTCAACAAGGAACACAGGGCCAGTCCAGACAGCACTTCAGACCAATTCAGTGCATATACTGCCCATGGCATCATGCCGAACTGGACCTGCATACTGGATCAAGTGCATGGGGCCAGTCCATGGGCCTGGTCTGGTCTGGTCCAAGAACTGGCCCAGCCCCACTTATCTGGCCCATGGGACCTGATGAGTTTGACTCCCCTGCCTTAAGGTGTTTCCTTTAGAATGGACACTAGTCATATTCATGATCTTCCATTGTCCTGATCTGGGAGATATAAGATACAGCCCAGAGAGCCCATGGCCAATTCCATATAAACTGAGGCACTCAGTGACACAACAATTTAGTAAAATAAACCAGAATTCATAAGTTGTACTTAGATTCCCTTGCTGAACCTAAGCAGCAGGGATGAGGATGCTGAGGGGAGCCATCCCCAAAGTGGCAGGGAGTCAACTTGGAAAGGACTGGGGAGAGTAGCAAAGGGAGAAGTAAGAGACAGAGAGTAGCTGCACAAGAAGGCCAGGAATAAGGAAAGGAGAAATAGGGAGACTGAGATCAGACAAGCAGAAAGAAAGCCAGGAAACAATGAACAGGGGAAAGGAGATGAAGGAAAAGGAAGACAAATCCTATGAGCAACTTGAACATTAGGAAGAATTAAGACTGCCTGGGCAAAGACACAGGAACAAAGACTTTTGGAGCATTCAGGTTACACAAGAAGCCTGGGAAGTAGAAAATGGGACATGGGAGCCATTGGGATAGGAGAAGGGGACAGGAAGAGGGCTGGAAGCTAAGGGTTAGGAGAAAGACAGAGTAGATGAGGAGAGAAGGAAGTTTTCTGTAGGAGAGGAGACTCCATGATCTGAAGTCCCCCTACAAAAGTACTGTAAGTAGTTTTGGAGGCCCAGCTTCTACAAAGATCTTGGGGAGAACCCCACACCAGCATTGACCCTTGACCTCAGAAACATCATAAAATCTTTTCTGTACCAGCTTCAGGAAAAAACTGTTCATACTAATCCCCCATCCTCCCATCCCCCAGGAACATTTAACATACTCCTAAAGATATACAAACAAGATAATCTTGGCAGACCCATCATATCAAACTGTGAAGACCTATCAGGATTTATAAAAAACTATCCTTAAATCACTTGCCATTCAAAGAGTAAGTTTTCTACAAGACACAACAGGCTCTCTCGACAAGATCCAGAACATCAACTACCTCCCAGAGAAAGCCACGCTTGCAACAATAAAGGCAGAACCACCTGCCCAAAAATACCTGCAAGAATATACCTGCAACGCTGAGATTTACAATATATCGCATAAATCATCCACTTTATCCTCAGCCACAATAACTTTTACTTCCAACAATTTCCACTTCCTCCAAGCAAAAGGCACAGAGTTAGTTTCCTCCCCGCCCCACCATATGCTAACCTCCTCACGAGCCATCTTGAAGAGGATTTTTTAGAAAAGTGCAGTTTTAGAAAACGTGCACAGAACCTACATTATGTTTTCATCATCTGGACTGAACACCTGGACTTGCTGGATTTCTGCCACAGCTTTAACAATAAACACCCTCCTATTATCTCTCTAAAATATTCCTCCATTAATATTAACTTTCTAGATACCACTTGTTGTATCCCAGTGTCATTCTGGGAACCAAGAAAGGTTCAAAGAACCAGTCCTACCAAAATTAAATACAAACAAATGTAGGTACATTTTAATAGCAAATTTAATAATGAAATACAGATGAGATATAAATAATCAAGCAATACAGGAAAAGCGTATGAAGCAAATTTATAAAATATGCTTTCATCTATAGAAATACCAGTCTTATTAACATTTCAAAGAATTTATGATTTTAGGATTTAAAGAAATTAATTCTAAAAGCCTCCAAGAGGTGGCCAGCCTGTTAGGGGAAAAGGACTTCTCACTTACGTTTCAAATTAAGTTTTAAAAGAATGCATATCTTGGTTCATCTGTAGATGGCCCTATTTAGCAAAAACCATAGTTCAAGGCTGAAGAGCAAAGATTCTGAAGTGAACACAGATTTTTACATTCTATACCTGGCTCAATATAAAAAAAATCTTACTAAATAAAGCCAAAGAATTTTAAAATGTTTTTCTACTCTAATTAATATTCATATGCCCATTTTTATCTCCTTTTTAAGCTATAACTTGTCCCAAACCAGATCTAACCTGCACAAAGCCACTAACTGTACTCTAAGCGATTGTTAGCCTACTTCTTTTTACTTGCCTGATTCGCACTTTCTAAAACGATTCTCACTTGCTCATTTCCTTTCCCTCTTCTTTTTCCCAAACTTTGTTCAAACAAATGCAAGAAAATGTGATATTATATTCCCAATTAAGCAGCTTAGGGCCTACTCTGGTCTACATACAATCCGCATCCAAACCACCATATGAAAAAACCCCAGACAACCACACTTAAGCCTAAAGAATGAGGAATCACCCTAAGCACACCAAGAAAACTAATCTATAACCACCCCCACTGTTATCACTGCAATTTTTCTAAGGAGAATACCTTTGACAACCACCTCGCCAATCTAAAAACCACCTTTACCCAGCTAGGATGCTCCAGCAGAGAAACTGACTGCATCTCTAAGCCACTGAAATATGTTGCACTAATTTACAACAATACAAAAGGAAAACCTCCACTGACAACACAGTCCTTGTCACATGCCACCTCATGCTGGAACATACAAGCAGGATCATTGAGCAATTACAGCTTTAACTCAAAGAGGATCAGATCTCAAGAGAAACGTTCTCAACCCCTCCACTCCTGGCTTTAAAATGCCCCCCGAGCCTTGCCTAATTCATGATCAGAAGCAAAGGCCCCGCTGTTAAACAAACACCAAGTGGTATGCAACCCTGTCTTAAGAATAAATGCAAACCCTATCAACACATCTGCCACCACACATCTGCCACGCTGGCACAACCTTTGCCACCACAGTCAACACTCCCCACAATGTGACCATCAAAATCCATGGATCCTCCATTAATATCACAGAATGTGGTATACCTCATCTAATGCACTAAATCCTCTATCAAACCCTACTCTCCCTGAGCATATGGCAGTGAGGGACACATTTGAAAATACTGACTTTGAAATAACATGCAAATTATAAGGGTACTGTTAACAGGGAGCCAGGGGCTGTTACATTAAGGAATACTGCAGCAGGCTAAGCTGGCTGTGTTGGGGCCAGCAGCTAGGAAGCAAGATAACTGCTAGAGGGCTAGCTGCCAGAAAGCAGACCTCCAGGCAGCACAGAAAGAGCTACAAGCAGCTCAGCTAAGCTACCACAAAGAAGGGCAGGCTAGTTGTCAGGTCTAAATGGAAATCCCTGTGGGTGGCCAGAGAGCCACCTAATAGAAAGGGCTGGGATGTTAGAGGCACATAAGGCTAATGGCCTGAGAACAAACAATTAGCTTGGCCCTGCAAGCAGCAGGGAGAGGAGCTCTTGAGCAAGATGGCTGCAGAGAGGCACTGACCCATACCCAGGCTGTCCCTAACAGCTGCAAGTAGACAGCTAATGGGGGCTTGTAGCCTGCGGGAAAGTTCCTGTCCCAGAGGGGGGACTTCGAATTTAACCTGTAGGTTAAGGCTAAAAAGGCCAAAGCCTGTACAAGGGTTGGCAACATCTGTGAGGCACGGGTGTAGCTATAGGGGGTGGAAGGAGGCCATGAATATTTTTTAAGGCAATTGGTGCCCTGGGGCACAGATGGGTCCAGGAGGATCCCATTTAGTGCTTGAGGAGCAGGACTGGGATCAGCTGGGTCCATGAGGGACCTGGAGGCCAAAAAATAGACAAGGGCTTGCTCTGGGACCCTGGGGCAGCTTCCTTCTTTACAATCAAATAATTCTATCAAGGTACAGCAGGAGAGAAGAAAGGGTGGGTACCCAAAGACCTGGAGTTGGGCAGGAACTGCGTGGCCACCAGGGGGCATCATGGCTTCCCCTGGGGCCCAGTTCTGTCACAGGTATCCATTGACTTAGTTCATCCAGAACTGATGCATTTTACTTTTTTGCTCTTCTTTTTTTAAAATCCTCATCTTATAATCAAGTAAAGTTGGTATGTAGTCTCATAGAAAGATAAAAAGATAATTATCTGTGTTAGTCAGAAGTCAGGCAGAAGGCAAGACAGAGTAGCATCTTAGAGACTAACTGGCTCAGAAAGGCATAAGCTTTCATAGGCAATATGCTAAGCCTGCTTTATCAGATGCTAGCATCTGTTAGGAGAGATGCATTAAAACAGCTGTTGGAGAACACTTTTCACAGAGCAATCATTTCATTTCTGACCTTACAGTCCTTATACTGAAGGGAAATCTGTAAAACACCTTCCAAAGATGGGCCCAGGAACAAAAATTCATAACTTTACTGAACACTAAATGCCATAGACTAAATATAGACAATGGTTTTATGACTCATTATAATTTAACTGATGTCTTTTCTATCCAGTCTGTACAAGTAATAACAACCTTTTCCCTTCTGAAAGGTCTTGTTTTTTTATATAATTAAGTTGTCTATTCAACTGTGCTGTATCTGGCCTGCTGGGCAACTGGCAGGCAACTGGAAGTCAGGGGACATGGCTAGAGGGGAGTGGCCTGCAGCAGAATCTGGGGCCCTTGTGCCCCAGTAGACAAGATGATTGGCAGTAGGAGGGAAGATGAGGGCTGATACAACCCTGGTTGCTCTCTGGCTGCTTTGCTTGTCACTGGCCCTACCTCTTCTGCTGCTGGCCATACCATCACCCACCTCCTGAAACCAGGACTGGATCCAGGGGGAGTACAGTGGTGTAGATGTGTCCTCACTCGCCCTTTCATGCCTGCTCCACCCAAAGTTTAAAACAAACTGCCTGGCCATGGCAGCAGTATTTCTATTCAGGCAGCAGTGAGGGAGTCAATTGATTTAATTGCAATGGCTTATAATCTACCCGATTCCTTCTAAACTCTTCATTCTGCAGGTGTTAAGGGCCCTCTCTTTTTTTTAATGGGCTTTAACAGTTCCACTAATCAAGCTAGATTTTCTTCTGTAATTCAGCTTTCTGTTAGCTGCTCCTAGTCATTTAGGGCCTATTGTAAAGCCCTGTAGATGGTTTTTAACTCTAGCTAGAAACATTAACTCTAGTGTGGAAATAATTTTTGGTGAAGCATTGGAAGCACTGTCAAGATGCTCAGAAGGCTAGATATTTTTTATGAATCTGAAAGAGAGATGTCTGTTTAATTTTAATGACTGAAGGGTTATTGAAAACAGCATCTTTTGATTTTTTTTGCCAAGTTTGTTGCATCTTTATACATAAAATATGATTTAGTTGCACATTCCAATAAAGTTTTTCCTTTTGTGTCTTTGAATAATATGGGCCCCCTAACATATTAGTAATGCTTCTAGTTTCTTTTTAACTAGAGAAAAAATGTATGCTGTGTTTATGTGATGATGCACCACATCATCTGCACCCACCTTTTTCAAATCCTAGATCCATCCACATGCCACTGATCCCAGGTCCACCCTGAAGCTACTGCCATCTGCCTTATATTGTGGCTGGAGCTGCTGCCACTATGTACACGTCATGGTGGCAGCTCCAGCTTCCACATGGGTTGCACAATGGTGGCAGTTCCAGTTCTGCTACAGGACACACAGCAGGAGCCAGAGCTGCCACAGCTGCTACTTAATTCCCCTGGCTGGATCAAGCCCACAAGGAGTCTAAAGGTCCAAATCCAGCCTGGGGCATGAGGTGAGTGAGACGCCCCTGCTATAATTTATATTTGGCACAACCTTATTCTAAGGATCACTATTCATAACAGACTACTGCTTTTAACAATTCCGACAGCAGGAATCAATTTTTTCATTATGATATTATAGCCAATTGACTAACCCTATCATAGCAAACACATTATTTTAATGAACTTTTTTCCTGGTCCCATGGGGTACATTATAATGAGATTGGACTGAAGCACTAGCAGTGTATAGTTTTTGGTACTATTATATTAGGCTATGAACAGTTTTGTTTCAAACCTGGAAAGAAGTTGCCTAAGGAATTGCCTAGCCATTCAATGAAACACCAGCCTTCTGTAACCATTTCAGAGGTTTATACTAGGATAATGCAGAACAAATGAGGCACAGACCTATGTCAATGTTCAGGATTAGTGATGTGGTTCTGGTAAGCTTTCAGAGAGGTACCAACTAAGCTTCTTAATTAACTGAATTGAGATTCCTTAGTAAAGAGCTGAAAAAAGCTGAAAGGATTGTTTAGAAAGGAACAGAGAATTTCCTAGTCTAAAACAAAATCTGAGCAATGACTCTAGAGCAAGGGTGGGTAATTATTTGGGATGGAGGGTTACTTGAGGAGTTTTGGGGAGTTGCTGAGAGCTGGCGGAGGGAAGGGGTGCTGACTTGGCCTTGGGCCCCCCTCATCATGACTGTTTACACTGACTATCCTATCTGGCCCTGGGTCCATCTGCCCTGCACCCACTGCCGGGGGTGCCAGATGAAGTGGGTGGGGTCTCCATAGAGACTGGCCCAAGACCCCTGCAGGCAAGGTGTGCTCAGCTGGGTGAATGGGATGGGCCATGGGAAGGTGGGGAGTGGCGTCCAGTAGGCCTATGCGAAGTGGCTAGTCTTCACTTCAGATTCAGCCAATTTGGGGGACAGGGATTTAATCTGGTGATTAAAATCACTGTGCCAAAACGACTCGGCCAAATCTGATTTGGAGATTTGGCCGTTGCTGAATCAGCCGAATCTCTGAATCAAACAGGCCCCATCCCCCGCCTGCTCTCCCAACCCCATCAATGGCTGCACTGCCTGGCCCCAGCATCCCGACACTTTAAAAAAAAAAAAAGAAAGAAAGAAAAAGCCCCACACTCACTGGCTTCTGCCAGGCCAGGGGGTTGCCCCCCACTGCCCCGTGCCCCCAGAGGCCCCGATTTTGACAGCTGAAAATTATGTCTGTGTGATAAAGGTGCTTGCTGAAGGCTCTATGAAGATTAGACCAAGTGTTTTTCTGTATTTGTTTAGACATTAAGCTATATGTTGTTGCTAAGAGCTTAATTAAAATTTAAGATGTAGTAAGGCCTAGTAAATTTAGCAAAGCCTTGAAGTAGTAAGGCCCTGTGACATAGTTAAAATTAACCTTATCAAAAAGAATAAAAAGCTTGTACTGCTATTGGTCAGTCTAAAGACAGTTGAAGTAAAAAGAATCTGAGTGGCTGTAAGTTATCAGTACTGTTCAGAAGCTATAAATTGGCTAAAACATCCGGAAATCATTCAGAAGGAAGATACAGCTCTGTGAAAAGGATTAGTTAGCTGTTGACCTGGATCAGTGGGCCCGTGGATCTCGAGGAGCCCAAGGACTGAATACCAGGGTCCTTTCCGGTACCTCTCGGGCAGTGCTGATCAGGGATGCCTGACTTCACTGAGCTTTGTGGAAAGAGAAACTTGTTGTACATCAGGCATCAGAGGGGACTGCCAATAAGTTGCCAACGCAAATTATTCTTGTCTGTCATTGTTTGTCTTGTTACTACGCATAGCTGTGTTTTTGTTAAGTCAAAAACCTTTCCTACCTTTCTACCCCCCTGACCATACTCTCAATCCCGAACCCTCCACAGGCAGCTGGGACACTGATGGCCACTGTAGCAGCTGGTGTGGGGCTTTTTTTTTTTTTTTAAGTGCTGGGATGCTGGGGCCAGGTGGGGCAGCCATTGACAGAACTGGGAGAGCAGGCAGGGGCACTCAGGAGGTCTGGGGAGCAGGCAGGGGATGGGACGTAGTGGGGGTCCCCCCCATGGTCCCCTCCCCTCTCTTCCAGCCCTCCCTGCCCCCTACTTACCAGCACGGAGTCCGGGTCCAACTCCTTGCGGTGGTGAATGGGGACTGCCCAAGTCTCTGAATCTCCAAATCTCCTCCAAATCTTTTCTGAATTGATTTGAAGCCTCCACATTGATTTGGACCTTTTTATTGTTCTCCTGATTTGAGTCGGAGATTCGATTTGGAGATTTGGCCGCTGAATCAGGCCAAATCTCCTCCAAATCAAATCAGCAACTGAAGCTTCACACAGCCCTAGTGTCCAAGACCAAGACAGGCAGGCAGGGAGTAGATCATGGCTCTGGCATGGGGCCCCAGGCCTGCACTGTCACTGCCCTGCAGTTCTGGCCCTGGCTCCATCTGTCCATCCCACTCCCAGACACCACTCCCTGCCCATCCGCGGCCCTATCCCATCCACCCGGCCAAGCAAGCCCTGCCGACGGAGATCCCAGCCTGGTCTCCTTGGAGACCCCACCTACCAGCCCACTTGCTCTGTCTGGTGCCCCCGGTGGTGTGTGCATGGTGGATGGGCCAGGGTGCCCAGGGCCAGGCCTGGCAGCGGCAGCTGAAAGTATGAGGACAGAGTAAACTCTTGCTGCAGGGGCTGCTGGGAACCCGTGTCCAGCTGCTGCACTGCCCTTTCCCTGCTGCTGCACTGCCCAGCCCCACAGACTATGGTTCACAGCTTGCCCAAGAGCTACACATGGGGATAGGGCAGACTACACTCCATGCCAAGTGGCACCTCAGCGCTTGAGGGCAGTGAGACCAGTCGCATGTGCCATGGCCTGGGCTGCCCCCTGCGCCTGGGCTGGGTGGGGCCAAGGGACCCACCACCAGCCGGGTACAATTCTCTCCACCCCACAACTCTAGAATCAGAAGCAGGATTTTATTGAACTTCTTTGAAGAAACAGTCAAATGATACACACCTTAAGATAAATAAAAGTAAAGAAAGTATTGCATAGCCTCATGTGGATTTTTCAGCTATTGCATCAAATTAGTAAACTACGACTCTTTTTCTAGTTCACTTACAATATTGCAGGGATAAACTAAAAAGGTCAGTAACCTAGGGACAGAATTAAAACAGGCTGAAAGAGAGAAGGATCATAACGTCAGAGGAAACTAAAAGTGCCCAATAGAAATACAAATGCTAAAGTCTGTCCACAAGATAAAGTAACTAGTTACTGACAAGGCAGATGCCGTTAGTATTCTGGTGTTATTAGAGAACAGCCAGAAGCAACTTTTCTTAATAGAAGTTAAGATGGTGGGGCTGCAATGGGAAAAGATTGTCCTTAATTAATGTAAGCAAGTAATGTAAGTACAACGTGTAATAAATTGTGAGGAGGAAATTATGAAGGAAATGGGCAACAGACCAAATGAAAAGAAGAAACAAGTAAGGAACAGTTTCTTGAATCACATCTTAAACTTATGTCGATAGCTGATGAAAGGAAATGCATTAAAAATAAGAATGATATATTTCTTACTATTTAAAAACAAACAAGAATTACATAACTTCAGAAAATGATCCCAGAGGAGAAATGAAGACAGACAGAGACACGCAGAGCAAACACAAGGAAATGAGAGAGAGTCAGGGTGGAAGATTTCTCCATAAGATGCTAAGAGAATTAAATTCAAAGTACTCGCATGCTTTGTGCATCAAGCTATATCCCCTCTGCTGTCTGACAATATGGAAGATGTGTTACAAAGTACCAGTTTTTCTGTACATCATCTAAAAAAACTACACACCAAATGCTGCTCTATATTACACTGATGTAAATCCAAAAGTGTAATCCCTTGCTCTGGGTTTACAGTGAAGCAATTTATTTGGCAATGTGTCAGCTCACAATCGTTCATCTATGTGACATTTTCTCCAGACCTGTTAACACACATAGTTCACTGCTCTCGCCTTCTGTTTGGAGCAGTTGATGATTTTCAATGTGGAAATATTGTTTTTTCTTAGCTATGAAAGAATCCTGAAGGAACCGGAGTCCAAGTTTCAATGACAGAGATTAACCCTAATTAAAGAGCGACATTTGTATAGCACATGTCATTTCTAACATGAACACAGTGGAAACTGGTTGACTGTCTGATGCTGAGTGCAAAGTGTCCCAAAGAATGAGAGCTTTTGAATCAGGAGACACATGCTCATTTTATTACTTAATATGATGGACACTGTCAGTATCCTTAGCTGTATAAAACAATGGCATACATTTAGAGCTGAGGATCCAAACTGCTTACATTAAAAATAAGAGAGGAAATCAGTTACATGATTTACATAATCAGGAATGCAAGAAGTTTGGAGAATGGACCATCTGGAGAAATTCAAGAGCTGCTTATAATGTATTCAGAACAGGAGCCACTCTTAATTATGATGCTGACTCTTGACAGATATCTAAATTTACTCTGTTTACATGGCCAGAATGACTTCCTCTCCACAGAAAAAAAGTTGTGGCCACAAGGCAAACTTTGTTTGAAAAGTAACAGGAAAGTGGATAGCAGTAGTGGAACCTTTAGAAACAGCTTGAATTATTTTTTGTGACAGAATTCTTGGTAAACAGCTATAAACTATAGGGCAAGCTAATGAAAAAAAAGCAAAAGAAAGTGCTACCATAGATGAAGCGCTACTGAAAGAATACATTTGTGAGCACACAATACTGCTGTCCACTGTTGGTGTCCACTGACAATAAACTGAAGTTAGTTATCCAAGCTGAGTTCTTGGGAAGGATTTAATAAGGATAGACTAAGAGAAAAATATAACATGTAGAGTAGATTTGGAATATCTGAACATTAGGTAAGAGCAGGTAGCACAGTTAAGTTGGCTAAAAAAAGAAAGAAGAGGATTTAGTATGAAACAAGAATAGGAAAACAATTGAATCTATTTCAGCCAATCACAACTTTTTTCTTGATTTAAATGCACTGAGTCTTGAAAGGAGTGTGAAAAGGCTTCGAACAACACAAAAGTGAGATTAAAAATCAATCATTAGAAAAACATCACGAGATATCCAGACAGTAGTAGTTGGTGGGGCTGCTTTGATAGCTGAAGTGTCCCCTGTGGTTCAGTAGTAGACTCTTTGTCTACCACACAGGAGACCTGGGTTTACTTCCCAGATACTTATACAGCTACAGCCATGGAGGCACCAAACATCTGGACTCAGTCTGGTCTTTGGATTCTGTCTCAGTGGCCTAAAGGGAGACTTAATGATCTGGGCAGCCTCCGCTTCTCCAAAAATTCCTGCCCAGGCATATGCGTCAAAAGTCTGGGCGGCCCTGATCCATACACCATGATCTAGGATAGGGTGGGCAATTATTTTGGGCAGAGGGCCACTTACCCAGTTTTGGCAAGCTGTCGAGGGCCACATGGGTAGCCCCGCCCCTTGACAGGTGCCCCGCCCCCTGGTCATGATCTTGGGACCAATGTCCCAGGCCCACTGCCAGCAGGGCCCAGAGCGGGGCGTAGGCTGGCAGGGGTCTGTGAAGCCAAGCTGAGCTGAACCAGCAGGGAAAAGGGGGAGAGCTGGCCCAGCTCCATAGAGCCCCTGCCAGCCAGGACCCTTGTAGTCATGCCGTCCTGCTCTGGGCCCCACTGGCGCTGGTCCTGGGGCACCAGTGAGGGCCCCGTGCACCCATTCACTCCCAGTGCCCCCCAGCCCCATGGTACAGATGGGGGGCAGCATGCAGCCCTGACCCCATGCTCGCTGGCAGGGAATGAGCTGGTGTGGAGCGTGGGGAAAAGCAGCTCCTCACCCGCTCCATGGCTGGCACTCCCTGGTGCCACCACTCACAGCCCACATGGGCTGTGAGCGGCTGCAGTGTGGGGCGCCGGCCACGGGGTGGGCAAGGGGCTGCTTTTCCCTGAGCTCAGCACCAGCTTGTAACCTGCCCCCGCTGCCAGCCTGGGCCCCGCGCTGGCTCTGGGCTCACCCATCAAGGCTGCGCCAGAGCAGCAGCAGCTGCGGCCCTCCCGCTTGCCGCACCGGGCAGTGTTTGCCACCGCCACCTCTGGGCTGCTCAGCATGCAAGCTCTGGGTGGGCAGCAGCAGCAAACGCTGCTCAGCATGGCAAGCAAGGAGGCCGCAGCTGCTGCTGCCACTGTGCAGCCCCGACAGGCAAGCCTGGAGCTGGCGCAGGGCCCAGGCTGGCTGTGGGCCCGGGTTACAAGTTGGTGCTGAGTGCGGGAAAAGTGGCCTCTTGCCCGCCCCCTGGCTGGCGCCCTGTACTGCAGCCACTCACAGCCCACCTAGGGCTGCTTGTGCCTGCTCAGGACAGCCCCGCACGGGCTGCAGCAGGGAGCGCTGGCCATGGGGTGGGCGACCTGGCAGGTTGGGGCCAGGCAGGCCCTGCTGTTGCAGGAGCCCACTGGGCTTCCCCTGGGTCATACTGCCCCTGGTTCCTGTCATTTTTGACAGGAACAAAGGACAGATCAATATTAATTTTTTAAATTTTAGGGGCTCCACGGGCCAGATAGAATGGCCTTGGGGGCCAGATCCGACCCACAGGCCATATATTTCCCACCCCTGATCTAGGAGGATCAACAGTTGCCACCAAAATTTAATAGCTGAAGGTTAATCAAACTGTAAAATCAAATTTATTAGGCTAGAAAACACTAAAAAGAGGATATAAGGGAAGGATTTATGGGTATATTTCTGATGAGTGGTATTTATCTGTTTTTGACCTTCCATCTTAAGCAGGAACCCTTGTGGTTAGTGGATATATAATAGCCAGAAATTCTTCACCATATACTCAACTTTTAGTGACGGGTATCAATTATTAAGGGTGAAAGGACTGGGAAGTGCTTATTTTTTCCCAAGGACCTTTTTATCCAAGTGATCCCCAAAGGTGAACTGCCACATAAACTAAGAAAATTTGGGAAACTGAAAGGGGCAGTCAAACTTTCCCACTAAAGACCCAAAAGTGCACTGTGATACTCTGTGGAGGAAGGGAGTCTAACTCCAGGGTGGCTGCATCTACCAACTGTGTTTGTAATGGTACCCTATTCTCACATCAGGACACTCTCTTCAAAAAGCATGTCACAGCTCTAGAGGCACTCTTTGCAAACCCACAACCACTCTTCCAGGAGGTGAACCACAAACATTTTTACCGCTAACAAGTATGAGAAGAGAGAAGTCACACATCCTTTTATGAGCCCATTTCATTCTACTGAGCAACAATTCTGTGCTGTCACGCCTACGGCAAGGTTTCCAATGAACCCGCACTCCAAGAAGGCTGCCTAGACAGGGCATCAGTATTACCATATTTGTTCCAAGGCCCATGTGAAACTGGATATTCGTAGCACTGCAGACTAAGCACACGGCAGTCTGGCCCTCAGAATTCCTGAGCCTTAAGAGCTGACTGCAGGGAAGGATGGTCAGCTCTAGATACAAACTCCCTCTCCTGTGGACTGTGGTGTAAATGTTCTACAGATTGAGCGACTGCTAGAAATTATTTTTGGTGGTGCGGTAGTTTGTCTCTGGGGAACTTAGACTTTTGTGGTAATGTGGCTGAGGGCCTTCTGCTGACTGGTATAATGTTTAAACTTTGCCTTCCAGCCTCTGCAGTGGTTTTACTTTGTTGGAAAACCCAAAAACAGTAAGAGCAGAGCCTTCGAAATGCTACATGCATGTCCGGGGAACTGTCCTGTTCTGCCAGCTTTCATTTTCTTTTTATTAGCAGGCATTCGAGTCTCACTGATGGTGTGCCCCGTTCCTTGCACAGAGCTCTGGGCAATAATAGCGGGACTCTGCTTGGACTGTAGCAACTAGATCTTTGTTAAGAGCACTGCTTATGGCCATGCTATGCACTTGTGCTCAGAGCTCATGTTCTCTGTCCAAGCACATGGAGCTTCTTGGAAGCTTACTGGCATCACCCTGCAAATTGTCCCTCCTACAAGTCTTATTCCAACCTGCAGGTTGTTAAATGCTCACAGTAGTTTTCCTCTTTTTGTAAGAGCTCTAATTTCTTTAGGGCTTATTTCAATTTGGCAGCCTTCAGCATATTACATATAATTTGTAAGCATGCCAGTTCCTGTTCAAAGGTTTCAGTACCCCCCCATGATGTCTACTCAGCCCGTTTGTTACACATTATTATGCACTGCGTTGTGGCTGGTCTAGGGTTTAGTTATACAGAGCATGGGTATGGTTCAGTTTGGTTCCCCAGGGAGCTGAGGGTCTGGAGTGGTCCAGTGTCAGAACTGGATTTGGAAGCCGTAGCTGAAGTCAAGACAAGCCAGAGTCAGCCAGAGACAAGGTAAAGTGAGGGTTAACCAGGATTAAAAGCCAAAAGCCAAAGCTGAAGGTCTAATTAGAATCATGAACAGAGAAACAGGATCAGGGATGCCAAGGATCTTACTGGAGTTGGAAGCTAGAGTCAGAGCCAGGAGTCAAACCAGAAGATCAACAAGGAACTGCATGGAGGGACACCAGCAAGAACTTTTGCCTTTGCCTGGACAAGGGTACTGCAGGCTGGGTCTGGCTTTTAAAGGCTGAAGTGGGCAGGGCTTGCTGCCTGTGGCTTCAGGGGATTGGCTGCCCTGATTGCCTCACTCAGCCCAGCTAGGACCAGGGTGCTGTTATGGGCATGCAGGTAGCACCTGTTCAGGGGATGACTTGCCCTGATCTCTTGATTGGGACTGACTGGGTTTATGGTTCTGACCTGGCCTCACTACAGACACAGCATGCTATACTCCTCACAAGTCTCTCAAACATGGTCAGTGCATTGTAAAAGCCAAATGCCATTAAACTGATACTGCTGTCTTGCAGCAAAAGCATCTACAATTTTGTCTTTTGAATTCATGTCTGGGCAATGACCATTCTTAAGAGCAGTTTGGACAACCAGACTGAATAGCCTCCACAGTAATGGCAAAGAATCCTTTTTAAAGTTGCTCTATTTTCTGTGATTGTATCACAGTCTTCTTCAAAATGATGGTTGAGGATCCAAGAGTGGTTGAAGGTTCACTTATACCTTCCTGATACATTTCCACAAAAGTCTATAAAAATGTTTCTTTTTTTCCAGTTGGTAACCAGTGAGGTGGGTGTTTAATAGGACACTTTCCTTCAGTACCAATTTTATGCAATAGTGGTACGGTGCAACCTGTATTTGTGTTAGACTAGGAGAACAACTCCCAACTTCCAACAAAAAAAAAACTAAAACCATTTTGTTGCTCATCTAAATTTCCACCATTTCACTAGAACAAGTCCAATAGAAATTATTCCAGTTCACCTTAAACCACTATTCCTTCTCAGTTGTTTTCTGTACCATTCTGTTAGCATTTATTAGATCCACTGGGCTGCATTTTGTAACTGCAATTGACTCAAATGTCAGAAACATTCAGCAAATAAACTGATTTGCTGTTTTCCGTTCCTGCTTCAGATCCACAAGAGCTTTAGCAGCTAGAATTTCCCCAAGAGATAGGGTTTCAAAGCAGGTCTCAGCCACTTCCCATCTTTCCCCTGCTGGAAAGCTACGATAGCACGTAGCTGCTATTAAGGTTTTTCCCACTAGGGATACATAAAATTGCTTACCAAAAGCTATTTGCTTACAAATCATTTGTTTAATCTGGGTCACAGCATAAAGAGAATTTCCATCATTTGAATTTATAAATTCCAAGTATTACCATTTTTAGCTAAAATGAAATCCAAGCCAGTTAGTGGCTTCTCCAATTTTCTGTTTAAAATTTTGACAGGTGTTTTGTTTCGAAGCTGTTTCAATGCATTTTGAGCTTGAAACAGCGAAATTGAAACAAAACAAAAGGCTCTGAAATAGCTTCAGAACAAAACAAGGGCACTCAAAACATTTGGAAAGTTTTGAAATGTTTCAAGGTTCGAAGCCAGGCTTGCTTGCAGCTAAACAGAAAGTAAGGAGAGGGAGGGGGAAAAGGGGGGAAGAACTGCTTTGATATTGACATGTGTAGCTGGCCAGTGACTGTGATCATTCCCCGAGGTCCCTTCCAATCCCAGTGCTCTGGGGGAGGGACAGAAAAACCGCATAAAAAACATTGTTTGAACTGAGCTTTCTCTGTGCCTTTACACTTCCAAGTGATATGAACAATTTGAGGTGCAGTTTCCCAGAAACCCCTGCACCTATCTCCTTGAAACTTGACAAGCTTTGTGGCCTTAGCAGGGGCTACCATCTCTGCTGCCTTCATTTGAATCAGGAAAGAAATGAAAAAGTTATAGGCATTCTTGTGACTCCCCATTATAGCCTACGGGTGAAACATTGAAACGTGTTTCAACAGCAAAACAGTTTGAACGAAACAAAACAAAACAGTGCTTTGAAACAGTGAAATGAAACACTGTCCCTTCAAAATGTCAAAATGGAAGTCAAAACAAAAGGGTGATGTTTCGCACAGCCCTATTGTCCACAACTTCAGGTATCCAGACTTCTTGTTGGAATTCCAGTCTTTAAGCCCAATTTTCCGTGTGTGTGAAATGGTTTATTTTCGCCAATCATTGTCTCTATTAGAGAACAATTCAGAAGTTTAGTTTTGAATTTTCTATTTCTTAGCAAGTCTAGTCTAATTACTCATGTAACATACACCATTTTGGATCAGCTCCTATTTATTACATGTCCAATAACCAAACTAACTTTGTGGCTGCTTATCTACCCAGGTCTAAACAAAAACTGCCTAGCTAATCTCTGTGCCTCCAAGATGGGTGTTCCCTCACTTCCCAACCTCGGTAAGGCATTCTCCCTACGTGTTCATGGCACATTTCTGGGCTTCCCTTAGATTTATAACAATCCTTTCTGTGGCTGATTTTTTTTCCAAAGTAACATTTTTTCCTGAACTGTTTCCCTTGATTCTTTGCATACAATTTCTGTTGCTTAAGAAGCAAATTTAACATTTTTTTCAACCATTCAACAACATCAGGAACTAGTTAAAATTTTCTACACCCAGACTTCTCTCTTTTCTGTGAGAAAGCTCTGTAATACTATCAGGCTAGGTGACTGGGTGGCTGCTAGAAAGCCCTCTTTTATTCATCTCTCTGTCTGGCCTATGATGATCAACTGAGGCAAACAAATCTGAAAAAGGCTTTTCCCCTCAAAAATGGTGGTTTTTTTGTATTGGAAAAATAAAACCTCTCTTCTCTAGGCTTCTGTAGGCTACAAAGGGGTAGAAAACTATTCCAAGTGTCCTATCTTCCTAGGGTGACCACAATAATTTTAGGGAGGTCCAGGACAGGTTAAGGAAGTCAGGAGGGGGCAGAGGGAAGCATGCACCCACATACACCCACCCATGCCTCTGCACCCTCCCCCCTGTGTAGACATGAACACAACCAGCCCTGATCCTGCAGCTCCCAGGAGCCCTGATTGCAGAGTGGGGCAGGGCAGGATGGTGTGGAGGCTCATAACAGGGCTTCAATTCCCAACGTATAGAAGCTGGACCCAGCTGGGAGCAGTGCTCCTGGGCTCTGCCAGCCCATGCTGTGCAGCGATATGGTGCTTCCCCTTTCACAACCAGCAGGTGCCTGGGGCTGCCATGCACAGCCTGGGCCTCAGCAGTGACCACAGTGGCAGGACGTAATGCTGCTGGGGGTTGGGAGAGGCACCATGTGGCCACACAGTGCAGGCTGGCAGAACCCGGGGGTGCCACACAGGAGCCACTCCCAGCTGGGTCCAGCCACTGTGTGTGGGGGATGGAGCCCAGCCATGGCCCTCCATACTGTCATGCTCTATCCTGTTCTGCCATCCCAGAATTCCCTGCACAGGTGCCTGAGCTCCCTCCCCTGGCCCGGCCTGGCCCACCCCACACCAGCAGAGGAGTGGTGCTCAGCCCAGCCCACACTCCAATTCCAGCCTGCTCAGGAGAAGCCAGGCTGTGCATGTGAAGGTGGGGTGGCCCCAATCTGGGTCTTTTACTTCAATTCTCACCAACCAGATGGGATGGCCTACAAAATCTGGGACTACCCCAGCCAAACCAGGGCTATGGTCACCCGCTAGGGGGCTCCAATCCACCCACCCCATCCTCCAGCACAAGTGGGGCAAGCCCCAAATGGAACTCCCAGGGCCAGCCCACAATTTTTGGGGCCCCCTGCAAGGCATAGCTTTGGGACCCCCTGATGCAAAGAAGGGATCAGCAGTGGGGAGGTCCCCTCTCCCCATGGGAGCTGGGCTTTTGGGGGGGGGGGTTCTCCTCCTAGTGCTAGCAGGGGAGGCTGGGTGGACCCTGCTGGGCTGGGGGGCACATGCCCGCCTCTTCTCCCTGCTCCCTGCCCCTGCTACGGCCAAATGCACACACACACACACACACACCCCAGACAAGGTTCTTTGGGTAAATCTGATATCTTTCATTAGACCAGCTAAATAGTTGGAAATATTTTTCTAGCAAGCTTTCAGGTTTAAAACCCTTGGTCAGGCTGAGGAAGCATCTGCAGTTGCTGTGTGCTCTTCCTGGATGGAATGAAGAGTGAAGGAGCCAGAGGCTGGGCTGCATGCAAGCCAGTGAAAATGTAAATTGAGAAGTCAGTGGGTGAGAGTCAGTGGGTTTCATGGACTCAGTTCTTAAACCACTTGTTACCCAAAGAGCGAGTTTTGTCCAAGACACTACAGACTTGCTATGAAAACTTAAAAACATAGACCACCTTCCCAGCAACACCCTCCTAGCTACTGTGGATGTTACCAGCTTATATACCAACATCCCACACCAGGACGGCATCCAAGCCCGCCTTACATACCTACAAGAGCAAGATGACAACTCTGAGTACAGATCCAAAGATATTACTGACCTTATACACTTCATCCTCACACACAACAATTTCACTTTTAATAACCAACAATTCCTCCAAAATGGCCCCATAGTATGCCAACCATTTTATAAGCCACCTGGAAGAAGAATTCCTCAAAGACTGCACCACCAAACCCTTGCTATACTTAAGATATATAGATGTCATCTTCATCATTTGGACTGAAAACCTGCAATCTCTGATTCAGTTCCATCAGAAATTCAGCAATCATAACCTCTCCATCCGACTATCTGTTGAGTACTCCAGTACCAACATCTCCTTTTTAGACACAATGATCAGCTTCCAGAATGATAAAATACAGACCACGTTATACAAGAAACTCACAGACCAGCATACATATCTGCAATCACCCTAAACACACCAAGAGACCTGTAATATACAGCCAAGGCCTCAGATCCCACCAAATTTGAACTGAGGAGAACACCCAGGATTGCCACCTCACAAATATTAAAAAGGCTTTCACACAAGGACACTCCTCCAGAGAGATAGATGCATATTTGAAAAAGCCGATACCACGTGACGAACTGCTGCAGTGCAGAAGGAAAACCCCCTATGAATCGCACACCGCTGGTGATGACATATCACCCCTTCCTTGAACCTATATGGAAAATCCTCAAACAATTGCAACCCATACTAGAAGGACACCCAATTCTTAAAGAGATCTTCCCAGATCCACCTATCCTAGCCTTCAAACAAGCACTGAACCTCGCTAACCTCATCACCAGAAGCAAATTTCCTATGGCCCAAAACACACCAAATGGATCCAGACCATGCCATGAAAAGAAATACAAAACCTGCCAACATATCTCCACCATGCCCACAATAACTACACCCCATAACAGAACCATTACCATTCCTGGATCTTACACCTGTACCTCCAGGAATGTTATATATCTCATCCAATGCACCAAATGCCCTGATAGGAGAGACCAAACAACTGCTCACCAGAATGAACACACACACTGGAAATCTATCAAAGGCAAGAATACCCAACTACCCGTAGGGGCATATTTCTCACAAGAAAACCACTCTCTCTCCAATCTCTCAATATGAATCCTCAAAGGGAATTCACAAAACACTATTCACAGATGAGCCTACAAACTTCACTTCATCAACCTCCTGGATACAAAAAAGCATGGACTAAACATAGAAGAAGTACAAAAATCTAGATCGGTTGGTTCCAAAATTATACCTTTTATTAGACCAACTGGGAAATCACAAGAAAATTGTCCTTTGCTGCAAGCTTGCAGGCTCAAAGGCCTTTCATTAAGGTCTGGAAAAAGTATCGATGGTAAAAAGTCCCCATAGGTAGGAAATAAACTTCATTTTTGCACAGAGGGAGCTGGAGGTAGAAAGCTGTCCCTCTGGATCCAGCTTTTTCTTGTGATTTCCCAGTTAATCTAATAAAAGGTATCATTTTGGATCCAAGAGTTCTTGATTTTTGTATTTCTTCTCATCTCAGATCAACATGGCTAGCAAGTACATCACTGAAACATGGAAGATGCTAAATTTTAGCTGATTTTGGATTTTAAACTTCATTTCAGAACAACAAGAAAGATTTTTTTACCTCCCTGCCTGCCATCTGACACCTCGAGGAAAGGAATTTTATCTAATCTACATACCAAAGAGCAACTCAGCACGATTCTCAAAGACACTCCCATGGACCCAGAGGGACAGCTTTCCATCTCCAACTCCCTCTATGCAAAAATGAAGTTTATTTCCTACATATGGGGACTTTTTACCAGCTATACTTTTCCCCAGAAATGTACAGCACTGGAACTGAATGCATGTCCTTACTCTCTCTGCTGCAGGTATCTGCCTTCTGGGAACTGGACTGAGATCATCAACTCAGAACTAGGCACCATGGTACTAGGCACTATGTTAGCTGCGTGAGGCTTCCAATGACATCCATAAAATGAGTGTTCCATGAATAGACTGAAAAAGGTACACAGAACAAGGCCTGATCCTATCAGGTACAAAGCAGATCCTGTAAATGCCAAGAGTCCTTCAACAAGACATTTTCAATGCTTTGCTGGTTTAGAGTCCAAGATAGCAAAGCGTGTCTTCAAAATGTTATTTTCATATGACTATAGTTGCAATCCCTATTGGCTGTGAAAGCCTCAACCTCATTCTGAAGTTTGCTGATTTTGACTCTTAGTTCTAATTTTCTTAAATATCATTTCCCCTAATTTTACTGTCAAAATTTTAAGAAGCCTTCTTGCGGCTTTAGGGAGGATATCACATAATTTGTTCGCATTTAAAGAAAGAATTTCATTGTTAAATAATTTTAGTTCTCCACATTCCAAAATGACAAAAACAAGTGAAGTTACATCATTTGAATTATGAAGTGATAATGTCTTCAAGTTATGCCCCAATCAGAAGTGTAACAGTTTAAGGCTTATAATAATCATGTTCAAACATATTCAGATTATAATTACTTTTCTTCTGATAATGATAGCCTGTCTGATTGGATGATTACCTATTTGACTTTGATAAGTCTCAGAGGTCAAAGATGGGATAATTACAGACATCTGTTTTCTATGAAAAATAAAATCTTGGAAAATAGTATTTAAAGCGACATCTGCAAATATGTGTTTTAGAAAGAATCACGTTGCATATGTGAAAATGATAGGCAAAGAAAAAACTACAGTAATTTTTGGACCACTGAGTTATTACACCTTTTCTGTAAATAATGTACAAGGTTAACCTACTGTTATTCATATATGCATAATTAATCTCAACCAGACCAAAATATATTCTGAGCAAGTGACATTAAGAATAAAAATAATATTCATTAAATGAAAGTTCATGAATCTATGTTCTACAAATCTCTCTCTCTCTCACATGGAGGTATGCCTGTGAATTATGAATTGCATTTGTGATAATTTGTTAGCTAGTAAGAACTCTTTTTTAATGAAACAGACCAACAAACCATGCACTCTGCCTCTTTTCTTCCAAGGACAGGAACATACCACAGAGCTTCCAATGCCCTAAACCTCAGGCCATCTCTTTCTAAGAGACTCTCTCTTTCAAATACGGTCTCTTTCAGGCCAAATATGGTCTGCTTTTACACCCTCCACCAGCCACAGGTACATTGCCCAATAAACTATTACAAAGAGGCTCTATACTTTTGGTCTGTCACAGCATTATGAACCACTGGAGAGTATTTTACAGAAGGGGAATATGTACTCACTCTGTCCTACTTTCTCCCAGATACTGAGCCAGAGCCAGCTTTAGGGGAGGGTGACTGTCCAGGGCACTGTGAACAGGGGTTGCCCAACACACACATACACACACACACACCCCAGACAAGAGGAGCAATACTCAACCCAGCCTGCCCCCCAACTCCAGCCACTGCTCAGGAGGAGCTGGGTTGGGCATATGTAGGCAGGGTGGTACCTGCTCCAGTCTGCCCACCTTGCTCCTGCTTGCAGCGGTGCTGCTGACTTGAGGGGAGGGGTGCCAAAATACAAGTTTGCCCAGGGGACCATTTCTCCAAGGTCAGCTCTGTACTGAGCATCTCCCAGGGTGAGGTTCTATAATTATATGGTACAATACAGGTATAAATGCCTATGCAATACATAAGGCCTAGTAGACAGGTGTATAAAAATGTATTCAGACCAGAGTTCCTTTTGTGGTAATAAAGTTGTTCATTATATGAGACAATAATACAATCAAATATTTCTAACATCCATTCTTTACATTACCTGACTCATGCAAGTGGGTTACTATGGACATGTTTTGTTTTCCATTCAGCTGTCAACATTTTGGTTCTGACACTGTTTCCTTGGTAACCCTGGACAAGACTCATCACTAGTCATTCAGCTTTCCTTATCCTTTCTGGGTAGGAGCATGCTCCACAGACTAGCACAGCTGCTAACAAAAATAAGAAAACAGAAAAGTCAGAGCAAAGTTGGGTAAAATTTTCAAAAGGACCTTAGTGACTTATACTGCTTTGAAAGTGTGGCTGTGAATGTTTTTATATTTTTGCACAAATGCTTTTGGCAGCAGCAGCAGAATTAATGATGCTATTTTATCAGAAATGTATATATTCCTCCAATGGTTTTTTTCTCTCACAACATCCCTTGGGTATATCAAAATTATAAACGTTATGAGGAGAATATTCAGTTATTGACTAAGGAAAGTAATAGAAGAACCAGAACTGATAATGGCTATACCAAGGACCAATTAATTTCTGAGTCTACAAGGTCTGTGTATTTATATAATTAGGTGTTCCAGGAAGAATTTAAATGGCACATTTAACAGATATAGCAGAAATATTTATCACTTCCGTTCACCACATATTTTGGAGATTATTTCTGTAAAGCTTTCAGAGATGAAATACAGCACCTTGGCCAGGAACTACACTTGATCATAGGCCAAAAAAACCCATGATCATAGCCCAACAAGGCACAAGACTGGAAGGGACAAGCTTGGGATATCCAGTTCAGTGCCCTAATAATCACATCATACAAGACAATTTCTTTCAGAAACGATCAAGCTCCACCATAAAACTAGTTAGGTTGTTTGCCCTGACTAATCACTCTGGGAGGCTGTTCTAGACCCTCAATTGTTGTAAACTTTCTTGTAATTTCTAGCCTGAATTTATTTACGGCTAGTTTATACCCATTTGTTTTTATGCCAACATTAACATTTAGCTTTTGTTGCACACCTTCTTCCTTGGTGCTTCCCCCAAACTGCAATTGACAATCATATTCCCTCTCAGCTTTCATTTTGCTACAGTGAACAAGAAAAGCAATTTTAACCTCCTCCCATAAGAAAGACTCACTATTTATCCAGGACCAATCCTTCTAGGACAGATAAACATCAATTAAAAATAAACCCATTAAAATATATTTTTATTTCAAGCATATTTTTATTGAATTAAATATATTTTTCTTCTAAGAAATAAACCTATCAAGTCAAACCTATGATCAAGCCCAAATTTATAATCTATTCAAATACTTGATTTGTTTTAAAAGGCTATTGACCACTAAATGTTGCTGCCAAAATGTTAAAGTCAAACCACTGGATTGATGGGAGTCCCTGGCTAAGCACCTGGAGGCAAAATCATATTTTAACAGCCTACTCCCTCCCCTTTCTCCTCCTCCCCGCCCAAGAGACTATTTTCTTCATTTCAGTATATTTGTCTAGGTCAGTTCAAATGCTAATTCATTCCAAATTGGGAAGCTGAATGAGAGCTGAAAATGCAGAAAAGGTTGTTTTCTTCCAGTCTGTGAATAAAACACTAGGCATGTATACACGTGCATTAATGCGCTTTTCCTAATGTGCATAAAAGTTAGTACCTCCAATGCGAGGTACTAAATAAATGCACATTAGACTGCCCTAATGTGCAGTAGTGCAAGTGCACACTTTTTAGGTGACAATGTGCAGTAGCCTATTTTACTGCACATTAGTGTAATAGAACAGCTTTTTACACTCCACTGCAGTAAAATAGGGTACTGTGCATTAAAGCACACTTGTAGACATGCCCCTGGGTGTGAGAGGATAAGTGCTATTAGTGTCAATGTCCTGAAGGACATTGTGACCAAATACAGTCAGTTCAATTCCCAGATATTACTTTATCTGTTCAATAGACTGGTGTTAAATGTAAAACTTGTTTCAATAAACCTACTTTTTATGGATCTGATATATTTCAGGTAGCTTTATTTAATAAAAAAAAATTAAGATGTTGTTTTTCTGAGCTCCAGTTGAACTTCAATTTCTATCCAAAGTTTTATGTAAATCACAAGTAAAATCTTAATAACCATATTGTAAAAGAAAGAACTAAATTGTTCACTATTTTCTAACATCATAAAAATGTTAAATTTAGAAATAAATGTATGTTAAACAATATAACTATTTAAATGTGTACAGATATGTCATATTACAGGAAAAAGCACCAAAGCACCATCATGTTTCAATGGTTATAGGCTTTCCAGCTGAAATTCATGCTTTCAGTCTCAAAATGATATTGTACTTTGTATTAATAGTTTTCATTCTGTTTTTCTACTCCTCTAGGTCATTCAGTTCTTCTTACATGATATTCAAAACCTCCTCTATCCTGACTGTACTTCTTAACTTTGCCTCATCAGCAAATTTCATTAGCACCGTCCTACTTTTTGTGCCATAAATTAAAAAGCTAAATCTATGCCTGGAAAAAGATTTTTTTGTTGTGATTTCTTCATTGGTCTAATAAAAAGTATCATCTCTGAATCAAGAGTTCTAGAGTTTTGCAAATCTATACCTGGGAAATTTTAATGACAAAAATCTATAATGATGAAAGTCCATATTGACATTATACCCTGTCTACAGCAGATTCTTAGCATTTCACTCAGTAGAACCACTTCTACTATTCTTCCCCTGATTATCTTGATCCAAATATACCTTGTTTTATTTATGCTATTCCATCCCCTCCCATTTCTTCACAATTTCCCTTTCATTGGTGCATAATAAACTCATCGCCTTTATTTCTATGTTTCCTGAACACAAAGTACTACTGCAGCAGTGTCAAACATATGGCTCGTGAGCCAAATCAGGCACATGGAGCCCCATGATCTGGGCCATGGATTGTTGGCCTGCCCCCATGTGCCAGCCCTGGCTCCATGGACTCCATGTGGTACATGGGTGGGACTCGGGGATGCCCTGCACACAGCACAGGGCGCAGCTCTAGGGGTGTACTGCATGCAGCACCCTGCCAGAACAGCCCTGCATGCTGGCTCCAGGGCTAGTGCAGACTGAGCAATGCCAGAGCCAGCACACAGGACTGGACCAGCCCTGAATGCAGCATGCCCCACCACAGTGGCCCCTATGCTGCATGCATTGTGTGCAGCCAGTCCAGCCCGGTGTGCTGCATGCAGCCCATGCTGGCCCCCGGGTTAGTTGTGCACATTGCATGTAGGGCCTGCATACAGTGTGCACTGCCCGTGGTGTGAGAGCTGGACCTGGCACTGAATGCAGCACAAAGAATCCCGGGCACCGGCTGCATGCGGCACCCCAGACCGATCCCCTACGCTCCCTGCAGCAGTAGGTCCATCCCATGCACCACAGGCAACGTCATGTCAGCCCACATGCTGTGTGCGCAGGGAGCCTTGGGCCCTGATGTGCTCTATGTGGCATGTGGGCTAGATCCAGCACTGTGCATGCTGCACAGTGGTTTGGTCCTGATCCAGCCTGTGGACTGGCCCAAAGACCCTTATCCAACCGCAGAGCCAAATGAGTTTGATGCCCCTGTACTACTCAGTATTTATGTTCCAACAAGGATCGCTATTCCACCTTGTTATTATCCCTCTCATATCAGGTTCCACATCCTGCAGCAGTAGTTCTAGTTCCTCCACTTTGTTGACCAGAAGGCTCCTTATATTAGCATACAGATGTTCCAGTTGTTTCTCATGAACCTCATCTGATTTCTTAACTGAATTGGGTTCAGCCTATCCAGTAATGGTATTGCATACCTAACTAGTCCCGTCCTTGATATTAGTACTTTATTTCTCCTTGCTGTCCATTGTCCCATGATTTCTGATATTCCTTTATCCATAGCTGTATCCTCATTTACCCAATTTTTCTCTTTCTTCATATTAAAAACAGGCCTGGAGGTTACAAGCAGAGTCTCTGCACATTACTCAGTTTAAAAAATGTCTCCTTATCAGGCGTGTCCCAGCCTTGATTCCAGAAAATTAGTACCTCAGGTCCTCAGCTGGGTCTAGTTGCCAAGTAGAATGCTACACTTCTTTCCTCCTTCAACAGCTTCTGCAACATGTAAGTTTTAAAGCATGATAGTAATAGTTCTGTTTGTGAAGAAAACTTTCTGAATAGTTCCTGTGCCTTATTAATGTATTCTAATGAAGTCTGAGAAATGGAAACCATGAGTGAAATACCAAACTGAAGTCAATGGCAAAACTAAGAGAGGTGCAACCTACTCCTGCTCATTTTCATGGTGCATTGACTCTGAAGCCCTAATAATGCCAGTTGAAATGCCACTGTTGGTAATTATTGTAACAACTGGTAAAGTCTGCATGTGATTATTTTACTCTATAAACTCCATCCTGTTTTGTGAATGCTGTTTTGATTGCAAGACTCAATTGTCTTTACTTTGAAATTGAAGCCTCCAACTTCAGCTGACATATTAGCAGATAACCAAGCAGATGGCTAAAAATGGAGAGCAATCAAGAGTCATGAATTTGCATGGCTTTCCATTCAAATGGGAGAATCCTAGAACATTGTCTGCAGTCCAGGGAAGGCAGTGTTGCCAATCTAGGCTGCAGGTGAACTGTAACCAAGAAATTAATAACCTCACTGGGGATCTGAAGTCAGGCAGGGAAGGGCCACCTCAGAGAAGTGGATGGGAATGTTAATGCTAGGTACACTCTCTCATCAGCTGTTCTGGAAGGATCAGAACGAGAAAAATAAACATATGCAGGATGAAAAGGAAGAGAAGAGGTACCCCAGACTCTGAAACAACCAGGATGAAAGTCCAATGTGTTTCCAAGTGGTGAGGATCCTGGAGGGAGGATTTATCATGCAGGTTTTAATTTTTTTTAAATTTATTTATTTGCATATTTCTTTTGTTTAGTCTATCATTAAAGTGCAAGTCCTTTACAAAATCCTTCTTTCTCTTGCTTTAATTGTAACACAATCTATATAATAGATCCAAAGGGATCACAGCTTCAGTGGAGCTTTGAGGAGGGCATGCATAAGCTACTGGAGAGAGTTGGAGGTTACCACTAGTTACAAGGTGTAGATCAGGGGTGGGCAAAATATGGGCCACAGGCCAGATGTGGCCCACCAACTGATTGGATGTTGTCTATGAGCAGGCAGCTGCACAAGTCATGGGATCTGGCCCACAGGGAACCAGTGGCACTGGCTGCTGCTATGCAGGTGGATACATCCCAGCCCTGTCTGCAGTTTACACCAGCTTCTGATGTGCACCTGCTGCATTGTGCCATGTAGGCAGGCACATCCCAGCCCCATCTGCAGCTTAAACCAGCTTCTGGCATGTGCCTGCTGCATCATGCCAGGCAGACAGTCATAGCCTGGCCCTGTCCTCAGCTTACACTGGTTCCCACCACGTGCACTGGAAGCAGCGCTGGCCAGGTGCTGGTATCAGCTGTGGGCACTGCTGGCAAGTTCCCACTGGGAATTGGGGCAACTGCCTGGGACCGAAGCTGATGAACTGATGCAGCAACATCAGGGGCAAACCCAGACAGATGCCTTGATCTCCACCCATAGCCTACTAGCAGCATCCACAGCTGATGTCAACCAGCAGGTCCTGCTTTTTCCCAACTCCCAGCAGCAGCTTCTGGTGCATGTGGGGGGGAGCTGGTGTAAGGTACAGACAGGGTTGGGATGTTGTGGATTGGGGCACGTGGGGATGGTTTGTTTAGGAAGAGAGAGAGACCTGTGTCTCATGAGAGGATTGGGGCATGAGGAGACAGTTTGGGCGGGGAGGGGAAAGAGAGAGAAATGATTTGGGCAGCCCAGGAGTGGTGCTGGTGGCAGCACTGGCAGCGGGGAGGAGCCACAGGGCAGCCCTGGTATGAGCTCTGAGCAGCCACAGAGAGAAGGACTCCAGCAGTGGCAAGAGGGAAGAGGCTGTGCCTACCACCAGGTCCTGTTTTTTTCTGGAGCCCAGCAGCAGCTTCTGCCCGGCCGCAACCACCTCTGCACCTGGGCCACCAAAGTCAAAGCCGAGCAGCAGCTCCAGCCCCTCCTCAGAGTAGAAAGGCAGCTTGGAAGCAGTTCAGTCTGATGAGCTGAGCTGCCCTTGCTGAAGCTACCCTCCTCTCATGCCCATGCATGCCTGCCCACCCATGGCCCCATCCCACATTGTGAGTTTTGGTGAAATCTTGTGGGGAGGGGGGTGCTGACCCAGCCTGTGACAGCTCCACAAAATTCCCTATGTAGCTCACAGGCCCAAATAATTGCCCACCCCATGCCCAATTAGCGGAACTGCAAAGAACCATATCTCAGAAAGAGGTGCTAGATAGACGATATACACCCCAAGGAAGTTCCTCGAGGCCCAGAGCTGGAGATTCTGCCACATACAAACATTCACTTTCTCCTGGGACAATCACTGCACTCCCAGGAGAAACCAAAAATGTATGGATATTCAGAATTTTTCTCCCAGAGCAAAAATACCCAACTTCTGGAGAAAAATAATCCATGAACAACCAAAGTTAAATCATTCCAAGGTCAGTTTCTTCTGGGAGAGTGATTGCCTGTACATATCCTTTTCTGAAAGAAATCACACCACAGTCCTCTAGCATCCCAAAGTGCTTTGCTTCTACTCTCCCCCTCCCCACATACCCCAGGAGGTATTGCATCACTCACTGGACTCTGCTGCTTCAGCCAAGCAGGAAGCAGAACATGCCTCCTTCACAATTCTATATTGTGCTGCAGGGAGACATAGGCTGACTGAGCAGTCTGGGTCAGCCACTGTGTACTACTGCCATCTGCCTCCAGGCAGACTGAGGGAGTCTGCAGCGAATGCTGAGAGGGGCCCCCTGGCTGCACAGTGTTACCCCTGTAAGCTCTCTACTCTTCAAAGGTTCAGCATTCAAATGTCTGTTCAGGATAAGATTTTCTGTTAGTAGAACAAACTTGGGGGAATGCTTTTAAGATCACTGGAACATGTGTATGCAGCCACTGTCTCTCAGGTATACAGGATTCAGTAGGTGGATAGGGGTGCACCAATAGAGATTTTGGGGGCTGATACCAATAGCCAATATTTAAGGAGGCATATCAGGCGATACCGATTCAATATCCAATACAGCTGCTTCCAGGTGGTAAGTCCGGTGTGGTGGAAGGGGAGGGAAGGGATGTGGGGGGGGGACATATCAATGCTCCCTGTGGTGAGGGCGGTTGCACGCAGCACGGGAATTTATCAGCCAAATTATCAACCCCATAAGGCCGATATCCAATATAGACAATTTTCTTCATATTGGTACCGATCCAATACCAGACTGATGTATCGGTGCACCTCTACAGGTGGATACCAAAAACAGCAGTACGGTGAGCCTCCACAGGGAAAACTCAGTTAGGGATATAATTCATTGTGCCAGGAGCTGGATTAGCACAGTATTGTAGGAGCAAAACACAACAGTCTGGTGAGCATCTACCACAGGTAATTCTGCCCGGCATTTAATAGCTATTCACTAAAGATCAATTTAATCTTCACTGAATAAAACCAGCCACAGTTCCTGGTTTTTGGAGCATGGGGATATACTGCAGCCAGCCCCTTCATCTGAACTACAGGTCAACATGGTGGCATTAATGGAAAAAATGCTGATGGTATCTAAAAATGATCAGGCAGATCCAACTTAATCAAGCCATGTAAAATACTGGTGATGTTTTATATTGTTCCACTGTGGCTCATTTTAACCATATTTAACAAAATAATATGGTTATTTCAATATAATCAGTCAATTAACATATCAATCTATCCAATGCTCTGATGATATATATAACATCAGAGTATATATCTCCCAAATACACACTAGAATAAAAAAACCCTGTAAACTCAAATCCATCCTCTAAGCAACCTCTAACCCTGGTTCAATTCCATAGTTACAAAGAACAATCCTCACGACCCAATTAAAAGAAAAATAAGAACCAAACACCGGGATACACATACCCACACCCCTCACACATCTCTCACAGGGTGGCTCTTGCAGCTCATCTTGAAGGTCATGACATCTTGGTTCAAACCTGCATTTACATCCAAATAACTCTTAGTCATAATAGGATAGGCTTCACCTCTGGTCCAAAGTCAGCTGGGCCCACTGTGATGGATGGATGGAACCTTCTCTGTCCAATGTGAAAAGTATTTTTGATAGTCTAATTTAAAGTGCTATGCTGCAATCCTGCAAATTATACTAGACAGCTACCTGTCTAGAAATAAGGGCCATGTCTCTTGGCCAAAAAATGAAATACTTCATTTAAAGAAAACCTAAGAAAAACACCCTCATTAGTTTTAGGTTACCATCTGATGTTCAAACCTAAACATTCCCTTGAAACTGGGAAGAAATTTTATAACAAGCAGAAGTTGGAACAGGAGATGTAACTTAAGAATGTGAACAAAAAAAAAAATATACCATAAGATGAACACTTGTGTTACAGGACAGTTTAGTGCTAATTGTACCTCAACAGCCCCCAGATACCCCAAATGAGATTGGGTGCTGTACAAGCACATAAACTGAGATAGAGCATCTGGAAGGAGACCACCAGCCTAAACCAAAAATTCAATCAGACACCAGTGAAGAGAAAATATAGATTACATATTATTCCAGTCATACAGAAGGAGAAATGGAAGCACAAAGAAATTAAGAAAGTTGCTCAAGATCACACAAGAAATCTGTTGCAGAGCCAGAAAATGAATTCAGCTCTCCCATGGGCCATCCAGCATACTAACCATTTGAAACCATCCTTACTTTTCCTGCATCCAAGTAAGGTATAGATACAAAGGAGGAATTTTCATCAATGTATCTCCTTTGATAAGCTAAGTAAAGATCCCTAAAGAATACTGATGTTATAAAAAATAGGCACTAAACATCCTAGTAGAGAGCAGCTCTTCTCACCCAGTGAGGTATGACTTTTAGATGGGTCTCAAAAAGCACTTAAGTGAGGTACATTGCAACTACTATGGCCCAGCAGAGGAAGGAAGAAGCAAGATGTTCCCAAATCTAAGCATGCTGATGTTCTCTTGGTTCTCCATAGCACTCTGGAGCCTGTGTCATAGTCTCTGGAGGCAGTACGGCTCTAGGCCAGAATGGGTGGACAGCAAGTGAAAAAAGAGAGAGGTGCCATTAGCTCCAGCCTACAGCAGCTCTGCAGCCAACCCCTGCCCTGTCACCTGTTACTATCCCTGCATCCAAAACCTTCCTGTAACTTATAGCTCTCAGCCCTGGCATGCTGAGTCTGGGGAATACATTTAGTGTAACTTTTGGGGTGTTGCTGTCCCCAAAACAGATGAATTATAGGCATAGACACAACCTCTCAGAGAAGTCAGCAGACTAAGTAAGTAGAAATGGAATTAAACTTTCAGTTTTGTCTTACTTAAAAAACTAGTTAGGACACACAATCAAAGAACATGATTAACTGGTCAGTTTCCCTCATGGCCAAAAGTTAACAGTGGAGTGCTTCAAGATTCCATGCTGAGTCCCAATTTAGATGTACCTATAAATTATCTGGAAAGGTGATGAGCAGAGAGATAGCAAAATCTTCACGTAGTCCAATATTTAAATTACTCAGCGTAGTCAAGACTAGAGAGGATTGTGAGTTCCTTCATAGTCTTAACCAAACTAGGTGAGTAACCAGGTTTTAATGTTGATCCATACTAAGCGATACACATAGGGAAACATTTTTATAAAATTTTTATGTTTATAAAGCTTCCAGGTTCCAAATGAAATGTATCATCCCTGATTAAAGATAGACTGTGGTCAAAAAAAACAACAGGATATTAGGGTGCATAAGGAATGGCTTGGTGAATGGACGGTATTATATATAGTTCCTTTATATAAATCAACAGTGTGGCCTGATCAGGAGTACTGTGTTCAGTACAGAGATGGTTCAGAGAAGTGCTACTGGAATGCATAGAGGTATTGAAAAGCTCTTATAAACAAGAGCTTCAAAAAACTGGAATTGCCTGTCTTAAAAAGGGATGAATGAGGTCTGATGATAAAAAAAAAATACTGTGTGGTAAAGAAGAGGAGCTTTTCTTCTCGCTGTCTTATAACATTAGAAGAAGGGGTGGTTAAATTCAAAACTGCTAGAAGGAAATACAGCCCTTCCCTCCCCCCACCAAAAAAATAGTGGTTTAATTGTTGAACTTGTTCCCAAAGGAAGTTGTTGAAGCCAATAATTTAGAAAGCTTCAAAAAAGAAATTGAGATTTTTAAAGAAAAACATAACTATAATACTAGAATTATAATTGTTATTGTTAATGAAAATTCTGAAAAGAATATTAAATCTTTTTTTTCAGAGTTTAAGATAATATCTACTTATTTAAATTAAGATGAGACCTTATGTTTGGGATGGATAATCCCACAATTTGCTGTCTGTTGATTTTATACTACCTATAAGCATCTTGTGCTGGCCACCCTGAGATTAGCTCCTGGACAAGTGGACTTTGAGTATGATGGGACTTCTTATATTTTAGAAAGGAAAGTTACCTAGAAAGGCACAGCATAACATACTTGTTGTAATATTAGCAAGTAGATAAGGGAGAAATAGAAGTGTTGCATAGAGAAATACAACCAAGCACAGGGGCAAAAAAAAGACTTTCAGGTATCTGGACTGAATCTTGAATATGACAAGATTGAACGGTCACAAACTGCTCCGTGACCGTTTCAGGCTGGATATAAGAAAGAACTTATTTACAGTCCAAGCTCCCAAGGTCTAGGATAGCCTGCCATCGGAGGTAGTTCAAGCACCTACACTGAACGCCTTCAAGAGAAATTTGGACGTTTATCTTGCTGGGATCCTATGACCCCAGCTGACTTCCTGCCTTTTGGGCAGGGGGATGGACTCGATGATCTTCTGAGGTCTCTTCCAGCCCTACTGTCTATGAATCTATGAATCTATAAGCCTGTATGTGACACTTGCTAAGGTGAAGACGGTACAAGAATTTGAGGGAAAGACTTTAAACAGCCCAGTCCACAGAAGGAAAATCAATACTATTAGAGCTTGTACTTTTATGCTTTTGTAGAAGCCCCTCTTGTATCAACGTTAAGTCGGTCTCTACTTGGCTTCCTTGTCCATTCTCCTTCCTTGCTCATGCGCCATGCCTTTGAAGTTAGAAAAGAAAACAAAGGAAGAGAATTAGGTATTGGGAGGCGAGATCAGTTATTTAACCAGTCTCCAGGTAATGTTTCTGGGCCTCTTCACAGGGCTCCTCTTCCCCTACACCCTGTGCTTACCATACACTAGATGTTCTGGGCACAGGCTCTCCTTGGCTTCACTCTCAAACACTTGAAACTCACTGGCGGAGAGCAATTTCACACTCTCTTAGATGTCAACTCATTCAAATGGTTTCAATTCCACAGTCTTTCCCAGACTCAGTCCCTAGAAGTCCATGCTAATTCCCCTTATGGGATTCAGCCTGTCTTCCCCCAAATGCTACTTGGTTCTGGCTCAGGCCTGAATCAGGCTCTCATTCCAGTCTATAATCAGTGGTAGCAGCTGATCCAATAACTATAGTCTTTTATCTGCAAGTCCTTGCCACCTCCCACTATAACATTCAGGGGCTCCGTTTGCCATTCATCATTCCCCGGATGCTAAGAGTTCCCCTTTTCCTTGATTAAATCTCCCTAGTACTAATCTCAAGCATGCCTCACCAGGCAAGGGGATGTTTACTCTGAGATCACTCAGTCCACTGATCTCCTAATCTTCCTTCCCTCTTTTAGGTTAAGTAAATGATGAAAAATCTACTCACCTGATTGCCTCTATCACCCTGAGCTAGAGACTCTTGCATTACTTCATCATTTGAAGTAAGAAGTACTTCTTTCTGCATCCTGTATTTTTTATTTGGTTTGCAACCAGCTGTTTCTGCCACTCCTGCTTTTCCATCTCCGGTTGTCATCATACGGTTTCAAAGTACTGAGATCCTTGAAGCAAACCCTTCCTCTATTTGGGGTGGTTGTGGGCGATAGTCTCCCATGAGTTGATGCCCATGATGATGAATTACATTTTTTCAAGTTGGCCTTGAGGACGTCCTTGAAGTACTTTCTCTGTCCTCCTTTTGAGCATACACTTTGACTGAGATGAGAGAATAAAACTTGCTTCAGGAGTCTGCAGTTGGACATCTGGATGACGTAGCTGCCCAGTGAAGTTGATGTTGGATGATCATCACCTCAATGCTCATGGTGTTTGTTTACAAGACATTAATTTTGGTTCATTTATCTTCCCACTGTATTGAAAAGATCTTTCACAGGCAGTGTTGACAATACTTCTCCGGAGACTTGAAATTATCCTGGACATTGTCCATATCTCAGCTCCACACAGAAAGGTGGGGATCACAATTTCTTGGTAAATCGTGAGCTTGGTTTCAGATATGATGTCACAATCTTCAATACCTGTTTCCTCAGGTGTCTGAAGGCTGCACTTGCACTTCTAAGGCAATCTTAGATTTCTTTGTTTATATCATCTTTCTGTGAGAGATGGCTTCTGAGGTATGCATATACTCAACATTATCCAAAGTTTCTCTGTAAATCTGAATTACCCAAGCTGGAAACTGCTTACTAAGAGCTTGTTGATACAGGGCATTCATTTTCTGAATGTTAAGCATCAGTTCCATTTTCTTGTATGCCTTGGTAAAGATGTTGACAATTACGTGAAGGTCTGTGTCCGAGTGAGCACATACTACAACATCATCACTATACTGGAGTTTGATGATTGAGGTTGGGGTGGTCTTGGTTTTAGCTTAATGAACACACACAAAATACTCTTGGAGCTCCATAATGTATTGCTGTTGAAGAAAACCATGCTGATTCACTGTTTTAAAAGTGGCCTTAGCCAATAGGCCATCCCCTGATGAGTACTGGAAGAGAAGATGGTTGAGGTGCCTCTGATGAGCTCCTTTTACTGTTTATTTCTTTTTTAAACAATATGTTTTCCCCTCACGCCCATTTCAGACATAAGACAACACACCTTACAGTGGGTTAAAATGTATTCAATGGAAGATGCACTTGTGAAACAGATTTTGACCCTGTCTTTCATCCAACAAGAATGCCATTATCAGACCCTTCAGCAGGTCTTTTCCTTGTTGCCAGACAAATCTTGCTATAATGAAAACAATACAAAAATTAGGTTCCGGCACTTGGTGTGCTTTTATTAATACAGAAAAATCATATACTTGCTCCAATAAAAGATATCAACAAACAACTGTTGCTTCTTGCATATTTCCTGGACCACTGTGGCTACAACCACCTTCCAATTCTACCACATCAAAGCCAAGGGGCATTCTGCAGGCAATGTAGTAAATGGGTATAACAGGACACAGGATTTCTCCATCCAAAACCATGTGGGATCTGGGATTCCACTACAGTCACTAAAAGCCAGAGAACTAATATGGTTTGGGATGCAGGTAAAGCAGGGAGACAATGGTAGCCAGTGTCCTGCTGCTGCAACAGTTGTTAAAATATGCTTAAGAGATCCAAGGAATAGGATCTCAGGAAGAGGATATCACTTCAGAAAAGGGGGGGGGGGGCATTTCTTTATAATCGCTTTTGTAGCTTGGGAATAAAAGAGCGTTTTTTTTCTCTGACAGTGCTAATTGATCAATTTGGGACATTCTGTAAGAAAGTTCTTCAAAAGATTTGCATTCTATAGTCATCCAAGCCAAATAACACTACAGCGTCAACAGCAGCAATCCAAATCTGGCTCGAATGAATGGAATTAAAAGAGCACAATTTTTGCAACTGATTTTTGTGCTGGGAGTCCAAGAAGTTAGACTACCCTTGTGCTGATGTCACAGTTGGTAAGGCAAGGTGGCAGGAATGTTGGGGAGAATGACTAAGTACTGGTGTCAAAACTGTTTGAGTAGAGCTGGCAGTTTGTGGCAATCAACATACAGAAGCTTAGTAGATCCTTGGCAGGGAAAACTCATAGCAGCACAGCAGTGTCACTGAGTAGACAAAGCCATTTTTCATTTCCATCCTCCTCAGTTTCTTTAATGGTGCACATCATTCTTTCACTCTTCTTCTTCCTCATCCATAACACTGTGCTCTCTAATCACAAGCTATACTGATCCCAACCAGGAGCAATACTTTTGCCTCCACATGTTACAAATTTCTCATTGCTTCCAACTGCACTTTTCTCAAGCAGTTTTGTTCCTCTGTGTGCCTGCAGACCAGATCCCTTCAAATTGCCCTCCTGAGTCAGTAGGCTCTTTCTGTGTGACCACAGTTCTTGTGAAGAAAGGACTGAGTTTTAGCATTCAACGCAGAAAGCTCCCTATTGAAAATGGCATTTCTGCCCATAGCAGTGGTCAAAACAGCATGGTTCATTTCTCTAGAGTCTTAAACCCTTTGGGAAGGAATTCTGAACAAAACTTACAAATGATAAGTTCACTATTAGGTTGGCAAAAACTGACAGAGACAATTTGTTCCTGGACACATGAAGGAGAGAGACTTTCTAGTTTGAAAGCAAGGAGGCCACCCCTACTAAATCTGGGGTTTAACTCCAAGTACAAAAAAGGTGACAGAATTATGTCAGTTCTGCTGGAAAAACTAGTTTCAGAGAGATCCTGTTTCTAGGAGCTATATGGGCATAAGAGAGTGAAGTAGGCCTGTTTCCTAATCCTGGAACAATTTTCAAAGGAACTCAGCAAACCCGATGGTCATTTAATTGAGGAATACCCTACTTCTTGTTTTTGGCTCTAACAGCACTGAATGGAATAAACTATTTACTGTAGTGAAAATTACTCAGTTACTCCAAATTACAGTATCTCCCAGTGATTGGCAATTAAAGCTGCTCATTACTTCTTAACAAGCAATTAAACAGCATCAAATCTAGCCTTAATGGTAAGTAAATGGTTACTATATTGCTGTCAGTGCCACTGGGGGCTGGTGAAAATGTGTAATCAGTCAATAGGCCTTACTAAATAATTTAAATCCAGCAAGCCGCTATGCTGCTGCTTGACGCAGTGGTTGATTTATTGAGGGCTGCAGCCCTCGATGCATCTCATGTTTTCGTTTGGATCATCATGAGAATCACCTCCTGTAAGGCTGAATACATGGTACTGCTGCAAGATTTCAGGCTCAAGCCTGCAGATTTATATGCCTATTGAGAATTAGGAGTACAGAAAGTCTGTGAGTTTGATCCAGTAGTCAGATCCATGAGGACAGACTCTGGCAGCTGCAGGAGCCTCGTAGCAGTCTGCATCCACAGAATCAGACCTTATTAAAACTCATTTCTCTTTTTTTGTTTACCTTTTCCCACCCCCCCAAATTTCAAATTGAAGTTCATTATAGAAATAGCTTGTCCAGGCCCAACTGACTATGGATCTGTGATGTATATGATAAAATAAGCTATTGTTTAGATCTTGCTTATTCATATATTCATAGGCTCATAGATTGTTAGGGGCTGGAAGGGACTTTGTAGATCATAGGGTCCAGCCCCCCTGCTCTAGGCAGGAAGACAACTGGGGTTAAGTGACTCCAGCAAGGTGCCTGTCTAGTCTCCTCTTGAAAACCTCCAGGGTAGGTGACTGCACCACCTCTGGAGGGAGTTTATTCCACAGCCTGGACACTCTAACTGTGAAGGAGTTTTTCCTGGTATTAAGCCTGAAGCGGCCTTCCAGGAGTTTGTATCCATTGGTCCTGGTCTTCCCCGGGGGTGCCCTAGTGAAAAGTTGTTCACCGAGCTCCTGATACTTCTGTACAATATTTCTAATATGGCCTTTTCTGTCCACTCACGCAGCTACACCTCTCATTAGGCTCTGCCAATTAGTGCAACATCTTTCTTTACAGCCTTGACAAAATGCAATCTAGGTCCACTACTAGCCATTCTGAATACTATTGCAAAGATAATTTTTCCTGACTGTTCTTTTGACCATGTGTGGCAGACTATATGGTTTTGTTGGAAACTTTCTCTTATACTAGCTAGTACAGGAGGAAAGAAGGTGCTAACTGACTGACAGAAGAACCAGGCTGCATGATCTATTAGAAGGGAATGGACCATCAACCAAACAATGAATCAACCTGCAGATTTTGCCACACCAAACCCATGCACCTGAAGAGACTCCCTGGGCACTGACAGAAGTGACATTTGTCAGGCAATCTTGATTTGTCACACTTCCCTGAGAGAAGTGCATGGCTACAGAGCACTTTAAAAGTGCCTGATCACATGACAAATTAACCCTCATTACATGAGGGTTCAGGTTCAAAGCAGAGTGCCTTCATTAACTTCTGCCTAATCAGAGCTGGGCTGATGCAGCCCAGCTCTGCTCTGGGCTGATGCAACCCAGCTCTGCTCCTGGTGCTGTCTGCATGATGGGAGGGTGAAAAGGGAGAGAATGGAGCTCCAGGCTGGGGTTGGCCCAGCCTGCCCTGGAGGGGAGGTGGGTGATTTCAAGATGGGGGACTCCAATCCACCCCCTTCCTGCAGAAGCTGGGCCAACCCCAGCCCGGATCTCCATCCACTCCCTTCTCCCCATCCCTTCATGCAGACCGCACCAGAGCTAGGAACAGGAGACAAGGCTAAGGGAAGAGGCTGCAGGCTCACAGCTCCTCTTGGTTCAGCTCCAAAGTGGAATTTGATCCTGCACCCCTCCGAGCCACCAGCAAATGCCTATTAGGTTGGGGAGTCACTGTAACTCATGGTGCTTTTTGTGAAGTGCATGAATGACCTGTGCCCCTGGCAGCTGGGGGGCATGGCAGCGGCGGGAGCATGGTGGCAGTGGTAAGCCGTGCCGTGAGCTCCCACAGATACCACCAGTGGTGTTGGTGGCAGGGGGTGGGGTGGTGAGCAACAACCTCCTGCAGGGGTGCACATGCACCCACATGCACCCCCTATGCATCGCCAGTGGTGAAGCACCATGAGTTACAGTGGGGAACTGCATGTCTATCAATGCCCCCTGTTATTTCTGGAATCAGGGAGGCACTTGAGAGGGCAGTGGGCTTGAGAGAAGGCCCTGGAGGAACCTAGGAAGTTTTCTGAGAGAGGAGAGACAGGGTTATTTTTCCTGACAAAGACTACTTGGGTTTGGAGTAGAAAGACTTTGCTTGACGTATGGTATTCCTATGAACTGATAAAAGTTGTTTTATTCTATAAAAAGCTGCCTGCTTTGCTGCACTATACAAGGCTGGGGGTGTTCCAACAAAGTGCTCCCCTTGGGAATCCATGACACTATGTTACCACTCTCCTTGAATCCTTCCCCTGGCTCCTCCTTTTTCCATTGCAAACATAAGCTACATGTTTTCACTTCCAAGGCATTTCACAGCCCACCTTATCTATTATTTCTCAGGAGCTATTAAGGTCACAGCCCCTGGTTTGAATCTACCCAGGATAATATCCTTCATTGCTCATTTAGTACATTTCAAACAACAAGCACCTTCCTGCTTTCTCCCATGGTGGTCCTCAAGCTTGCTAAACTGATATTATCCTCCTTCAAAGTTCTCCTAAAAGCCCATTTTTTGTGATGCAAGAGCTAGGTAGAGAATACTGCCTATCACAATGACTAAAATTCCCATGGGTGGAGATCGGTGATAATTATACTATTTAAATGGAAGGGGAAGGGGCTTATTGACTGCATGCCTGCTGATTTGTTGCACCTGATTCATCTATCTGCTTCTATCCCATATACAGTAAAATTAAACCATTGAAACAGCCCCGTTTCATTCAAGGGTAAGATGCCATTTTAACTTTTACTTATGATAGGATAGGAGTGGATATATAATCCAGCTTTTAAATTCCCCACCTACTTCTCTTAAAACAGTGTAATTATTCATAAGCCCATGCCCATTTCCCCTTTTTCATACCCCATTAGTATACCTGTTGTTCTGGTCTTATACTTAGATTGCAAACTCTGAGACAGGGACTCTCTTTTTATGTGTATTTACAGGGCCTAACACGATGTGTTCTATAACTAAGACTCCTATGCACTACAGATACAGATAAGTAACAATAACAAATCTGCATAAGTTCACAGTTTGAGAGAATTAGAAAAAATCAGAACCATATTTCAACTCATAAAAAGACGACGACCAAAACATCTTATGCTGTTTTGATCCTGTGCCATTTTATAAGGTTGTAATTACATTTCAGATGGTGTTTGGCAAACATTAATTTTCACCAAAATGTAAATGACAAACCATTTTCAGAAGTATGGACATAGGAAAAACACAACCCAAAGTGGGCAAACATTTGTTAGGGGGTTGTATGATGTTTTGTATATATGAACTTGCTATTACACTGACCCATACCTTAAATCTTATCAAGGCAAACTTCACTGAAGATGACATTAAGGTAGAGAGAAACCCATGAAAAGAATGTGTTTTTAACTGAAACACTGAAACTCTCAAATATTGGAGATAAGGCCCTCACTTACCTGTTCACAGTACTCTTCATTATGCTTTGTTCCACATGAATGAATTTAATAACATCACAGAACTTAGAAAGGAAAAGACCCAATTGTTCAGCCAAGCTGCCTGTTCCCAAATAAAATTCTGACTATATTACATATTTCCTAGAATTTTGCCTAGCCCAGTTTTTAAAGTCCCATCTCACTGGGATTTCATTGCACACTTTGGGACACTCTTTTACACTGATACATATCTTTACAGCAGCTTTTGCCTAAGTTCCACCACTATATGATTCCTCTTCATCCTTGGCCTTTACATCACCCAAATATTCACTATTGCTTTGATTTTTCCCTGCCAGCCTACACCAGAGCACAGTTCTTTGATCCTTGTTGATACCTAGTCCTGAGAGGTAGTGCATCCTAATGGGTAGAGCACTGACCTTGGATATAGGAGAGTTAGGTTCTATTCCCAGATCTTCCATTGACCTCCTGAATGACAGAGAGACAATCTCGTCCATTCCCTGGAAAACAGTGATGAAGCTGACTTCTTTTGTAAGGCCAGGATTTTATAGATTCATAGATAGTAGAGTTGGAAGGGACCACAATGGATCATTGTGTCCGACTCTCTGCCCCGGCAGGAAAGAGGACCGAGGTCAGATGACCCCAGCCAGGTGACTATCTAGCCTCTTCTTGAAGACCTCCAAGCTAGGTGATAGCACCACCTCTCTTGGAAGCCCATTCCAGATCCTGGCCACCCTTACTGTGAAAAGTTTCGTCCTAATATCTAATCTAAATCCACTCTCAACTAGTTTACACCCGTTATTCCTAGTCACTTCCTGGGGCACCTTAGTAAACAGCGCTTCCCCTATTCCCTGTTGACCTCCCCTAATAAATCTATAGGCGGCTACAAGATCTCCCTTCAGCCATCTCTTGTGAAGGCTGAAGAGATTCAGCTCTCTCAACCTCACCCCGTAGGGTCTATTACGAAGGCCACTAATCATGCGAGTGGCCCTCCTCTGGACCCTCTTGAGATTCCCCGTGTCCCTCTTGAAGTGCGGCGCCCAAAACTGGACACAGTACTCCAACTGCGGCCTGACCAGTGCCGCACAGAGGGGGAGCATCACCTCCTTTGACCTATTAGTCATGCACCTGCTAATACATGACAAGGTGCGATTGGCCTTGTTGATGGCCTCGTTACACTGCCAGCTCATGTTCATCTTGGAGTCAATTATGACTCCAAGATCCCTCTCTGCCTCCGAGCTCCTGAGAAGGACACTCCCCATCGATAGGTGTGCTGGGGGTTCCTCCTTCCCAGGTGGAGTACCTTACATTTATCTTTATTAAACTGCATCCTATTTCTCTCTGCCAATTGATCCAACCTGTCCAGGTCAGCCTGAATCTGCTCCCTGCCCTCCGGTGTACTAACTTTGCCCCATAACTTGGTATCATCAGCGAACTTGGAGAGGGTGCTCTCCATGCCCTCGTCCAAATCGCTGATGAAGATATTGAATAATATCGGTCTGAGGACTGAACCCTATGGGACCCCACTGCCCACCTCCCTCCAGGCCGAGAAGGAACCATCCACCACCACTCTCTGGGTGCGGTCCCTAAGCTAGTTGACCACCCACCTAACTGTGTAGGCATCCACTCCATAGTCTGCTAGCTTCCCAATGAGGATAGGGTGCGAAACTGTGTCGAAAGCACAGTTTTGGTGTTAATCTTTTATTAAACTAACTGTATAGTTGGGAGAGATGTTAGACAACCTTCTTTACCCTAGCATCAGGTATATTTTTTGCATCAGGCACCACATCTGGCCCTTTTCTCTTTTTTCTCTCTTTCCTGTATAGACTCTACTCATCTATATTGAAGATATGAGCAGTATTGTGCCAGGTTTCATTTCTTCCCAAAATAATCATCATCACTTAATGCTTCCTCATTCTTTTTGCTTGTTTCCTATGCTCCTAAAATTTGCACACAAACATTTTATGTTCTTAACAGTCTCCCTTTTCATCCTGTTGTTTGAGATTAGCTCTATTTTCTGCCTACACTCTGTGTGTACATTCCTAATAGACCAAGTACCGGAAAGATCTCTGGCATGATCAGATCTATGCTCCCACCCCCCCATTCCATTTCTCTCTGACACTGTTTTGATACTATAAGATTTTCCTCTGCCACTGGTGTTTGTTTTCACATGAACTATACAGTGGAAATGTCTGGCAATCTTCAGACTACCCTTCTCTCTCATTTTGATATTTAGCTAAATTAGAAAGCTTGGCTTTGCATTAGCTAGAGAGGATGATCAGCCAGGACACTGTGATACTTTTAGTCTGATCTTCATCAGACCAGAAGAGACTCAGTTTACTGTGCTTTTTTATCTTCAGCAACAGAGGTGTGGCACAGAACATGTACTCAACCCTCCAAAGTAATGTTCTGCACAGTGACATTTGAGTTCATAAGTAGCACTAATATTTTCTCCAAAAGATGTTGTGAGCTTCAGCTGCTTTATTATGTGTAATGCTAACCTATTGAATCTTCATAGTAGTTCTATGGAGGTGCGAAAGGGGAAGCTTCCTCTAGTACCATGAGGGCTATATAAAAATTGTGTAAAAACAATGGCACCCAGGAGACATGTGAATTATTCATCCCAGCATTTAATAAATGGCCACATGCTTAAGCTAACAGAAAATAACTGTGGGGATTGCCTCAAGCCTGTACTACAGAGAAAGAGATCTCCATTCAGTGTATAGATAGATACCACTGAACAATGCTGACCTATTTCCACATCTTATACCCTTATGAAGAACCTGGATACACGGACTAGCTACTGAATGCTGATTTGTCTCAGTATATATGGCATCTTTGGGACCACTACATTACTTTCACTGAATAATCCATGTTGCTAATGTCAAAGCTAGCATATCACTTGCATGTTTTAAGGAAGGCTACTTAATGGCACTGGTGCACTACAGAAAATAATTCATCCCCACCCTTTTACATAAAGACCCAACCTTTTTCTTTTGTCTACTTCCAACTATTGTTATATCAACAATAGCTACATTTTAGTCGTCATGCTTGTTACTTAGCTTCTTGAAGATCTTAATTCCCATTATTTATTCATCTCTCCTAAGGCATAACTTTTCAAATTTACATGTGTTGTTGAAACCTTAATTACCTGCTCAGTTGAGCCACACTGCACAAAGATTAGAGATCTAAGTTAGAGATAATTTAGAGGTATTGAAGTAGAAATATAAGCCCACTCAAAACAGCAAGTTCTAGATTTATATCAGAAGAATGTTCAACTAAAACAAAGGGAAAGAGGTGTGAAATAAAATTAGCAAAAGAAAAACAAATCCAAAATAGTTAATACTAGAAAAAGCAAACAGAATTAAACATGTTAAGGTCTAACCTCTTTGCCTTTGGATAAATGTGAATCTAGTATTTGATTTTATTACTACTAGAAGCAAGACAAGAATTACTTTCAAAACCAAGAGTTTTTATTGATTTGTTTAGCAGAGTTTTCCCTTTAGTCAGACATATTTTATACAATAAAATTTCCTTCAAATAGCACTGGCTTCAGTTGACTATTTTTAATGATACTTAAAAAGCACAAGCTTTCAGAAAACATTGTATCATGACTAATTTCCATTGGTGTCATTATTTCAGGATACAGATTTTAAAAATAAACCTTCCTATTTGTTGGTGATAAACATATTTAAAAAACATTCATATAATGTTTTACATTCCAAAAGACCTTGCTAAGTATGGACCAGTTTTACTCTAAAGAGCCAGCGTATAATTTTCACTCTAGTTCTATAGATCAGTCAAAATACAGTAAAAATGATTTTTTGGAAGGGACTGTGGAATACTGTACTAAAAATCTCTCCCACTCTCTCTCCCACACGTACACCCAAAATTCACCTATGCTCACAGAGTTCAAGCCACTTCTAGAATAAAATGTAATAAAAACAGTATGCAACCACATAACAGGCCTGATTCTCTATCAAATCAACAGGAGAGACCTTTACACCTACTATGCTTAGATGCAAGTCATAATACAAAGTGCAAGGCCCTGGAGAATTGATGTGGGAAGTTGGATAGGCCAAAAACACAAGTAATCAAAATCCATCAGGACTTTAAACTAAAAAGTCCCATCCAAACGTGACATCACCAGCAGCACCACACAAAACATGTATACTGTACTCTTGGTTCATCACTTAAAAAGGGGTTACTTTTACTGTATAAACCATCTTCACCTATTTTTAATAGCAGTGTCCACGATGGGCCACTAGTTGTATCACACAGTGGCCATTCATATATGCAACATATATTTTAAAATCTCTTGGCTCTTTCTTCACTTTTTAGGTGGAGAAGATCATTTTAATCTGCGTACACAGAAGAAATAGATTAAAAATCTGCAGAAAGCATTCTTTACAAATCAAACAAAATAGCTGTAGAGATCTGGTTTCCATATGCATACAAGTATACAATACACAGAGCATGAATAATTAGCATTAATGAATGTCAACTTCATCACTGAGTGCTGGCTGTTGATTTAGAACATTGCTGGAGTGTAGGAGTACTGCTCTACTGGGAACTAAAACAAGGAAAGGGACTAAAGTCTATTGGGAAAGTCAACAAAGACTAAGACAGCCTTCTGTGAACGATAGTATTAAAGAAAAACATATTTATTTTCCCCCTTTTAAGAGCAACATACCCCTTTCACTGCTTTCCAAACTCATGAATTCTCAGAGATTGAGAGAAAACTATTTCTACTAGAAGTGCACTGATACATCAGTCCAATATCAGATTGGCACTGATATAAAGAAAATTGACTATATTGGAAATCAGCTTTTTTTGCCTGATGTGGCCAATAATGTGGCCGATAAATGCTCTGTGCATGCGCATAGCCGCAGCATGCATGGGGCCAGGAGCACAGCTCGGCAGCTTAGAGAGCTGCGTCCAGCTGGTAAATCTGTTGTGGTGGAAGAGGAGGGGGAAGGGAAGGGGCATGGGGGGGGTGCAGATCGCATCCCCCAGGGTGAGGGAGTGGGGTTGTGGCAGGTGCTACCCCAGCTGGGGTGAGGGGAGGGGAGGGTGTGGGACAGAGCCATAGCTTGTCTGGGGGGCTTGGGGAGGGAGCACAGCTCCTACCACTACACACACCCCAGGAGGGCATGGCGGGACATGTGCCCCCAGATCTGCTCAGGGTGGGACGGCTGCTACTGCAGGCTCAGGCCGGAGCTGTGCTGGGCTCTCCCTGGCAGGGATTGGGCCGGGCTGCACTTGGGGCAGGTGGCCCCAGCTGGGCAGCGCCTGCCCCAGCCACTACCCCACTCCCTCCCTCACTGTGGGGGCCTTGATCTGTGCCCCTCTTCCCTTCCCCCTCCCCTTTCCCCACAACAGACTTACTAGCTGGACGCTGCTCTTCAAGCTACCAGACTGTGCATCAGAAATCGGATCGCTATCGTCTGATATGCCTCCTTAAAAATCAGCCATAAGTATCAGCCCAAAAAATCTCTATCGATGCACCCCTAATTTCTACTGTCACATTCTGAGATAGTTTTTACTCAGTTCTTACTCAGGCAATGCAAGAATTGAGTAAGCGTCTCATGAGCTGACTTCTGGGATACAGGAAGTAAAGAGACTCTAATATGAAGTGTGCTTCTGTTCCTTGAAGTCCTTAGAGTTCAAGCAAGTGATTTGTCTATTCATTTGTGTATCTACAGTCTCGCATGGATACAATATTCTTCACTTCCTTTCCTAAACTGCTGTGCGCAGCTCTTCAGCAGCAGCTTCATATTATCCCTAAAGGTCCTGCTTTTCAACTCTAAGAGAAAGAAATTTCTGAAGATACAATTTAGAGAACAGTTTGGGATTTTCACAAAAAAGCACTATACAGTGTTCGATAGTAACATACTTCCCTGTCATCAGCTAAGTTATGTTGGGTAATTGGTCTGACTGAGAAGTAGAACCACTGCTGTAGGTAAAACAGAAACTCTCTGATCATGTATAGGAAGGCTGATCACAGTACAGATGCCACCCGCCCTTGACTTTTTCTCTAGAGAACAGCCCCCCCAGTCCATCCAGTGTCACACAGGAGCTTTGAGAAATTCCCCATCAGAGGTGGGAAATCAACAAAGCTCCAAGTCGGCATGTCCCTGATCCCTTTTAGACTGAGGACAGTCAATGATAGCTCTGGACTCCCCAGAGCTGCAATACCTGTGGGGAGCTTTATGCTACGGTGTCCCTGGCATCAGAGATTTGGGGGCTGTATGCCTGTGCACACAGTGCAGGGGTTCTAGTCTCTTTCCCCAAATAACACAATGGCTAAGTACAAGCAGTCAAAAAGCCTGAGGTAGAATTGCTCCAATTTACTCAGGTTTCTCTAGGCTGCATAGATTGGACTCCCATTGGCCAAGACAGACAGATACCAGAAGGTGGGGGGTGCTCCTATATGCCTGTCAGCTCTGCTGGGCTGCAAATGCCCAGCCCTGCCTCCTTGCCAGCCCCCTGCCTCTCAGCCATGGGGAGGTGGGCAGAGGGGGAACATACCTCCCCCACCCTGCCCCCCCAGCAAGGGAGGGTCTGCACAGCAGGCTCAGGGAAAGGCCCCAAAGCCAGGCCGCCCCTGCCCGCCACAAGGGCTAACTTTAATTTTTCTGGGGGAAGCCTAAGATGATGGCCCATCTCTGCACAGCTGGAGCAGAGCTGAGCAGAGTCGGTGTCGGGACAGGGGTGGATGCGAGCTGTCCACTACAGGCTTGGGGCTCCCTGCCCTGCTGCCCTCCCCTGGGAGCCCTGCACCAGCTGCACAAATCTGTGCCACTACCCCTGCTGCTGCCTGGCGGGCAGGGGGCACCTCTCCCTGGCAGCATGGCCAGCATGGGGCTCCTGTGGGAAGGGCAGCAGGGCAGGCAGCCTTGAGGCTGCAGCAGGCAGCCCACATCTGCCCCTGCCCCACACACAAAGCCAGGGGGCATGTGCCCCCTCCACTTCCCTATCCCCAGGAGTACACACAGTGGCAGGAAGCTGCCCCCGCTCTCTGACCCCATAGATGAGCTGCCTGTGACTGTTCCACTCCCTGCCATGGCCCCAGACCCCATGTACCACCCTGGCTGGGCAGCTCCCCAAGGCCCAGCCCCTGCCCCACTCCCTCCCTCACCATGGGACCCTCAATCTGCCCCCAGTCATAGACTTATCTACAGGCAGCTGGGGGAGCTGGGGCTGTATTCCTGGCCATGTGCATGCATTCACATGTGCACATGCACATGGTGTCCCCTGCGTCCCACTCCCCACAGACCCTTGCAGGCTGGAACTCTGCCAGCCTGCAAGGGGAAATCCACCATTTCCCACATTTTTCCGTGGTAAATAGAAAACACAGATCCCTGCACAATACTGGGAATCCAGGACAAATGCTGTCCCAGAGTCATGCAGCCCAGGACCGGGACTTGATATTCCCATTTTGGAACTGTCCTGCCCAATTATGAATGGGTGGTCACCCTACTCTCTTCCTGAGGGAGGCCAGGGCCCTCAGGCCCCCATATACTCAGTGTCCATGCCCGACAGAGCTGAGATTCAAATGCCTCAAACCCTCCCCCTTGCTAGCTCCCTAGCTCTCACCCGCAATGGGCTTACCCTTCCCCACCTGCAGTGCAGACCCCAGCTGGGCAGTCTGGGGCCAGGGTAGTGTGGGTCCATTTCCCTCCCTGCCCCACTATGGCTGAGAGGTAGGGAGCTTGGAAGGAGATGGGGCTGGGGCAGTGACACTGGCAGAGCCAGACTGCAGGTGGGAGGGAAAGCCCCCAGGCCCCCGCTGTGCAGATCCCAGCTGGCGGGGGGGGGGGAGGGGGGTGTCCATTCTCCCCTTACCTGTCTCCTGCCAGGCTGAGGGAGCAGAAGTTTTCTGCCTCAGCCCTGTGACAGCCCAGGGGCAGGCTGCCTGGAGCAGATGAGCTGGGCCAGAGGCTAGCCCACCCACCCTGTGATAGGGAGGAATAGCAGGGGGCCAGAAAGCATTCTGGGATGCCAAGGGACTGCGATCTAACTTGTGTCAAGAGGGGATCTGGAACAGAAGTTTGATAAACTGGTCTAAAGTAGTTCAATCTGATACTACTTCCAACTAGGTCTATCTTAAACCAGATTCTGCCACTTTGAAACTGGTCTATGTGCACTGAACTTCTGTTCTATTACAGGTTTAGACTGGTTTCCAATCACTTATACCAGTTTTCTGTAATATCTGTCCCTAGCCAATGTGGCTAACTCTCTCCATTTTATTGCAGATCTCAAATATGGTTTCTTTCTCTATATATCAAGGTGGGCAAAATATGGATCGCGGGCTGCATCCGGCCTGCAAGGCCATTCTATCCAGCCCGTGGGGCCCCTAAAAAAATTTAGAAAATTAATATTGAATTGAAAAATGACAGGAACCAGGAACAGTAGGACCCAAGGGAAGCCCCGGCAGGCTCCTGCAAGAGCAGGGCCTGCCCGGCCCCAGGCCCCCCCAGCCAGAAGCCCCAGTAGGGGCTTCTGGCCTGGGACCATGTGGCTACCCAGGTGCGGGAAGCTTCAGTAAGGGGAGGGAGGGAAAGGGCAGGGGATGAGCTGGTGCTGAGTGGGGGGGGGAAAAGCAGCCCCTTCCCCGCCCTGTGGCCAGCTGCTCTCAGCCCACATGAGGCTGTCTGCGCCTGCTCAGGACAACCCCGCGTGGCCTGTGAGCGGCTGCAGTGTGGGGCGCCGGCCACAGGGTGGGGAAGGGGCTGCTTTTCCCCCATGCTCAGCACCAGCTTGTAACCCAACCCTGCTGCCAGTATGGGTCCCGTGCAGCTCTGGGCTCGTCTGTTGGGGCTGCGCCACAACGGCAGCAGCTGTTGCCCCTCCACTTGCTGTGCCGGGCAGTTTTGGCTTCTGCTGCCTGCCCAGAGCTTGCGCCCCAGGCTGGGCAGTCCAGAGGCAGTGGCGGCAGCCTCACCGTAGCCTACTATGGCACGAGCTCCAGGTGGTCAGTAGCAGCAAACACTGCCTGGCATGGCAAGCAGGGGAGCCACAGCTGCTGCTGTTGTGGTGCAGGCCCGATGGGCAAGCCCAGAGCCAGTGCGGGGCCCAGGCTGACAGCAGGGGTGGGTTACAAGCTGGTGCTCAGTGCAGGGGAAAAGTGGCCCCTCGCCCGCTCTGTGCCTGGCCACCCTGTGCTACAGCCATTCGCAGCCCACATGGGCCTGCCTGTGCCTGCTCAGGACAGCCTCGTGCAGGCTGTGGGTTGCTGCAGCAAGGAGCGCCAGCCATGGGGCAGGGGAGGGGCTGCTTTTCCCCTGCATTCAGCACTAGCTCCTTCCCTGCCAGGGAGAAGGAGGTCAGGGCTGCGCACTGTCCCTCGCCTGTACCGTGGAGCTGGGGGGCACTGGGAGTGAGCAGGTGCAGGTGCACGGGGTCCACACTGGTGTCCCAGGGCCAGCACCAGCAGTGCCCAGAGCAGAGCAGCAGGAGTGCAGGGTCCCAGCTGGCAGGGGCTCTATGGAGCTGAGCCAGCTCCCCCCCTCTCCCTGCTGGTGCAGCCCAACCTGGCTCCACAGACCCCTGCCAGCCTGTGCCCTACTCTGGGCCCCACCGGTGCTGGCCCTGGGATATTGGTTCCAAGACATTGGGACATTGGTCCCAAGATGGTGACCAGGGGGTGGGGCACCTGTCAAGGGGTGGGGCTACCCATGCAGCCCTTGACAGCTTGCCAAAACTGGGTAAACGGCCCTTCGCCCAAAATAATTGCCCACCCCTGCTATATATGGAAACCAATACGTGGTTTCTTTCCATATTCATGCAGTTACAGGAGAACACCTGATTTTTTTTTTTGTTTTTTAAGTGAAACACCTGGCCCTCCAATTCACAAAAAGAAGAGCTTGAAAACATGAACTCAGATGGCTGAAACACAGAAGACAAATAAAAAGATCTATTATTCTGTAGAGTGTAATGATTTTTTGGGGCCTGACTCATGATTTCTGAATGCTTAGGTTTGGCAATTCTGCCTATGTTTCATTCTTTCTTTCTTAAAGACTTCATTTGGCTTGGAAATCATATTTGTTTTCTGTGTGGCCTTATTGTTTCCCTTTTCCTCTGCTTTTAGTTACCCTCAATATCGTGCTGGAGGGCTTTACTTCATTGTGACAGAAAAATTCCTAGGAAACCTCACTGAAGCAAGGAAGTGGGCCCCGCAATGTTTCCTTTGTCACTATTTTCAAAATTTTAAAAGATTTTTCTTTTTATATAAAGTGATTTTAAAATATTTTTCTTTTTAATTAGGAGGGAAAAAATAAGTAGGGCTCTTGGTCAAATTCAGCTCCAACAATTCAAAATTATGGGCCTGGTTTCTCAGGGCACTTATTCATTATTTTTTTTACATAACTGTAAGCGCTAGGAAACTTACTTTTCTAAACAAGCGTGAGATCGTAGCAAAATACAATTTAAGAAAACACCAAATATTGCAAGACCCATTAAATAATTGTAGGAGTCCAACAAACCTTGCTTACTGGAATCACTAGAGTTGTACCAGTTACACCAGAGCTCAAACTAGCCTGAAGGATTTTCTCCTGCTCCAAAAACTGCACTTTCATTTAGTTGATAAAATCTTTTCTAAACAATGCCCATATTCTAACTCATCTATGATTTGTCTGCTATTGTATTATTATAACCATTATTGATCATCTAGTCCATTTAAAGCATTAGTCACCTTAAATAATTCATCTCACTAGGCTTGAGCTGCTCTGCTCTCAGCCACACATGCCATCAGCAAGAATTTTTTAGGAGGCTTGTACTGGAGCAAAACCAGCTCTGTTGCAGCTGCAGCTTAAATACACAAGGCCCAAGAATAAGCAAGACAAAAAAGGTTGCGCAAACACCATGTCACATGGCTACATTCCACCAGAGGCTTTTGTGAATACAGAATGATAAACTTGGCATTTAAAATAGGCTACATAGGAAAGGGAAACGTGAGATACTGAAATCAGGTACTTTTACATCAAATGTTAGCACACTGGTAACACTGAAGCGTGCCTGACTTTTTTCAATCTGCATGCAGACTTAATATGTCTCTATCCACTGCCCCATCAGTTGGCCTGCAGCTACGTACCTTACTCCGGGCTGCCAGCAGAACAGTTTTGCAATTTGCACAAATGGCAGTGTTTAGCCATTCTGATGAGCCTTTGTGAATATATTCAGTCTGGCCTGCACTCTTTGGCTGTCAGCAGAAACACACATGAAAGCAAACTTGCTTGCTGATAAGCCAGACTTTGGGTCTGATTCTGGCCTGTGCTTTACCACCTGTACACCAACAATGTACACAGCTGAAGCAGACTGCAGGAGAATACCACTGGTGAAGAAATTAAATGGGACCAACACACACACAGCTCTGTACTGCCCTCTCTCACAGCCCTTAGCATAGCAGGTATGCTGCAGGCAGAGCAGCTGCCTTAAATTAGAGAAAGCCTAGGGCAGGTGACACCCAGGCAGGTTTGTTTGTTTTTTTAAAGTGAAACACCACTCATTTTTCTGCCAGCCCTAAGCTAAAAAAGTTCCCTCCATTTCTTCTATAAAACGCCAACATTCAGACCTAGGATATGCCTATAGAACAGTCACAAAAGGTTACCCTACTTCTCAGGAAGGCTTTGGCAGCTGTGCTGAACTCCCAGCTGTCACAGATTGCTACTAATACCTGAGCTACCTCATTTAAAAGCTAGCTTGAATATTTCCGTACTCCACTGCATTCACCTCTATGACTGCACCGCAGACATATTCACTGATGCACTTTTGTAATATAAGTAAAAGCTCTTAGAATTTTAGTTTTTAAACAATCAATCAGCAATCTTTTTCATTATAGGCTGGATCTCTGCCAGCTATACAGTGATAAAAAAATGTAATTACTGAGCAATTAGCATGTAAAGTCTGAAGAACTAAGCACTTGCATGCATTTTGAAATTGCCTAGAGTAAAGCAGAAGTAGATAGAGTTTGGTGGGTCATAGGCAGACCTGGTGGACTCTGGGGAGGACCAAGGAAAAGAGGAGCCTTTGTGTTCTGCCTTGTCAGTGCAGTTCAGAGAGACAATGGACGCTGACTGAAGTGACATTTGTTATGTGATTGGCCCCCTGAAAGCACTCTACAGCCATGCCATGACAGAAATGCACAGTTGCAGAACCCTTTAAAAGTGGCCAATAGTGCAACAAATTAACTTTCATGTAATGAGAGATCAGATGAAGGCACTCCAAAGTGGAGTGTGTTAGGGAACTTCAGTCCCTGCACGTGATTGGGGCTGGGCTGAGCTGATGCAGCCTAGCTTTGCCTTCAGTACTGTCTGCAGGAAGGGAAGGAGGAGAATGGAGTGGGAGGGAGCCATGGGCTGGGGTTTGCCCAGCCTGAGCTGGGGGGTGAGGTGCCAATGGATTGGAACCCCTCTGTCTTGCAGCCCCTTTCTCCAGCCCCCTCCAGCTCAGGCTGAGCAAACCCCAACCTGCAGTTCCTGCTTCCCTCCTCAACCTTTCCTGCAGACAGCACAGGAGCTACGGGAAAGGGGGAGGGGGCAGGGCTAGTGGAGAAAGTCTGCAGACAGGCAGGTCTTTTGCTGAATCAGCTCCAAAGTGGAGCTTGATCCCCACCTGACCCAACAGTGAACATCTGGTGAACTGGGGGACAGGGTGCTTTAACTCAGGGGTGGGCAAAATACAGTCCATGGGCTGCATCCAGCCTGTCAAGCAACTTTATTCAGTCCATGGGCACCCACCAAATAACTGTACCCCACCCAGGCCATGCACCTTGCTCTCGCCCTTGTGCACAGAAGGCCCTAGCCCAGCCAGCATGCAGCTTCTGGTGGGGACTGCTGCTGCCACTGCTTCAGCTGTCAGGGGACCAGCTTGGCTTCTCCAGCATCCAGCAGCTCCTCCTTGTCTCCCTGCTGCAGTGCTCACTCCAGACAGCAGGTAGGGAAGTGGTCGGGGTTGGGGAGCTACAGCAGGGATGGGGAGGGGGAGCTGCAGCTAGCTGGGGGCAAGGAGCATGGGGCTGGGGCTCGTGGGACCGTGCAGCCTGTGCCCAGAGGGGTGGTGGGAATGCAGAGCTCAGGTAGGCAAGTGTGAGGGACGGGGTGGGTTTAGGACCCCTACACACACGCTGCCAGCAGCAGCAGGTGGCAGGCCCTTGTGGCACTCGTGAGCCGCGCAGGTGCTGCCATCCAGCAGCGCATGACTCCAGCCAGAGTTACACATGGTGGCAAGAAGCGCAGCCAGGCCGGCCCACCTCTATTGCGCAGGGCTCCCAACAGCACATGTGCAGCTCCCAGCACTTGGGTGCCACTGAGGGGAAGCCCGTGTTATGGAACTGGTTGCCTTTCCTGCTCTCCACTGCCATGTGCAGGTTCCCAGACTGCCAGTAGTGGCGGGGAGTCCTGCCCCCTGCTTCTGTGGCAGCGGGGGCTGGGAAGGCAGCCGGCTCAATTGCACTGGTGGTATACGTGTGCTGGGAGCTGCATATGCACCACGGGGAACCCCACAGGATAGATGCAGGCCAGCCTGGCTGCACTAATTGCTGCCATGTGCAGCTGACTGGTGCTATGTACCAACAGATGGCAGCACCTGTGTGTGTCACAAACACGCAGAGGGCTTGCCACCTGCTGCTGTGGCTGTTACCAGTGGTGGGGGCTGTGTGCTATGGGGGTGGGGTGAAGTCTGTGGGGAGTCCCCACCCTCCCTCACACCCCACATATCCACATCCTGCCCCAGCGACCCCCCTACATATACAGACACCCCTGCAACATACCCTATGCCCCCCCCACCAACCACAGCCATGTCCTCTCACCACCCCCCTCCAACAATTTTCTGAGTATTTATGATTGTGTTCATTGTGGAACACGAATATGGGGCAACTACTTATAGCAATCCTGTTCCTTGACCTTCCTTTCCCTGGAACTGAGTACCAAGAAGGTGGGGGAAACAGGTCTTTATACAAAAAGGAAATAGGATGATGAGATTATTTTAAAATGCCATAGCCTAGCAGCACCAATCAAAGAAGAGAGTCCTATTGTGATAAGCGCTGTACAAACACCAAAACAGTTCACAATTTAGGATTACAAGGGTGCGACAAAGGAAAGAAAGAAAGAAAGAAAGAAAGAAAGAAAGAAAGAAAGAAAGAAAGAAAGAAAGAAAGACTTTTGACTTTTAAGAGACCTTTATTCCCCGGAGGGTGATGACTCGGAGCCAGGCAAAAGCATGTACAAGGACGCCCGAAGCTCTGGGCCTCATGGACAAGGCCTGGGCTCGTGGCCTGCAAGGCCTGCCCGTACACTCTAGACAAAAAAAAAAACAACCAACACAACGAACATAAGGACTATTTACAGTATTTACAGTTCTGCCAGCAGGGACACCCATGGAGGCCTCCGGGGTCGACCCGCACGAGCAAAAGTCCAGGGCCTCGGCCCGCTTGACGCGTCTCTGCGGCTTGAGCAGCCGGTGGCATCACAGAGCGAGGATCAGGCGTCCCGCCTCGACCCGGCACAGCACCCCCTCGAGGGCCCAGCGCTCCTCAAAGGCGGGCACCGTCCGCCGGAGGACAGCGTGCTCAAACTCGAGCGAGAGGCGGGCCCGCACCAGCAGGCGGAAGAGCTGCAGGGCGTCGACCATCCTGGTGCCGCTGAGCTGGTTTCGCCGGCTCTTCAGGGTGGCCATCTTGGCCTGGCCCAGCAGGAAGTTGGCCAGGCTGACCGTGGCCCGCTCGGCTGCCCGGTATGGAAAGGAGTGGACGTAGGCGTCTTCGGAGAGGTCTCGGCCCAGTAGAAAGAAAGAAAGAAAGAAAGAAAGAAAGAAAGAAAGAAAGAAAGAAAGAAAGAAAGAAAGAAAGAAAGAAAGAAAGAAAGCAAGCAAGCAAGCAAGCAAGCTTCACGAATTTGCGTGTCATCCTTGCGCAGGGGCCATGCTAATCTTCTCTGTATCGTTCCAATTTTAGTATATGTGCTGCCGAAGCGAGCACTCACGAATTTGCGTGTCATCCTTGCGCAGGGGCCATGCTAATCTTCTCTGTATCGTTCCAATTTTAGTATATGTGCTAAAGAAAGAGAAAAGGTAAGAGGAAGCAACAGTAAAACAAATGTGCAAAATAAGCAATTACCTCAGTTCAACAGCTGTCCATCTTTTGATAGCTGGAAGCATTTTGTTGGCAAAGGTGAGTTTAAATAGGATTTGAAGGAAACCAAGTGTAAAGTTTACAGATCTTGGTGGGAGTATTTTTCCTGTATTTTGGGATCAATAGGAGAGAAAGCACAAAGATGTTTGAGGGAACAGGAAACAAGCAGAAGTTGAGCCTGGTATTACTAGTGGAGCTTAACCTGGGGGTCAATAATGCAATAAAATATAGGGCTGATATACTGAGAAAGTGGAAATGGTTACCATGGTTTACAGGTAAAAAAAACAGAAGCTTATCCTACAAAAAGAGTAGTTTTGACCCCGTTTAATCTAAGCTGACAGAAAAACAACATGAGATGCTAGACATGATAGAGGAATACCATCTATTAGCAAAGGCAGATTTGCTAGTCATTAGTATTAATATGGTAATCAAAGACAAGCAGGTAAAAATACCTGAAATATAATGCAGAAGTGCAGTGTTCCATGGACTGAGCCTTTTGAGAAAGATCGGGAAAAAGGAAGAACGGGAGCTTTTAACTTGCTTGCCCTCCTTTGAGAAAGTCCACCTTTGTACAGGCCCCCAGCAGAAACTCTCAGGTACATGAGAGCAGGGAATTGAGGAGCAAGAGTGAGCCAAAACTAGGAGTTTACTGGGCAGGTGTTTCTCTCGAGAGAAAGCTAGACCTGTGGAAGGGCATTTGATGCTTGTCCAACAGCTCTCCCAATTATACAGTTTGTCCAAGAAAAGATACCACAAAAAATCCTTGCCTACTGGGACAGAGACACTGAAAGGCCATATTGGTATGGTCTTATTGGGCTAAGTACCATAAACCATGAAATAAAAGACAAAATTTGTCCCAAATAGTTTGTAATGGAAAAAAAACCCCAACAGAGCCAACAGGAGAAAAAGAGGAGAGAGTGCAGAAAAGAGTACTTAGAGCAGAAGTGATCAAAGTTGATGGACAGGGCACTCAAGCCCCTGGCAGACATTAACTTAATAGCACAGTGAGATCCAATTCCTCAGTCCCAACTGTGGCGGCGAGATGCCCCCACAGGCTCTCGAGGGAAAGAAAAGAGAACCCGCGGCCCCCAGACCCTGAGAGCAAGCCCCCAGAAGGGCATATGTACCTGCCGAAGAGCAGAGGGAGCAGGAGCCGCGTTTGTGGCTGCAGCTGTGTGAACCAGCATTACGCCGGCTGTGGCATCAGCTGTTCCCGGCGCGGGGAACAGCTGAGCCAATCCCAGCAGCCATATTGGCCGCCGCGGGAAGGTTTAAAAACGGCAGTAGAGCGAGGAGAGAGGGAGAGCTAGAGAGAGAGAGAGAGTACGGGCGGGCAGCTCGTGCGGCGAACTCTGGCATGGAGAGGAGAGGACCCAGCCTGCGGGTCTCAATTAGGCAGCTTAGGGAACAGCTTTAAGCCTTCTGCAGGAGGCGGAGCAGAAGGCAGACAGAGAGTGCATGCAGAGGCACTCTCTCAGGCTCCTGAAGCGGCTGACGCTCAGGAGGCAAGGGAGCTCCCGGCTGCTGGTAGGGGAGAGGAGACAGTGGAGGATCCAAGAGGGAGCTGGAATCAGGGGGATCATCTTGCAGCTTCTCATAATTCGGAGGAGTATTTTCTGTAAAAAAAAAGGAAAAAAGAGAAATCTCTCCGAGGAGGAGGGAGAGCAACTGGGAACCGGCGAACCAGTCCGAGGCCATCATACGAGGCCTGGAAACATCTAGAATGCATCACCCAGCAGCTGGCGCGTGGATGGGGTGTAGGGGAGGCGGAGCCCCGTGGAACACCGCGTAGGACGACCGTGAGTACCACCGTCTATTGGGAGGCCCCTCCAGGATAAAGATCTCCACTGTAGACCCCTCTTAATGTGCATGTTAACATCCAAGTCGTGGCAGGCGAGTTGAGGGGAGGGGCAACACCCCGATAGACTGGGCGGAGCAGGGCGCAAGCTCCACACCAACAATCACATATCTTGTCATGCCACACAAACAAGGCAGGACATGTGATTTGGGGGACTAGGGATCAGATCCCAACCATATCCTTTCAACTTGCCAGTGCAGGTTGAAGCCAGGTAAGCCAAGGCTTCACCTTGCACTGGCAAGGTGAGGGTTGTACATAGTGGAGCCCTACATGGTTCTTTGGGGCAGGGCTAACCAGCTCCCCCTGCTGCCCAGCACTTGCAGACCCCCAGTTCGATTCAAGATCATGGGCTGCCCTGATTCCCATACTAACAACAGCTGACTCTTCGACTGGAGAAGCCCAAGTTCTCTAACCAGTTGGGCCTGCACCCTCCCCATGATAAGCAGCAACTGGGAAGGAGGCATGCCACATCTTCATAGCTGGTTTGTGTGGTGCCCTATGTCAGTGGTGCTCAACTTTCTTGCCCAAAGGGCTGGATAGGGAGTGCCTGGTCCATCTGTGGGCTGGATCCCACTGGTGGTTCCAATCTGGTGCCTGGAGCAGGGCCTGATCCAGTAGCATGGAGTGGGACAGGGGCAGCCCAGCCCCATGGGAGAAATGGGATAGCCTTGGCCCCATAGGAAGATTGGGAGGGGGAGGGGGGCTTGACACAGCCCCAACTTAGCTCTCGGGGGGAGAGGGGGGAGAAAGGGCATGGCCTGGCCCCACAGAGGGGAGGGGGCTTGATGTAACTTGGCCCCATGAGAGCAGGGGAAGAAGGGGGAAAAGGCCTGGTCCCAACACAGCCCTGTGGGAGGAAGAGGGCATGGCCCAGCCTTGTAGGGGGACAGGGCCATGGTAGGACTTCAACCTGCCAAAGGGTTTGGGGCTTGGAAATTTGGCAGTGAGGGAGGGTTTCCATATTAATGGCCACTGTTCCTCCACTGCCAAACTTCAACCTTTCAGAGCCCTGCAGCCCCAACCCAGCCATGCAGAGGAAAGGGGGCATGGTGGGGCTTTCACCTGCCATACAGCTTGGGGTTTGGGAATTTGGCAGTGGGGGAGGGTGGTCATATTAATGGCCATTGTTTTCCTGCTGACAAATTTCAACCCACTGGAGCCCTTTAGGCAGTGTTGGATTAAGATTTATTGGAGCCCTGGGAAAATAGAAAATTGGAGGCTCCCCACATCCCATTATAAACATGAATGTATGTACTTCAGTGGGGGTAGGGGCTCTTTCCCCTCCTGGTGCTGCTGCTGCCAAGGGCAGGGTGGAGCTCCATGCCCCGCAGTGGAAGCAGGATGGACCCGGCCAGGCTGGGGGTGGGGTGGCACTTGCCCGCTTCTCCTCTCTGCCCTTCCTCCCCCCTGCCCTGCCATGGCCAGAGCAGGGCCGAGCTGAGCAGGGCAAGGGTGGATGCAGGCTACCTGCTGTGGGCCAGCACAGGGCTCCCGGGACAAGGGCAGAAGAGAGGAGAGCCCCGAGCCTACAGTGAGCAGCCCACACCTGCTTCGCGCACAAATCTGGGGGGGCACATACCCCGCCATGCCTCTTCTGGGGGCTGCACACACAGCCCCCCTCCTGCCCGGTTAAGCTGCCTAGGGCTCCATTCTGTTCCCTGCCACAGCCCTGTACCTCATGCACTACCTAGGGCGGACAGCACCCCCAGACCCTGCCCCACTCCTGGCCTCACTGTGGAGGCCTTGATCTGCGTCCCACACACTGCTTCCTCACTTATCTGCAGAGAGCTGCTCTCCATGCTGCCTGGCTGTTTTCCTAGCCACGGGCATGCGTGTGGCTGTGTACGTGCACCTGGCGCCCCCCTGCATCCCACTCCTGGCTGTCCCAAGCAGGACCCCTTGCAGGATAGAATGCTGCCTGCCTGCAAGCAGAAATCCTCTGTTTCCTGAGGAAATGCAGGCATCCAGGGGGCTGCTAATTGGCAGGGGCCCCGGGCCTGTGCGTTAATCCACCTATGCCTGTGGGCTGGATGCCATAGCTCTGTAGGCTGCATTTGGTTTGTGGGCCACAGGTTGAGCACCCTTGGTCTATGTTATATGTGGAACATCTTTGTGACTGGTTTGCCAGTTTATGGCACCATAAATTGGCTGAATGTGTGGCACACTGTAGATTACAGCATGGTGTAATGTTTTCCAGGGCCCTTAGATAGCAGTCCTTAGATGGTGGCTGAGCAGAGGAAGAGATGAGCAAGAAAGGAGGAGATAAGGCCAATTAAAAACCACACCACACTACACCAAGTGATCTCATCAAAGCTCAATGTGCTTAAGATGAAGATGGAGAATTTCTACATGGAGAGAAAGGAGGGTCAAGTATAGGAGGTGGAAAAGGCTGGAAACTATGTGTTACGGAAGTGTGGTGCTCCTGTTCTTGTCTTTGGAAAAGTACCGAGACCAATGCCAATGGAAGAGATGTGCAGTAGGCACAGGAACAGTGTAGACAGCTACATCCAAAAGCTTTGGTATACTACCAGCATTTTAAAGAAAGTAGCCATGTTTAAAGAAGCAGTAAATGCCTATCTGGACTTCAAGAACCAACTTTTCCCAAAACAGAACTTCATTAAAAAATATTTGCTTACATGCAAAATGTTACATGCATTTACCAAAATTAAAACTGGAAAGATTGGCAAGTGTGCATGCAAATATTCAGGTAGGTGCTCAGGCAACAGACCTGAGATGCAACCAATAGAATAACATGTATAGATGCTTATATGTTTGTGCACAGGTCTTCCATTTTCAAAACGTCTCCCTGAATTCACAGAGAACCATTTGAATCGTGGAACAGTTTGCAAACACCTCAAACTCATAAATAGGAATGCAGGAGCAAAAAAGAAGGAAGAAAATATGCCTAGGAGAATGACTGACAAGTATTAATATACCTCAGTTCACTGGTTAACTCTGTGAATGACAAATTTAATGCACTTCTGTCACCACCTTAGTAAACTGTTGTTCTGCAAGTAGGTTATTGTCATACAATGTCAGTCAGGCTAGCTTTGAACATGCCATGAATTTACTAGTAATATCACTGCTTTATTAGCATGCATTAAACACATAAGCCATAGCTCCTTTCTGTCAAAGTTCATTATAACAGAAATGCACTGGCAGCTGTCATTTCCTAATAAGGTACAAGCTTTAAAAATGCTGCGCTTTACATACTGTGAGCAACTGATAAATTGGATGGTTTCTAGGAAATTTTGCAAAAGAAAATGCATTTCAAATATTCTCTTGTTTTGCACTAGACAAAAGCTGGTGAACTAACATAAGCATATGTGAATATACAATTGGATGTTTAGGGATTCTCCAACCCTTTCCTCCAAGAAGTGCTCTGCCATCTTTATTGGATAGAAATTTAAAGCAAAAGGAAGATTTTTGTTTTGAAAAATGACAATCCTTATGACTAAAAGCAAAAATATAAACAGCAAAACTTCCTTGATCCACATATCAAACTATACCCACAACACAGAACTGCCCCTAAATGCAACAGGTATACTTAATTCACTTAATTACAATCAATTTATAATGAAATATATATTCAGACAGTTGCACAGTAAAGATAGCATAACATATTCATCATGAACAGGAGGAAATGTACCATGAGCCAAACCTTTTATTCCTCAGTGTACACAATCTCTCTATCCCGTTAAAAAAAATGTGGATGCCTGGGATACTTGATACTATGTTGCTTATGTATACCAGATTTGTAATATTTGCATCCAAGTTAGAGTATCTTTGCTAATTCAGTACATAATAGAAGAGGACTCAATTAAAGTTGCAAAAATATTTGGAGGAATAAAATCTGGTTGGAATATTCAGGTGCTACTTTCTGAGGGGTACAGTGACTTAAGCAATATGATGTATCACCTAGAATTTGAGCCTAGCATTGCTGAAGTCAATAGGACTCTTTTCTTTTACTCAAATGGACTTTAGATTAAGCCTTTTTTAAAAATAAATCTTTATGCTGCTCTAATGTTTAGGACTCTATCCTACAAACAAGCCTGCAACGTTATTTATGTTAGACCTCCAAGTTCCACAAGACTATGTTTGTAAGTAGAAGTGCTTATTAATGTCAGCTTTTACAGGATCAGGCCCAAAGGCATACTGAAGCAAATAGTTTGAGTTCAACAAAACTGCTTGCAGTAATAGTGTTTACAGGAACACGTTCTAAGCTTGTATGGTGCCTTTGTAGAATATATTGACATATTCACAAATTTATACAAGGAAAAGTATGACTATCAGAAATTTTCTCTATTACAGTATATTGCTCTGCATAGAGAACATTAAAAATACCATCCTTTCCAAATCTGAAAATAATTCAAGGCATTGGGTAAAATTTTCTAAAATATTTAAGTGTCTTAGGAACTGAAGCCCCACTTTTACAAGTGAATTAGAATATAGGCAATTAAACAATTGATATGAGGTAAACTGGAATGTGAAGAAGCATGTTACATGCTCTGTGATATTGCCCATGTACACACTTTTTACCTCATGGTAAATGTGAGGTGGCCTACCCCTCAATTAAAGCAGGGTAAGATACTGCACATTTACTGCATAGCACACAAGTAGTTCCTACAGAGAAGTTGTTGTGCCAAAACTTCATATCCTAGCTTCCCTTGTGGTTACTTGTTCGCATGCCCATTTCCTTAGGTCAGTGATTCTAACCAGGGTTGTTTGACATCCTGATGCTAGGAGATCCTTTTAAGGGTGTTGCACAATATTAGCACTGTTTAGTGTTCAAACACCTAAACATGATTCACAAAATTAACCCAGGGATTTCAAAGAGGAATCCATAGTGTTAAAAAACTTCTGACTTGTTGTGGTCTTTCTGAGTTCTTTGCAACAGAAGAATTCTCTATTGTTTTGCCATAGTCAAAAAATGAGTGAAAGCTCAGAGCTAGCATTTTTTGATAGGTGTCTCAAGTCTAAAGAGGTTGAGGAACTACTGCCTTTTAGGCACGTAGGAGTCTAAGCCTCATCAAAATTCAATATGATTTCTTACAGTTTCTTTGTTATTGATTTAAGAAAAATGGCTATTTGGTTTAGAAACCTGACAAGTTTCTGCACTAGCCAATAAGATGTAAGTTTTAAACTATCATAGATTTTTCTAGCCATACAATTATAAGTAGCATTTTGGTCTGTCTCTGGAAACTTTCTACCACTTTTTAATTATTTTTACAAAGCTGAGTAATCAAAAAAAAGAGTTTAGTTTGTACCTCTTGATTTTCTTCTTTTCAGTACATGAAGAAGCTCTGAAAGTTTAAAAAGTCTTTGTTTAAACGCATGAGAAATTCAAATGCCATCTAACTCAGCTATCCATGAAGCCTGTGACAGGGATAGCTTTGTTTCTGTAAGCATCTCATTAACTCAAATGCCAAATAGACAGTTAGAAGAAGAGCTTTTAAAAGATGTGATGCTTCATCCCTTCAGTTAGTTTAGAACAGTGGTTTTCTACCTTTTTTCATTTGTGGACCCCTAAAAAATTTTGAATAGAGATGTGGACCCCTTTGGAAATTTCAAATGCAGATGTGGACCCCTTTGAATTGTAAGTGTGGGTAGTCACATACTTTTGATTCATCATAATCACCTTTCATGGACCCCTTAGACATGGTCTGTGGAGCCCCAGGGGTCCACAGACCATGGATTGAAAACCGCTGGTATAAAGAGTTTCCAATCCATGACTCTGTCTTTCTCTAAAACAGGGAAAATTAGATTTGGCACGTATCATATTTGTAAGGTAGGAAAACACGCAGAACCACGTATTTGGATATGGAAGCCATATAGATCCTCTTTATGGATCATAAAACATAGAAAAGACACAAACTGGTATTTCCCTTTTCTCCTAATTATGCCCCTGGGCTCTGAAGTGAGTATACAAAGTGGGAGGATGAAAAGCAACCAAAGAAATGGAGCACAGAAGAGAAGGACCAGTCAGAAAGGAGATGTGACAAGAGCATGAGAAGAATTTCCTTCTTTTGCCAGACAAGGTTCCTTGGGTGAATCTGATATTTTTTATTAGACCAATCTCTTTTGCCAGAGATCCTTCTGTCATCACTGCAGTTTACCTATCAAAATAATTCTTCTCTGATTTGTGTTTCATCCTATCCCACCTAACACCTACCAATTCATTACTAGACACCTTGAAGGCAGGGGCAGATCCAGGATTTGGCAAAGGGGGTGCAGAAGCTGCAGGGGGCTCCCAGCCTCCCTGCCCCCTGCACCCCTGATACGTGCAAAACCCACCCCACTGCACCAGTCTCTGGGTCCTTTATTAAAGTCCCCAAGGCATGTAAGAAGAATCTCCCTCTTCCCATCTATACTTAGAGGGACATCTGCTCCCCCTTCTCTTCCCCCTGCCCTGTTACTACTGCTTTTCCTGCTGCAAGGGAAGGGACAAGTGGTAGAAGGTGGGGTGGAAGCTTCAAAGCTGCTCCTGACTGCTCCAGCTAGGCTATCTGAGGGCTAGGAATAGTAACAATGTAACACTGTGATGGACAGGGAGTGAATTCCACCAGCCCTGCCTGCTCCTCACAGGGAGCAGCTGCAGGAAGGGGAACCCCCCTGCCCACCACCACTCCTACTTTACTTTTCCCAGCTGAACCCACCCCAGATGCAGCTTTGAAGCTCCCCCCTGCTGTAGACCAGGAGGAAAGCAGCAGCAACAGCAAGAGGGGAAGCTGGGGAAGGGGATGTGCCTCTGAGCATGATGGGGGAAGGAAGGGGAATTCTTATGTTATTTGGAGACTTTAAAAAGGTTCCCAGAGCTCCCAGGATGGATCCAATCCAAAAGGAAGAGGGGTAGGGTGCAGTCACACCACTGCACCCCCTCTAGATCTGCCTCTGCTTGAAAGTTCAGCACATCTTTTAGGGGAAAAAAATTAAATCAAGACCAGAACTTACAGGTTTGAACTGCAGGGGGGCTCTAAGAGCCACTCTAATTAAAGTGCCCACAGTGTCTTGTTTATCAGCATCCCTGAACTTCAAAATGGCAGTGGGGCTTTAGTTAAATGGCCTTTAGTTAAAGTGCCCCTACTGCCATTTTGAAGCACAGCGATGCTGATACATAAGACGTGGGGGCTGGCTGGAGCACACTAATTAGCATGGTCCAGCAGACTCAATTAATCAAGTTTGCTCCAATGCACTGTAATTACAGCTTGTCGGAGCAGCTCCTGGCCACGTCTACAGGCACCCTATGACCCTTCCTGTTCTGAACATCTATGATTCTTCTCTTAGTATGTATCTTCACCAAACTCTTGTCAAGGTACTACTCTGCTGGAACTGGGTCCTGAAGCCATAGTTCTTTAAGCACACGTTGGCTAGGCAAGCCATCCCACACACACCTGTATTTAACTCAGTTCTGACTTCCTTTGCAGGTCACAATTACTTTAAAATCATTTGATCTAAGAATAGTTCCTTTGTACATACAGCAGTAAGAAAATAGCAAGCTGCTTCCAGATACTGTAGCTTAAGAGAGTGCTCACAGCTTTCCTTCCACAACACACTGTTCCGTGCACACTTCCCACAGGCAACGTCATCTGAGTCCTATAATGCTGTTTCTGCAAAAAAGAAAAAGAAAGCTTGATGACAATGCTAATTAGCAACTGTTTGCACCTTTTCATGACTGGAGTATCCGTAATGGTCTCTATTAATGTGCTGGTTACATATATCACACATGTGATTCTGTAACCAGCAATAACTACAACTGCAATGTAAACTCAAAGGCTAGGTACAACACACACAAACAGCCAGAGGCAGAATTGATCCAAGTCAGGGGTTCCCAACGTTTATGTGCCCAAGGGCGCATTCGAATTTAAAAGAAAAAGCAGTCGGTGCCAATATGACAGCATTTTTTGTTGGAATAATGATTTTTACTGATTGTGAAAATGCGTGCGAGCACCTAAATAAACCTCGGGGGGGGGGGGGTGCCATGGCGCCTGCGGGCACTGTGTTGGGAACCGCTGATCCAAGTTATGCGGTTTTCTGTAAGCGGCACAGTTTAGATCACTAGCAAACAGAACACACATTCGCCCTTTGGTTGAGAGGGAGTGGAGTATGTGTGTGGGGGGGGGAGGGTAGGAGGGCTGTAAATCTTAGACCAGGTTCCACCATTTTTGAACCAGCCTGTATGTGCTGAACTTATGTTCTGTTGTGGGTATAGACCGGTTTCTGAACACTTATGCTGGTAAAAGTGTAATGCTTGGCCAAAAGACTTTTACTGGGACTGCTCTCTTAGACCAGCTTGGGCAGCCTCTTACCTACCGCCACTCCTCTCTCTCCTCAGAAGTTATAGGCTGTCTGCTTCAAAAGAAGGGTAGCTGCTGCCAGATACTTCACAACCTATAATCAACATCTTACTAAAAACCTCCACATGATGAACAACATTTTATTAACCAAGTTAATATTTGCTTTACAGTACTCAAGTGAGCACTATTCACACCCTGAAAATGTTACACCAATAGGGCTCAGGCACACCACTACTATGCAGGCAGTTCCTTCCAGCTGAACTGCTCAGAGCTCCTTAACATGTTGCTGCTTTCTGCTTTTCTTCAAAAAACAAAACACTTTGCATTTACATAGCACCTCCTACAAAAGGATTTTAAAGCTCTTGCAGCACATTAGACTTCAACTAAAAGACTTCACTAGTCTCAGAATTCCTAATCAACAAGCCACAGATCTAGTTCTGTGTTACCTTTTGCTACAAACATGTCCGTTTCACACAGGGAAATCCATAGCAGGGAATGAGATTATATGCATGTGTCATAGGCTCCTGCAGATGTGCAAATAAAGGTGTGATGGGATCTGATGTACGATCCCCACAATCACATTTCCTGCCATGTCATATGTGTATGGCAGGAGGCGTGAATGTGGGATAAAGCATCAGATCACCATGCCTTAGTGCCAGTGCAGGGGGTGTCCAGGATCCTGATCTTTGGGTCCCCTGCACCAGCAAGTAGCAAGCTCCTGTGGCTGGGAGCCCAGATCAGCTGACTGGACTTGTCTCAGCCTGGTCACAGATTCAATTAATGGCACGACATATTTTGCGTAATAACTTTTTGGCTCATTCCTTGTTTTATCGTACTTTTAACTGCATTAACATGTGGCCGGATAACTAGTTAAGATGTGATTAACTGGTTAATTACACAAGTGTAACATGTCAGGGGTCATACGTGCACTTTTTGGTTAGTCTTAAAAAAAAGATGCAAATCTACCCTGCCTTCTAATTGCTTCTGGAAGCCAACAAAAATAGTTCCGCAGGAACCCTCTGTTTAGCTGTCCCAGTGTTGAGTGGCGCAGAAATAAAGACCTCATCCTCCAAGATGATGAGTGCTCAGTACCTCACAGCACATGGCTAAGTAACTCATGTTTCTCTTTCAGTGAGGAGAATACTAAAATATACCTTTTATTTTGCAGCACTACTGCTAGTGTCTCAGTCTTTAATGACATCGCAACATTCACATTCACTAGGTTACAGAGTCTTTGTTTAAGAGCAACCAATAATTTTCATGTAAATTATCTACCAGAAAGAGCCCATATGGCCAATATAATAGAAACATTGACACTGGCAAGAAATGTTAATTAAACATTTTAGATAAGGGCTACAAAGTTCAAACAACATACATCCCTTAGTTCCAGAGGCATAAGGTTTCACAAAATTCAGATGTAATGGACTATAATATTGCATGTATTTTGGGTTTTTCCCCATAGTCTTTTAAACATGTTAGTAGATAGACCATGTTTGAAGATGATAGAATGATAATATAATAGGCCATAATAAACTGAGAAAAAAAACATTTTCCCTTTTTCTCCTTATTACTATCGCAAGTGTCCATTTCCATTAATGGGACAACCTGTGTCAGTAAATGTAAGCATTTGAATAATTACTTGTAGGATCAAGATAAACAGCTCCTCATTAACTAAGCTCAGATTTGTTGTCCATCACTGTAAGTTGCATCCCTCTTCTACCCTCTGTCTTGTCCCTGTGATTCTGAAAATATTTATGCTTAGTCTTGGGTGGGCAAATCTGAAAAAAAAAAGTTTCAGTGCTTCTAGGGCAAACCATAAGCTTTTTCAAATACTGTTTCTTATTACGTGTTTGTAGAATACCTAGCAAAATTGTGTTTCTCCTCTTCACTGGGTTTTCTGAGTGTTACCAAATTGCAAAAAAAAAAAAAAATTCAGTTATCAACATCCTACTCTAAATGATCCACAGTCTGGATACAACTTTAAATAATAAACAATGTCCAGTAGCCTCTGAACCAACAATCTACTCCCTGTGAAGTAGTGATGATATCCACTATGACTCTTTGATAAAAGCTATGAACACTTGTATTTAAGACAGCTGCCAGAAAGTCCCCATGAATGCAAGAATACTGTGTTTCTCAGTATTACATAGTATAAAAAATACAAGCAATGAAAAATGTTCTGTATTTAGACTACATGTATCTTCTGCCAGTCACCCACAGCATTGAGAATGGGGTCTTAGGCACGTGAATAATTCACTGGTGGAAGTAGTCATACTTGTTTTGATTCAACCGCTCATGTAAGTAAGACAACTCATGTATCTAAATATTTGCAGGATTAAGCTCTTTATCTGCTGTTCCCAAACCCGATCATTGCATTTCACTGAGGTATAAATAACATTTTGTTTGAGCACTGAGTGAGTTTTTACCCCCTTCTGTCTTAAAGAAACATTGCCCTGTTCCCCCTGAGGAAATTAAAGAGAAAGCTCATTATGGTGAAAAGACATTACTTGTCACACAATCAGCCTGGAACAATAGTGTTTGTTCAGCGCATATCTGATCAAGCTGTTATAACACTTTAACTTTGTAGTTTAGCCATTTCCGGGAAAGTGCTCAGGGTTGAGATGAGAGATTACACTGAAACCAAGCTCTCTATAGGCATTAGCAAGATCGGGTAGCACCTGTTTGGTGGATGGAATAATTAAATATTTAACAAGAAGAGTCAAATGCAAGCTCAAAAAATGGGGAACAACTGCCTCTGCTTAATACCCGAGTGAAATGAATTTGTTTGGAAAACTGAAACAAAATGGAGTTACCTCTGGAAGAGGAGGATAGCACTTTTACCAACATCTCCTTGTCTGATGATTCAGGTAAGAAGCTATGGTTATCCGATTATACAGCAATATAAATTTCATTAACTGAATAGTACTATTAGTTTATGCAGGAAGTCTGTATGCTTATGAACACATTTCTCTCTCATTCTTTCTTATCAACTAGAGGAGAGTTTTTACAAAATACCTTCAGATGAACTTTTCCAGTTATAAGTAAACCAAGTGGCTGTAATTGAAAATTAAGGTTTTGGGGAAGACGGGTGCAGTCGAGGTAGTTGTCTGAAAAGGATATGGTAACATGTAGTCTCACTTTGAAAGTGCATTATCTGTTGCTATCTTCGTAGGAAAAAGCATGGCATGTTAACTCGGCAGCTGTACTACTGTTACAGAAAACAAAACAAAAGTGTCTCATCCCTATCTTAATAATACAGAATAGAGCTGTGCTTGACATATAGCAGAAGTATTACAAATTAATTAGCAGCAGGAAAAAAAAAATCAATCCATTTAAATCTCAATTGTAAAAACAACTAAATGCTTTAAGAGAATTGCAAGGGCAACTTTGTTCTTTTCTTCCTTATACACCAAAAATGATTGGGAATGAGAAATAGGATATTTCTTTTTAGTGGAAAAATGGAATTATTAATATGCATAATTTAAAAAACATGTAAAAAGTAAGGACAGATTATTTGGCCTTACTGCTGTATACAAAGGGGATTTATACAAGCTAAGATTCTGGCTCATTGATTACTGTATAAACCAGGCTTGTCCAACATATGGCCCACAGGCCGCCATGCGGCCCGCCAAGCCATTTTATCTGGCCCGAGGCACCTGCTCCATGCTCCACGGCAGCAGTGGCGGGGCAGCGGCGAGGCAAGGTGGGCAGGGCCAGCCCACGGGCCCCAGCCGGCAGCAAGGGGAGGAGAGCTTCTTACCCCCGCGGGGCCGGCCTCATCAGTGAGCCGGGTCCTGCCGCCGCTGCCCCGAGGTCTGCGCGACGCGGGGCTGCCCCAGCCCCGCCTGATTGGACGAGCTGGGGACAGCAGGTGCAACTTCTTCTCTGGCTCCACCCCTTGCCCCCAGCATGTGGCTGAGGGAGCTGCAGCGTGGCCCGTGCCCTGCCCACATACATGGTGGATGGAAGCACGAGGTAAGTTCCCACACGGAGCTGGGGGCTCCTCAGGGACGGGACAGGATGGGACAGGACGGGGCTGCAGGGCGCACAGTTGCCGGAGCTGGGCTGGGCAGGAGGCAGGAGGAGCCCGGCCCAGAGTCTGCATTTGTCCCTCCATCCAGGATGGAGAGATAAAAGGGAGAGCACATACGCACACACACATGCACATACACACACGCATGCACGCTGAAGTGTGTGGCAGTGAGCAAGAGCCAAAACAGCTGTCAGGAGCACAGTGCCTTTCTCACCACAGCCAGGGCTGCAGACTGGGGCGCTGGCCAGACTGGGGGCTCTGCATGGGTTCTGACTTGCACCTCTGGCCCTGTCCCTGTCCCCATGCTGACACCTGCAGCTGCATCCTGGCAATGAGTCCCTGGCTGGTCAGGGGCAGCCAGCCCCAGCCTCACACTCCCCTCTCTGCTTAGGGCAGGATGTAGCCAGGCCAGAATGGGCTCTCCACATGGGGCTGCAATGTGGCTGACTTTGACTTAGCCCAGCAGCACACAGCCAGGATGCAGCAGCAGCTGCCAGAATGGGGCCAGAACTATGAGTCAGAGCAGGGTAGACAGAACACATGCAGCATCCCCAGCCTGGCCAGCACCCTAGTCCCCACCCCAGCCCACAGCCCTTGCTCCAGTGACAAAAGTACCATGCTTCCCAGCACATCGCAATAGCTGCTTTGGCTCTGTCTGCTGCAACACACATGTGCTTGGAAGTACACACACACACACACACACACACACAACCCCCCAGCTTCCCACCAGTCTGGTACTTATGCTTAAATTTTCTCCAGTGGCTGGGACACTGAGACAGCCTATAAAATCTAGGACTATCTCAGCCAATCCAGGCTATATGGTCACCCTACGTATAAATAGTCTAGATTATTCTCAAAAATGCCAATATTTTGTTGCTTTGATTAGTTTCCACTCTGGCTGATATCTTTTCCACATTTGATCTGTCAACTTGCATTATGCTTCTTTCATTCATTGAGAAGTGAGTAGAAGCGAAAGTGTTTATTTTAGTCAAGTGTTTGGTATTATTTCATTGTTGCTTTTATATTGTTTTTATTTTGGATTTTAAACCACATTTCCAGACCCATTTCATTGTCACTTCCTGCAACTTCATTGGTGTCAAAGGTCACGCGACATCACTTCCTGATGTGATACCACTTCCTGTGAGATCTTTGACTATGGCTCGCCGGCCCACTGGGTGATAAAAAGTTTGTGATCCGGCCCCACATTCAAAAAAGGTTGGACACCCCTGGTATATACCGTAGTTCATATCCCTCCTCCTTTTGATAGCAGAACTGTAACAGAGGGGTCTGCCCTGTTGAAGGAGCACAGCTAAACAGTATTTGGAAAAGGATGGAGTGTCCCACTGGGATCTTAGAACCAGGACTGAATTAAGTCTTTAGTGGGCCATAGGCAAACAAATTTATGGGCCCCAGGTGGTTGAGACCCCTCCTCCCCACCCTGGTGCGGCTGCCCCCAGGGAGCAGGGCTTGGAGCTGCCGCTAAGAAGCAGTAGTGAGGCCGACGGAGGGGAAGGGAAGGGAAGAGAGGTGGATGGGGCCATTCGCACTGCCACCACGGAGGGAAGGACCAGGGCCCCCCCAACAGCTCAGGGCCCTAGGCATGTGCCTAGTTTGCCTATGCGTTAATCTGGCCCTGCTTAGAACCCCAGTAGAGAAAGAGCAGGAAGGCTGCAAACTGTGAAGGAAGAGTTTTGTAAGCAGGAAACAAGCTGTGAACAGAACAAGCTTGCTATCCAGAAGGAGCCAGAGCCAAAATGCTCCTCTCATAGTACCGGGGATGGGGCAGAAGAGTTTGGTTTTGTTTGTTGAAGTGTTCATTTGTTCACTGCACAGAGACTGAGCTTTGTTTGGGAGGACTAACTGAGGAGCTCCTTGGAATACAAACTCTGCCTGTGGAAACCCCCAGGTTATGCAACCTGCTTATAGAAGCTAGCATTTTTGTTGTATACAATATCCCAAAATGCTATATACAGACAACAATTGCAGGTGATTCAATAAGAAGATATCACCCAAAAGATTCCTTACCTTTTACATGATTCCTGGACCATCATGGCTATATCACTGTAACACTACCATGTAGAGATAACATAACTCATACTTTTAGATTCTCCTGAGAAGCTAAAAGTAACTTGTTTATTGCTTTATAAAGCATATATAACCATAATGGGTAAGAGCTTATAAAACCAATTAAAAATACCATTTGCATAAGCTGCCCACAAGTGAGATGTTATAATGATGGGGGAAAATCCCACAGTCATGTAGGGCCTCCCTCATAGTGGAACTAATGCTGTTCTACCATGCAATGGGTGCTGAACTTCAAATGGAAAGGACATAAGAAAACATAATTTTATAAAGACTTTTTCGAGGGGTGACATATAGGTGGTAGCATGTCAAGGCTTGACCAGGTATGACATCAGAAAATGTACTATAGTGCCCATTTCTAGTCTTCTGTCTTTTGGTGGGGTAAGCAGGGACACAAAGTAGCTTCTAAGGGGTGGTTTGGTATATAGAGGACATGCAACACACAGCTCTTCAGGCTGGATATGAAGGGTTGGTCTTAGCACCTTTCAAAGGAGTACTGCAAAACATTTCAGAAATATTAATGAATTAACTCTCACTGCACACTTGTCAGGTAGGAGAATGTTTTGATCACCATCCTTCAGATAAGAAGACAGAAGCACAAGGAAGTTAGATCATACATTATTAAAGTGTCCACTGATAATAGACATCTCAGTTTTCAGGTACCCAACTTATGGCCTGGGTTTCATATGAACTGGGTGAAAAACACTCAGGTGAAGTCAATGAGAGCTCCAGGCAATCCAGTTTTGATTTCACAGTGGCTAAAGACTGCCAGCTCTTGTTGATTTTAACAGTGTAGTTGCTGATAAGTTGTACAAATAAGCACCTCAGCTTAGACACTTGTCCTAAGTGACCTGACCAGTGTCAGATAGGAACAGAACCTAACTTTCTTCATAGCCCATTTCTCCAGCCCCAATCCTGTAAGGCCCCTAATGGCGTCACAAATACTGCTGTTGATGATGCCATTTAAGTACAGCTAAAACGTGGTATTTTGTGGGCACATCTACACATGATATTAGTGCGATTCAATAAACTCTGGCAGAGTTTGTGTTTATGCATATGCCTGGGACTGCAGCATATTGAGTCAGATCAGAGCAGTCCCAGCTGCCAGCCAGGGGCTGCTCCAACCTGGCTCAATGTGCTGCAGAGGGTCTGGCTGGGGCATGAGGGTGCTCCAGCGCAGGGCTAGCCAGCACCCTCATGCCCCAACCAGCCCCATCAACATCTGCATGCACACATTGTGGTGCACTAAATAATGCCATTGTAGGATAGTACTTGTGTTTACAAGTACTATCCTACTAGTGTAGATGCTAAGACGTTACTGTGGAGCTAATTATGCAACTTTGCAGTAACCATCTCATGTAGATGCACCCTGTTAGTAGTAAAAAAAACAAAAATGAAAACAAAAAAACCAAACCAACAACAACAAAAAAACCCTCAAGCTCAAATAGAAAACCCCAAACCTGGAAATAAGCAGGTGCTAACCCAAATAAATATGTTTTGCATTGAAATGTACCACATTTGGGCTTCCATGGCACCAGTAAATCCAGAGATGAAGGACAGGTCTACTACTGACCTAGATTTTTGTACCAGGGGTATTAATTAATTATCGCAGAAACAACAATTAATAAAAGCAGAGGGAAGAGAAATTAAGACTTACTGCACAGAAAAGAAAGTACATTCAGATGCAGTTTTAAAATCAGAGGAATAAGGGAAGCAGGCACACATGGGAATACTTAGCTAGAACCATAGGAACACCTTGAGCGAATCCAACCCTCTGTCCATCTCATCTCAGGTCCCATCTCTGACAGTGGCCAACAACAGATGCTTCAGAGGGAGGTTAAAGAAATATCCTGCTCTCAGTAGTGACTGGCTTAACCACTGAAACATAAGGTTTTAGATGTTCTCTCTCGCCAGGACGAGAGAAGGAAGAGTATAAGAGAGTAAGGGAGAAAAAAAATCCCTGAAACAGACTACAGCAAGCCCAGGGAGGGAATCAAAATTGTATCTGGACATTGAATAAATTATAAGGAAGTGGATTTTTGCTTGAGGACAAGTTGATGTGATGGCAGAAGCAAATGTTCCAGTAATTAAAATTTAAGAAAGATCACAAAGTGGTACTAGTCTCAACAAATTGTTGTAAATTTTTTTCTACCCCTATTAGGCATTTAAAAAAAAAAAAAACAAACTTAAGAAATACTGATGAAAGTAATGTGTAGCCTAAAAGAAAAAGAATATGCTAAATTTGTGCTGATAACATATTAGAAAAACAGACGTGAACTTCAAGTTTCCATGTCAATGTTCTTTACTATCAGCACAACAAAAACCCAGCAGAACTGTGGCTAAGCAACAGGGGTTACTGATTCTGATTAGTTGAGTGCAAGCTATGAATATTTAATATCTATTGCTCTTTCATAACAGCAGCATTTCTCCACTTTGTTGTTAAATACCCAGGTTAGGGGGGAAAAAAAAAAAATCTCTCTCCTTTTAATGGAAATCAGACAATGAATACAAAACAGTAGAAAGAGATAAGCTCCTCTATCACTATATTAGCACTGACTTCTAGGTGCATATAGAAGCTATAGGAAAGTAGTCATTTAAAATATTTGTGAAATATTTGCATGAGTTGTTAAGAAAAAAGGTAGACCCTTTCTTTCACTGTATCACTATACAAACATAAAGAAATGTACAGACCCAAATATAGTCTACATTTCCCTTTATACAACCATTTAAATGACATGGTAGCTTGAGCGCTATGGGTGCTTGTACACATGCAGGACGCCTGCTCTGATGTGTTCTAATTAGCATTCCCACATTTCAAAATGGTGTCGGGGCACTTTAACAAGGTTCATTGAATAAGCTTTATTTAAAGTGCCCCCACCACTATTTTGAAGCACGGGACACTGAATACATGAGACGCTATAGGCGTTTTAATTAGAGCAGCACCTGAGAGCCACCCTAATTAAAATGCCTCTTCCCCCCACCCAGGAGCACAAGTATAGATGCCCTATAGTGTTAATTGTAGAAGCTAATGTATTATCATTCTGTGCAGAACATCAAAAGTAAACAGCGCAGGTTTGTGCTTTTTTGTGACATACATGCATACACACTCACACACCATCCAGGAAGGGTAGGGTACAAGACATGAATTTCTAGTGAAGGAAAACTTAAAGACAAATCCATCACCATTCTCTGTAGTTCACACTTTCCTTCAGGCTTTATGCTGTCATAAAGCAGCAAAAAAAATCTATCAACATTTGTGACAGGGCCAACATTAGCAACATTTAGAGACTTGCATATAATTTGTGGCTCTCATCTCTTGATGAAGCCAGGGTACATTTGCACCTTATAGACTAGCCAATGCACCTTATATATCTAACCAATGGAGATATATATAGCACAGGCTTTCACGAGCTGAAGCTCACTTCATTGGATTCTGTGAAAGGGCATGCACAAAGCAGCAGATAAGCAGAAGGGAGAAATTAGAATATAAAAGATATGGAAGAGGGAGGAGAAGGGGAGAGGCAGGCAGCGCTGGGAGAGGCAAATAAACAAGCAGTAAACTAGTAGGAAGAAAGGAGACATCAAAGCTTACCTAGGTAATGGGATAAGGGTCTATAGTCCCTGTTTTAAACCATACTTAATACAACCTAGTCTGCGAATGATTTCTTGTTCCACATTTCCTGTTCAAGTTGGTTTTTAACAGGCTGGTTTCTAAGAACAGCCACCCTCAAGTCAGTGGTCAACTGTCCAGGGAGGTTAAAGCGTTCTGCCAAAAGCCCGCATGTCTTTCTGAAGCTAATGTCAGAGCAGCGATCATTAATTCCATCATGTAGGGATCCTGTCACATCCGTGTGATGCAGATAGCAGAGGGACACTGTAAACAGGTGACAGGTGATTGCCTATATGATACTGGTGGAGTTGCAAGTGAATGAACCTTGGATGTTAAAATCTGTGTTATTTGGTCTGGTGATGATGTGGTCTGTATTGATGTTAGGGCACAGAAGGCATCTGGGTCCATAGCAAAGCCCGATGCCTTGATAAGTTGGGAAGTTAGGTAGCCTGGTGCTTGAGAGATGCCATTTGAGGCTGGGGCGCTGCTTGTAAGCCAGGGCAGATTTGTCCCCCATGACAACTTTGACGCATTTAGCTTCACTAGAAAGCCGGGAGCCTACAACTATAGTACTCAATTTAAGATTGAAACAAACCCCACCGCCCAACTTTATTGGAATGTGCATTTATTTGCTATAATAAAAACACAACAAACATGGCAAAAAGAATCAAAAGGTGTTGTTTCATTAGTCCTGTAGTCATTATAATTAAATGCATGTCTCTTTCAGTTTCATAAAACAAAATCTATCCTTCTTGAGTATCTTGACAGTGCATCCAATGCTTCATTGAATATTATTTCCACACCTGATCTATTGTTTACCTGAGTTAACGTTTCCACACCTGAGTTAATGTTTCTCGCTAGAGTTAAGGACAGCCTGCAGGCCTGTGAAATGGGAGATACATTACTCAGAACAGTTAACAGACAGCAGAATTACAGAAGTAAGGATATTTTGCAGAGAGGAACTATTAAAGACTATGAAAAAGGAAAGAGGGAACCTATGATGAGTTTAAAAAGAATCAAGTAGATTATAATGAGCCATTAAAGTCAACCGACTCTCTCACTGCTACCAGAATAGAAGTGCTGCTGCCACTGCCAGCCAGACAGATGGTTTTAAAGCTTGGATGGACCATGAATCAAAGCAGGGTGCAACTGCACTACTGCACCCCACCTGGATCCATCCTTGTATGTGCCCACAGCAGTGCCATTCATTTATAAATACAGGGAATCTGCAAATCTGAAATAGTTGTGTATAAGGACAGGGGAAAGAGAGTAATAAAAACAGAAGCAATTTTTTCACTGAGAATACAGGAAACCCTCACCATTCACAGGGGATACGTTCTAGGGATCCCCATGAATGGGGAAATCCACAAATACGTTCATGAATGGCAGCGGGAGCGCAGCGGTGGCAAGCACGGAGCTCCCACAGATGCTCAGTGGCAGGGGGTGGGAGCATGGCGAGAGCATGCGTGGGGAGAGAGCGTGAGCAGGGAGAGAGCATGGGTTTAAATATTCACACTGCGAATATTCAAAACTGCACATCGCAAATGGCGAGAGTTTCCTGTAATGTTCTTTATAGCTTGTAATCTGTCTTCATGGAGGACGTTAGTGTAAAGAGACATGACATCCATGGTATCCAATACTGTGTTAGGTGGAAGCTTGTCAATGGAAACAAGTTTCTTAAAAAAAATCTCTGGTGTCTTTCAAGCAGCTTGCAGATCCAGTGTCACATGGAAATAGGGAAGAGCCCACATAGTCAGAAACTCCGTCTGTGATGGTGCCAATGCCAGAGACAAGGGGCATCATTGGTTTGTGGATCTTGGTTAATAAGTAAAAAGTTGCCTGGCCTGAGCTCCCAGGAGTTGGAAACAGTAATCTTCTTCTGCGTTTCCCAAGGTAGATCCTATACAAGTGTATTCAGTTCCTTCTGGCATTGTGCTGTGGGGTCCTCTCAAGGGTCTGTAAAACTCCATGTTGGAAAGTTGTCTCTTGGCTCCCTGTTTTGTCCATGAAAATAGTGGTAACCCGCCTTATCAGCCTGTTAAGCCTGTAATATCCAAGTTGTTTTCAAGGCTGATTACAGCTCTCCATTTGAGCAAACTGAGATTGTAACATAAATGTTGCTTCTCTGCAATCTCAAAGTAGTCATGGAGGCAGAAACAGTTTATATACAGGTCCAGAGTAGGGCTGTAGCCTTCAGGTACAGTCCAGGAGCTGTCTTTCTCGACCTGTGTATGTGTCTGGTCTGTGCCTAGCTGATCTAGGTTGAAGACATAATCAGAATGTACAGGCAACCCCCACTTAACGCTCTTAATTGGTTCTGGAAAAAACGAGCATTAAGCAGAACAGCGCTAAGTGAAACCCATTTCCCCACAGGAATTAATGTAAATAGAGATAATTCATTACTGCCACTTCTTACTGCAGCTTCTCAGCACCACCACCACCTCTTCCCACCCTTCTGCCTGCCTACCGGTCTCTCTGGCCCCATGTGCCAGCCCACACGTGCCAGCTATGCACTTCTGCTGCTTCACCCCGAGTCCCTGCCAGTCCTGGCCCTGGGCACTGGCGGAGGCCCCGCACTCACGCCTGTCGTGTCCTCCTCCTGCCCCCATTCCCCCCCAGTTGGTGCTTCTCACTGCCGCCGCTTCTCCCCACCACCTCTGTCCACCAGCCACTCTGGCACTGTGCGCTAACCTGGACCCTTGCTCCTACTGCCCTGCCCTGGGCCCCTGCTGGCCCTGGCCCTGCGGCACCAGTACAGGCTCCATGCTCATTCCCACCCACCCACTTGCTGCCACTCAACACTTCTCACAGCCACTGCTGCTCTGCTGAGTGCTATAACGAAACTGGCTCAGCGCTAAGTGAAATCAGGTATTAATTTTAAATGAGTGCTATAGCAAAATAGTGCTAAGTGAAACCGTGTTAAGCAGGGGTTGCCTGTATAGGATTAAACAGAAGGCAATTTGTGCATGGCAGTAAAAAATATGTTCAACTTTTCTTTGGGAACAAAATGGGTTATTCTTCATACAAATGTATTTCTAAGCAACCAGAATGACCATGCATATGTACAAATGAGGGTGCATGCATGCAGATATACTTGCACAGGCAGGTGAAAGTTAATTCCTTGAAAACTTCTTATTGAAATAATCTCCTTGTAATTAAAGAAAGAATGAACAATCGCTGGCAGTCTCTTTGAGGTGGGAATTGTCTTCCATATTTTGTGTGTAAACTGCATAACAGAATGGGATCCCTTCTCAGCTGGGGCCTATAGGCAGTACTGAAATACAAATGATAAATAATAAGAGGGAGATCAGTTACATTAATGAGTTGCTGAACTCATTCATGCAGGCAACAGCTTGATTTTATTTGACACACAAAACTGCTATTTTAAAATTGTTATTGAATAACATTAATCATGTGCATCTACACTTGTTCTATTCTTGATGTATCTAAACAATTTTAGCTGCGGCTAAAATTGCACAAAGGTGCCACATGTTACATGCTTCTTATAGTTATAGGCAAAGTGTAAAAATAATTGTACAGGTTTCTAGCAAAAACAGTAATACTTGAAAATCTTAAAGGCCATCTGTCACCGCTACAGATAATAACGAGTAAATCTGCCATTAAGGGCCTATACTAGTTAGCATTGCAAGTAGAAAGTATCAAGCTGTTTATACTCCTTTTAATCTTTTTGTTTCCCATCATAATATTAGTTTAAAAAAAAAAAATGCTGCGGTCTAAATAGCGACGTATCATATTCATCTCATCAAAACACAAAATACATCCTGCCGTTAAGGAAAGGGGAGCATGTATTTCTATTCTAATGGTGAACAGTGAAGCCTCTGTTATCACTCAATATCAGCAGACACCTCCTGTCCCTGTAACACTGCCAAAAAGGAAGTGAATGGTTTACGAGTTTATACTGCGCATCATGGAAAAAACATGATGCACACAAGGGTTTGAGAAATAAAACATCTGAGAATGTTCACCAGCACAGAGATGACAGGCTTTTACAGTCTTTTGTCACTACAACTACAATGAGATTCTCTCACACTGTATCACAGTCATAATTGTACACATTCATCCACTCAAATAATTTTGACTCTTAATGATGTTTTACATGCTAGAAAGCCATTATTATTATATGGAAAATAGTCTTTTCAGTGAAACTGCATAAATTAATTCTTTTTGCCAGAAATGTCAGTTAGTTTTAGGAAATCTTAATTGGAACTTGGGATACATGTAAGTATAGATAATTACATTTATATAGTAAAGCTTGATGTTCCTGTAAGTTGCAGATAATATGGGGCACAGTATCATGACTACCTCTCCCAGTCTGGGAAAATGCCTTAGAGCATATTATAAAGAGAATTAATAAGAAAAAAATGGATTAGCACCGGTTCTTAGTTACATCTCAGTCAGTTGTGACTTGAGGGTCACTGATGTCTTGCTAAAACGTATAAGCTCTCGGTGCGTATAAATCTTCAGTCAGAAAATCCACTTAGCTCAAGTAAATGATCTAGTATGTAATGTAAAAACAGTTTAATAAACAGAGGCTGAACAGTGGAACATTACTTAGGGCAGTAATAAAAAGAATCCTCCTTTTTTTTTTTTTTTTTTTAAAAGAGCAATGAGTGGGTATTAGTATCTTGGAGTGCTGCTTAACAATCTATTTGCAGTGTCTGCAGTAATTAATAAATTATTTGCATTAATGGCATATTTTTTTTTCAAGAGAGAGGATAGAGTTCATAAAAAACAAAAATTAGAAAAAAAATCGCCAACAAAGATCTATGAATGCATTTTATGCCAAATCTCTCAACCTTCTGGTGAATATTTCAGACCCTGTCTCTACAACTCAAAATAAACAACTGAAATCAAGGATGACTAATTTGCATGTACTCATATGTAAATTAGTATCTGGCCTTTTACATTTGTTCTTTTCAGTAAGAAGGGAACCAGGTGGCAGCAGAGCTGCTTCTAGGTCCCTGCCAAGGAAAAGTTAATTTTTAGAAAAGCAAAAATGATTGGATCTGGAAGAGGGATTTGACATCATATATGTGCATGTGATATCAGACACCAATTGAAATCATTATCTGTACAACTAATAGTGAAGAGAAAAGAATACAACCCAGTAGTAGGCTTGTTTTGTTTAACATCTCTCAAAGGGAACCCTTATGTACTGATTAACATAGATTTTTTTGGTAAAAGCTTAGGTATAAGGCATGGGTTAGCACTGTTGCTTTTTCTATCAAATATTTTGAAGAAGGTGCTGAATATAATGAACCCCTTCTGCCTGCACTTAATACATGTCTGGACACAAGAAACACTCTATAAAAGGTGTTTCAAAGATGGGCTGGATCCAGCCTGAAGACCCCATCACCTGGCCCCCTAGTGCTGTCTGCGGGTCTCAGAATCGACACAAAGGCAACATGTGGGGCATAATGGATAGCCCTGTGTGACACACATGGCACCTGCCATGACCACTTTGGGACAGTGCTGCATGCAGCACCTGTTCCAGGTGTTCTATGTCAGATCTGGCATTGCCTCCCAGAGGCAATGTGGCTCCAGATCAGGTGGAGCAGGACCGTGCTGCACATGGCATCCACGCTAGCCACTCCTGGACACGCACTAGATCTGGCACATGGGTCAATCTGGCCTGTGGACCAGCCCCATGCCATTTATCTAGCCCATGGGGCTGGATGAATTTGACATCCCTGGTCTATGCTAATAATTCTGAAAAGTAAGAAGTATATTTTGTATAAAGGGGTTAGTAAAACACTGTGGACCAAGGAAGTCTGATGAGCTACACACGGAATTTATTTAGCCTGTTTTAGCCAACCTGTTTGGATTCCAAAACGTTCTCTTTCAAAGTAACCTGTAAGGCATGACCTCACTTGGGATTATGTTTGCATTACTGTTATTTGCAATATTGCTGTGAATGCAAGGTGGTTATTCTTCAGATGAGGACAGGGATTATGTTCATTGAGGTTCACTGAGGTTATAAAGTGTGCAGTTCACAGAGCAAGATTAGGTTCTATGTGGACAACCGATACATGAATTAGTGAAGAATGAAGATAAATAAGGCCAGTGACAAAGGAACTAGGTTTAGCAGATGATGTGTTGATTTCACAACTTTTCAAAAAAATGTTATTTTCCAATTTATCACCCATTTATTTGAACACTCTGATGAGAGAACTTGGATTTGTAGACATGTGTACAAGTAGACTATATACTCTTAAGATATTCAGAATCACTTTTAGGATTATATACATTTCCCAGAATGTATACTGATAATTTAAAAAGCAAACAAATAACATACTTACCTCAGCCCTTGTTCTGCTGAAAGCACCCCCAATCTGAGCATCCCCCAATCACTTGCCCAAGCTTCAAAAACACTGAGTCTCAGAATCTGTTAGATTCTGATGTGGGAGAAGGTTAGAGAATCATTCAATAATCAAGGTGCTTGGACCAGCAGAGTTCAATTCTTCAGTCTGCTGCTAACAGCCTGTGTGTAAGTGAGTTTGAGCAAATTATTAGTTTTTCCACACCTTGAGGAGAGCACTAAGGGTGGTATAAGGACAAGTACACTAAAGATTGTGAGACACCCATCTCTGGCCTGTGTGATGAACTTATTCTGTCTACGAGCTGAACTCAGATGTTTTGCACTGTTCCAGGAAGGCTGCCTCCCTAAATCAGAAACATGACACCACATGCAGGCTGAGGGTACCCTAAACCTCATTCTCCCTAAACAGTGCTAACTAGACCATCAAGAGCACTGAGCGAATACAGCTACACTGCTTTTTCTTAGGAGGCAGTCTTTGTGCCTGTTATTTCTAAATATGGTAAGTTTACTATGTTGACTTGGTGTGAGATACTATTGTAACAATAGGAATCATTTAAATACCTACATAAACAGATGTGCTAGTATAAGATTAAGGGTACCAAAAACAAATATGCTTGATTATGCTATGGTAGCACTTCCCAGGAACTATTTATCCAACTCTCTATGGATCCTTAAGCATTTACAATATCAAGAACTATTGAGTTGACTTTTGTATCATCTGGGTTACTAACAGCTGAATCCTCAAAACTAGGCAACTGCATAAAGAAAGGAGGGAAGGGAAGTTTAAGCCTTCAATAGGATAAAACACCTTATTTCTCTCCAACAGCTAAGGCAGTAAGTATCAAAAAGAGGCACTTGAAAACATCCTCACCCAAACTGAGCAAAGTAAAAGACCCCTGTAAACATTCCCTTACAATCAACTGAAAACCCTGTCAGAACGTCCAATCCAGCTTTACCCAAAATAAAAAATCATAATTGCAACAACTGACTGCTCCAGAAAAGAAAAGACTTTACAATCTAAGGACACACATTGTTACAATCAATTATATTCAAACCTAGGAGAAGTTTACACCAAGCAAGACACCCACTCCATCTTTAGAAAACAAAACAAAACAAAACATAAAACCAAAACTATACAACTGCAGCTAATTTTGTGAGCCAACAATAAGTTTCTACAAAATAAGAGTAGCAATTAGATTAAGCAGTCTTCCCTATTGTTCTCCTTTGTGTTGCATGTGTATACTTGTAATCATAAAAGTGGAATGATTATTGTTAAGATAGACTTTATTTCTGAAACTAACTGTGAGGTCTCATGGTTTTACTGTGCCAAAGGTCAGTATAATTTGTAGAGAAGCCTGGGTAAAATCTTGATTCTCACCCCAGGCTCCTCACAGCTCTGAGGCTTGTAAAGAGATGAATGCTTTCAGTTCCCATTCATTTAAATGGGAAATGAGGGTGTTCTACATTTTGCTCAGCGCCTGAAGGGCCCGGAATGGAAGGCAGGGCAGCACCTCATTTCATTCAACCAAACCATCACTGCTGACTAAGGAAGGACACAGGGATCTGGAACAGATATTGCATGAACTGGTTTGAGCCAAATCAGTTAAGTCCGATGCTACATTCAACCAGGTTTATCTCAAACTGGTTTTGGCAATTTTGAAACTGGTTTACATGCACTGAATGTTACAAGTTTCAACCAGTTTCTGATCACTTAAACCAGTTTGTGTGTAATGTCTGTCCCTAGCCTGGCAGGCTCCAGAGCTCTCTGTCTTAAAACAGTGAACAATGGGAGAGGGAAACTACAGTAATGAAGAGCACCTCCTCAGTTCAAAATCTGTATAGAATATACATGGTAAGAAAACTCCATTTGTACACATACATGTCCATGTTTGTGAGCCTAGAAGAATTCTATTAAACATGGGAGAGAGGGGCTACGCTGCTGGTTTTCCTGTGGGCAGCACTAATGAGCCAAATGAAGGGGTGACCCTGACCAGTTCCAAAGTGACAGATAAAAGCCTGTTTGCAAGAATTTGTGAGAATGACAGTTTAAAACAGGCTTTTCCTGAAGGGAAACAGCTTGCAACAATTCTAATTACAGTATTTGGGCAATGAGGGTGGGAGGAACAAATCCTTTCATGCATTGAGTAACCTGCTCATGCTTACATGAACTATTGCTTGGGAGGTAATAGCCCAGCACTGAGAAGTCATTGATCAACAGAGCATAGTGACATGTGTGCCAAGGCATAAACAGAATAGAAATGCACATTTCTCAAAAAAGTGAATACATGTGTGCACATGCACACACACACACACACACACACACACACACACACACACAGTGCTCTTAGATGGAATCTGTAGGGAGTCTAGAGGACAAAAAGAAATAATAATGAACTTGGGCCTCTTCAACATATAATATTTGACTTTGTCTGGTTTTGTGGCTATGATACATACTAGTAATAACACTGTAAACTTGGAATTAAAACTTACTTTACTACAGCATGTTGCACTGATTACAAGGAACGCAAAAGGCAAGGATTTTTCTTCAGGTCTCCCTTCATACCCCAAAGCTTATCTGTATCCCTCTCAACTATTCAGTTGGTCCAACTAAAAGCTGTCATCCACAAAAATCCTTGCCTCATATTTTTCCTGCACCATTAGAGCTACAATATCATTTCAATTTTACTTAATACACAGAGGATACTGATTACAAGCAGTCAGGCCTTAACTACTAGCTTCAATTAAGTGGCATTTCTATTTCTGAACGGATAGTAAGTTAAGTAATTGTGTGGGCTGTAGCTTAACCAGAGGAACATATCCAAATGCAAATAGAAAGAATTTTCCTGAATTTAAAAGGAAAGGCATCTGCTTAGTTTAACTAGACACTAGAGGTCACTCTTGCTCCATCCTTTATTCTTTCACCCTTACTTTATTGACAGAACTGAGGAAGGAGCCTGACTGAGACCAGTTCATCACAATGCAGCATTACCATGTCACATACCAAATAGTTATGCGGGCTTCATAAAGCCTTTGAAACACTGTGCAAACACTGCAAAAACAGTAAGCTTACACAAGCCTCACCACAGTCTACCAATTAGCAAGTCAAACAACACACTACCTTTATTGCAGATCCTGATCCACATCACACTGCTTAGGAAGCACTGCAAATATGGCTTTAAGTCAAACTTATACTCCTCCAGTTTTGGTGTGATACAGTGACTGGGTCAGTTGCAAATAAATCTGAGCAGCAAGCAGGCTGACATAATTCATACTATATGACAACAGTTTTGAGGCCTTTTCTATTACCTGAGGATCACTGGAACATAGGATATCCCTGTCCATCCTCTTGCCATAATGCCGGAGCAGTTGATCACTTGGGAGAGCTGTCACTTCCTACAGTGGCTCTCCGCCATTTACTGCTGGATTCCTCTGGTGCCAACTAAATCAGCCCTAGGACAGAATTCAGACTGAGGTACATTGTGGGTAAGAGCAGCACACTATCCAAGAGGCAAGCACCCAACAGCAGTTTTAATTTTTTAATTAGAAAAATAAAGATTTGGATATCTCAAAAATTACCCAAGACTAAAGCAACCTAGGCAGACATGAATGAAAAATCACTCCCCTAAGAGTTTCAAACAGAGGTTAAAAGGGCTCTTTTTGCAAACTGTTACTTTTAGGTTTAATACTTGCTAGTGCCAATCATCAAAGCAACTGTAAATATAGTACTGAGTACAGCACTATGGCCCATGCTCCCAGGCATAAGGGAAGCACACAAAACCAAGCAGAAACAATGTACTAAGAAACAAGCAACAGACAGGCTAAGAAGTTACAAAAAACCTCCAGTGGTTTGAAATTGGTGATCAAGACTGCAGGGATCTTTATTCAGGCAGAAAATGAGGCACCTAACCAGCAGTCTCAGCACAAGCCTCTATGGGCAGATCCAGGATTTTGAAAAAGGGGGCACACGTGGTAAGGTTTATCGTCACATATAACACAACACATACTTTTCCCCAGGTAAAAAGAAACTAGGAGCCTTCCTAATATGCTAGGGGCACGTGACTGTTTAGATTGATGCAAAAACAAAGGTAATGTTAGAATGAGTTTAAAAACAGTCTGCAGGGCTGTGAAATAAGAGCTATGTTACCAGGACCAGCTAACGGACTGCAGAATGGCGGAAGAAAGGCTAGCTTGATTAGCGGACCATTAAAAAGGAGCAAAGGTCGTTAGCACCCATTGAATGAACGGTTTTGAAGGATTTGGGCAGGTTAAAGCGAGCCACGAATGGACCGCCACAGCACTGCCCGAAGAGAAATGCTGCTGCCGCTGCCCGGCAGTTGAGTGTTACGCTTCGGGTGGAGTAGGAAACTGAATCTGTGCACCTCCCTGGGTCCACCTTGCAGGTCCCCTAGTGTCCCTAGCGGCAGCAGCTCTAGGGCTGTGCCATACAACCTAGCAGCAGCGGCGGCTCTGCAGCCATGCTACACGGCCTAGTGGCAGCGGCTCTGGTGCTGCACTATGCAGCCCTGTGGCGGTAGCAGCCGTGGGGCTGACCCTTGGGCCTGGTATGCCTACCACACTGCAGTCTGTGGGGCTGGATGAGTTGCCCTCCCCCCTTTTAGACAGCAGGTACCGTATTTCTTCACCTCCCACACACACACCTAAGTGTATAGTGGATAGGACCTAACCTGGCCAATTGTTTAGCTCAGTTATAGGATTGAGTTGCATACACCTATAAGATAGGTATCATATAAATTTAACTTATCCTCCTCTTACCTATTCAAAACACACACCTTTGCCCCAAAAGCAGCAGCTTGGAAACGGGCCTGAGTTTAGATGCCAGGGGCAGCTACTTTGCACTGAAACCAACAGGAACTGGCTGCCATCCTGGGGAGGAGCAGAACAAAGAGCAGGCCGGGCTCCCTGGCTGCTGCCCACTGCAAAGAAATAGCTTTTCCCTCCCTTCTGCCTGTCAGAAACAAGCTGTGCGTGGTCTCGTGGCACGTGTGTATGCGCGTAATTACGGTACCGCACCCCCAAGCTGTGCCAGGTTGAGCCTGCTTGCACCTACCTCGCGCGGGAGTGGGGGAAGGGAGGGCTGAACACGTGACACTCCCCCCTCCCCCCTGGAAAGCCGTTGGCCCGGCGGTTGACTGTTCGGTGACGCAGCACAACATGTGACAGCCACTGCACGCCACCGCCCGCGTACGCAGGGGCGGGGCCACGCGCGAGACAGCACCCCCTCTCCAGGCTTCAGTGCGAGCCCGCTTGGCCAATCGAGCAAAGAGCCGGAGCGTACGTCAGCACCAGCGGTTGACTCCCTTCGTTCATTGGCTGTTCCTCCACAGCGCCCCGCCCCCCCGCACGGACCGGTCACTCAGTTCCCCCCCCGCAAGTTGCCGGTTGTTTGTGCCGGGCAAGCGCGGCCTTGGCCAGAGGCGCGCTGCGCAGGCGCAGTGGGGGGGGGTGGAGGCGCAATCGCGACGAGGGGTGGCAGCTGGGGCGTTGGGAACTACAGCCCGCCCGCGGAGCAGCGCCGCCAGGTAAAGCCGGCGGGGCCGCGGGAGCCACCCGCTCATGCTGGGATGCTCCGGTGGAGGCAGTGGCAGGGCCGGGACTGCGGGGGGGGCGGGGCCTGAGGGGCGGAGTGAGGCCGGCCCTGGCTGGTTGGGATCTGGCGGGCCCCCGCCCCGCCCTGACCTGCTTTGCTGTCCCCGCAGAGCCACCCGTGCCCGCAGCCGCGCGCGGCCGAGCCGCCAGCCCCCGGCCCGCCGTGATGAACGCGGACATGGACGGTAAGGAGGCCTTCGCTGCTTTGTTTCCCCTGCCCCCTTGTGCGTGGGCCCTGCCGGGAGGACGCACAGCTTTGGGGGGACCGGGGGCCTGTCTAGCTGTGTGTGTTTTGGTTTCTTCCAGCTGTGGAGGCTGAAAACCAAGTGGAATTGGAAGAGAAAACCCGGCTTATCAACCAGGTCCTGGAGCTGCAGCACACTCTGGAAGGTGAGTGGCTTCTGGCTCCTCTCCCAGGTCTGTGGGATCCTTCCCCTTGCTGTTCAGGAGCACAGTGCCAAGTGCGGCTGGTAGAGACTCTACCCGGCTGAAGTCTGAGCTGCATAAACAAGTAGCAGGTTGTGCTGCTATATGATTGAAGGGCTTGGGAGAAAATGCTTCTGTGCTTGCTATTAGGATCTGGCCTACTGGTTTCTTGCTATGCATCCAAATTTTACCCAAAATGCTCAAGGTGGACCTGCTGCCTTGTTAATTTCCTTGCCAGTAAGAGCTAGACCAGATTACTTGTCCACGAGCCTGTGGGTGCTTGAAATTCTGCAGCTTCCCATAGCTGCATTCTGCAGTAGCTGAGCACATGAATGGTTAATGGGCTCATGTGCAATGAATGAGTGTAATAACATAACCATGTCAGCAGGCAGAAGGATGGTGACTTGCATGCAGTTAAGTGTACAGAGCAGGGAAGTCAGGAAACAGGCTTCTGGAAGGGGGATGGGGTGTTAACACAGCTTCATTTAGAAAAAGGTTGGGTGACGTTCTTCAGGCAGTGCTATTTTACACGGTGCTGTCATACAGCCCTGTTTGCCTACAGTAGAAATTCAAGTAATTTGATTTAGATGCATCAAATGGCTCAGTTGTTTTAAATAACCAATATTTGTGTTTTTCTTTAGACCTATCAGCACGAGTAGATGCTGTTAAAGAAGAAAACTTGAAACTGAAATCAGAAAATCAAGTTCTTGGACAGTATATAGAAAATCTTATGTCTGCGTCTAGCGTTTTTCAGACAACTGACACAAAAAGCAAACGGAAGTAAGGGGTTGGTTCCCAAGTGGTGGCACTGTATTGCGACTGTTTTTTGTTTTAATTGGCATAGGCTACATGAGCTAAAATACCTTAGTGTGTGGCTTTCTTGGGTATATGAAGATTAACTGCAGTGATAGGCAGAATTAAGAACATTATCATAAACCGGAGACATGAGTTTGTGTGGTGTTAGACTTTGAACAATGTGCAGATGTAGTGTAGAGACTTTATAACTAGACTTGCATATTTATGTTTCAGAAATCAGCAATGAGCGAGCATGTCTTGTTAACTGAATCCAGTTTTAGTCAGGTGAAGCAAACCTGTCTGTCAGCTGCCTCGACAGTTTTAGGGTACTGTTCTTGACTAGCAAAATAATGCACTGTTGTATAAAATGGTATTGAAACCATATTCCAAACGAATTCTTAAACCTACTTTGCACCACCTTTACTTCATCTCAGAAAAAACAAGTTTTAGCGAACATTTTATGATGCTATCCATATCCCTCTTCGGGAGAACAAAAAGTATGGTGTGTGTATTTTTTGTTGGTTTGTTTTTATTTTAAACACAATAAAGTTCTCTGTGAATAAATAAAGACACAACCTTTACTTTGCAGGGTTTGTGGTTCTGGTAGTTTACGTAGGTTTTTGTTAGGCTGAAAACATTGAGCCCAATTAGTAAAATGCAACATTTTTTGTTTGTTTTGTGAATGCTGCATTACTGTGATAAAACAAACTCTTTACCATGTGTAATATGGTTTCTACATTTCAAACCAGTTTCTCTTCCCCAGTTCTCTGTATCCCAAAGAAGTGTCAAGGACTGCACCACTGTGTCTGGTCTTTAAAAAGTTTATATTTGAGTTAAGTATTAAAGGATCGTGAAAATACTTTGAATAGTAAGCTTGGTAGAAAAATCTGCTCACACTTTGAACAATAGTTCATCTTACTCTTCTGGAAGAATTTGCACAGAGGAACTGAAGATCAAATCTTTCTTCAGCTCCTGCTCTTTACCCATCCTCTGAAGTGCCAGATTTCTCTGTACTTCTTGCCTTCTAGCTGCTACTTCTGTTACGACACTGGGGCAGACTGCCAGAGCTAGAAGATAGTGGTACTGTCTCCAGCATTGGCTGGTGCCTGATCACTTTCTTTTCACTGGCTTCTATGTCTCTATGGCAACTTCCAATTCCTGCCCTGGTGTACTTTCATGCTACTAGGAAGGGGTAGAAATTGGCATTTGTAACACATGGTGGAGACCATTTATGGCAGTAGAAAATAGTGGATATTGGTCCTGTGTAGATAAGTTCTCAACTGTGGCTACAGCCAGAAATAGTCTAGCTCTGACTAGAGCAAGCAACGTAATATCCAAGTCAGCTCCCATATTTAAGGTAGAGGTATTACATACCAATTAATATTTGTAAAAACCCTTTGAAGACAAGAATACTATAGCTATATTATAAAAACACTTTCTGACTCGCCTCCCAATTTAATAAGTATCCAACTTTTAAGTCATCAGTTTGAAACTAATTACTTTTCTAAAGCCCTGTTTGGACTAAAATTGAACTGAAGCCAGAACTAAATCGTTTCTAGCGAACTGAGTAGTTAAAATATATCAGCAGCGGTTTCGATGTACAGTTGTGTTAAATGCTTTGTTCTTAGAACTGTAAGTCAGTGAATTAATGGCAAAAACATTTCCACTGTAGCTCAGTATTAAGAGTGAAAACACAAAACTGCAAAAGTGGTAATACTACATATTATCAGTGTTGCGATCTGCATTATTCTCATCTGCTAGCATAGCAAGCCAGTTGATTTCTTGTATTTTTATTGATGTTACCTAGACAGTCTTAAAGGTTTCTCTTGTTAAGCAGTAAAAGGGCTTAATTGTGAAGGCTACATTTTATCACTGCTGTACTAAATTCTGTAAATTGAAGTGGGGAAAGAAAAAACAAAGGAATTCTGATTGGGTGAGTGGATGCAATGGTAAAGAATTAAAACTACTCAAAAGTTTGAGATTCCTTGATAGCTAAAAACTAGACTTGAACAGCAGCACTGTAGTGGCATAGAACTACTCATGAGCTAGATTTTTTTTTAATGAGACAAGGCTCTAACCTTTCCCACCCAAAAATGTATTTAAAATTACTTCACTACTTATTTATTGCAGCTCAGATGCACAGATTGCAGTAAGCAGGTTATTCAATAGTAAAACATTTGTCTCTTGAGTCCTGTTCATAATTAAGAAACAGTGTACTCTGACCCTATTACAAAAAACAGATAAATGTATAGTGGACAGGACCTAACCTGCCCAATTGTTTATAGGATTGTGTCGCATACACCTGTAAGATAAGTATCATATAAATTTAATTTATCCTCTTCTTACCTATTCAAAACTTTGCAAACACTCCCAAATACTGGTAGTAAGTAGGGATTAATCTGGCTAATGGCCTACCTGTCCAATGTTTGGGTATAAAACAACACCCATGATATTCATTTGAGGTTTGTTTGTTTTTTTAAACAAAAACAAAACAGCTATTAAGTTTTGCTCCTTTCACTTAAAAGCCATGTCAGTACATTACCAATTTGCATAGTAGAAGATATCCACCATTGCCAAATGGTAATGGGGCATTCCGTTGTTAGACTTGAGCTACTCTCCTAAAAAAAGTAAAAATCAAGTAATCTCAAAACCATTTTTGTATTGTTAACCCTGATAGTGATATTTTAGCCATATGTATATAGTAGTAGTCATTTCAACCAGCTGTAAACATTTTGCATCTCACTGTGTGGCCTTTGTTTAATTTATGAACATTTTAAAACTGTTGTATTTCTGACTTTACACTAAATAAAAGCTTTTGATTGGTCTTTCTTGGTTTATTTTGGCATCTTTAAAACATACTAAAACAGTTCACCACTATATCTACTATATATTCCAAGGGGGGGGGGGAAGATGAGGACACTTGAATAGTTCTACATAAATTAAGATTATTACTGAAATAGTAGTTATTGATACCAAATGCTGATATTCCCAGTTCTGAGAATTTTCCAGTACATTGCTTGGCTGCATGTATTTTGGGCCCTGATTAGTTTAAAGTAAAATGTTTCATGTCCCTGACTTGTATTTCTGTAAGTCTCTCTATCTGAATGAGAAGAGTCTTGGCAACACAACTAGTGTTCTTGTAACCCAGGCATCTCTGCGTGCGTGAGTTTTGGGCAAGAGTACTCAGATGATTGTGCCTTGCACCAAAGAGGCTGTAGTGGATCAATCTTGGAAAGGATGATTAAGTCTACTTGATGATTTAGAATTTCTGAAATGGCCTCTTAGGGCATTCTGCCTGTTTTAAAATGTTTCTCCATGCTAACTGGGTCTTCATAAAGTATCTGGATAAACTGGCTCAGTTGTGAGCTATCAAGAAGGCTTTTTGCATCAGGGAAGCTTACAATCCTGTAAATTGAAGTAATACACACTTTGTTGTCCTAGGCCTTTGAACAAGACCCTTCTTACTATTTAGAGACTTCCAGATAATTTTGGGAACTCTCAACCATTTAACTTGCATATTTAATGGACCTTTTTAATAAGAGGCTTCTTTGCCATAGGTTCTTTAACTACAGGGCACTTTGAAGGAAGTGGTACAGCCTCCAACAGAACAGGTGTAACTGGTGTTGCTAAATGGTGTGCAGAAAGAGGAACTGCCATACTGAATTAGACCTTTGTGAACCCTGCTCTGTGGCCTTCTTTATCAGAGCCAAATCTCTGAAGCTGATGTTTCTGTGAGAGGGAAGAAGCAGGGATACTGAACAGAGACTGGGCAGAGGGATGTATGCTGCAACTCTTCCTAGGAAAGAGTGACCATTACACTTTCTCTAAAACCATCAGAAATGTAACCCTTGTGCTCATGCTGTTCCCCTAAAGGCAACTGAAATTATACCAGTGATATTGGAGCTTTATGTGATAACATGTTAGGAACCACTGGTACTGCTTACATTTGAACCACTAATACAAGGAATACCAACATCAGCCAGAATGTAGGTATGTGCCTCAATGTAAAAATGGTTCCAGTTGCACCATGTGAGGCAGAACAGGATCAGTTAAAAGCAGAAGTGTTTCTTGATAGAGAACCAGCAGTTGCTACAGGGACTGTATGTCCACACCCAGGATTACCAGACCCCTATGCCAAGAAAGGAAAATGTGGAGACCTCCCTTATGCCTTTACTATGCAACAATCCTTCAGTAAGAGTCCACAAAAGACTACTGAGCCCAGATTCCATTCTACTTATTAGATGTCTAAACAGATAAAATAGGTGCTAAAGTGCAATTCTATTCTACCCTGTTCAAGCCCCTAAATATCCATTAAAGCATCTCCTGTAACACACCCTCATCTTGCCTTTAAGACTGAGGCAGTGAAGAAGAGGACCACCCACCCACCTTTTATGCATTAACTTTTTAGGTGGAATAGAATCTGGCCCTTGGGTCCTCCCTTGATACCTCCAACCTACATCTTTTCTAATCAGAAAAATCTAAAGCTCTATCCAAACAACTTCAAAACACTTAAACCCAAGTGCTTCAAGAAGGCTATGGCTGATGGAGCCTCCTGATGAGTGCCTGCAAGATGCTCTGTTTGGAATGAACTTGGGATCCAAAAATACTAGCAGTTTAAACAGCACCAGCAGGGAAACTTTGTACTCAAAAACCTGATTTGATGAAGGCTTTTTTACTTGTAGATTTTCCCTTTTCATTTCCTTCATGCCAGATTTTATGGGAAATCTTTGTTTTCTTTGTGCAACAATTAGAGGTGTTTTCCACTTGTTTTTATCATGTAGAAAGATACCTATTAATATTTTCCATCCATGTTTGCTGCCAGTGGCTCCAAAGCAGCAAGATGTTACAAGTAAGTTTTGATTTTAAAGTATAGGGCTGAAACAAATACAGTATGCTGTTTGCAGTATGCTGTTTATTTAGATACTATTATGCAAATTAATGCCCAGCTACTTATGACTGTAAAAAACTGAACCCATCAAAAATCTTATTTGTAATAAATTTCATGTTAAGCAGAAATTATTAAATATCTTATGTAAGAGGCAATGTACATTTAGCGAATATTTTGTAAACAGAGGTCAGGCCATTCTGGCTTGGAACATGAAAACTATAAAAGTCTGAAAATGTCACTTGTACACTACTACTTCTGTAGATTTGACATCTTTGCATTCAAATATAAAGACATGCCACACTTATTCAGTTGTTCTATGTATGCTCTATTTTAAAAGCGCCCCTTTAAAATAAATTACTGTAACAAAGGTCTACAGTGAATGTGACCAAAACATAATACTAACTAAAAGACAGATCATTTACAATAAAATGTTTCTAGCACTAAACAGTTATCATACAAAAACAACTTTATTGCAGTTAGGTTCTGCACAGAAAAAAGTCTGCCTGGCCATTTTTTAGAGCTGTGAATTGCCAGTGATGCTACATCTGTGTTAACTGTCCTGTTCTAGCTGGAGTGTAAGCAGCCAATTTGTGCTAGAGCTGCAAAAATATTACAGTTTACTATGTGTTTTTAAAAAATGTTTACAGCCAAAATTACCTCCAACCACTATTAAACTAATTTCTAAGAATATTCATCTTTTAAATCAGATAGTCACCTCGCAAATTTACTTTTATTCTAAATTCAACATACCAGCTAACTCTTCACATACAGCATTTCTCCTTAAAGAGAATTAAGGAAAGGTTGGAAGGATTAAAGAGGCTGGAGTATGAAAGGAGGAGGCTAAGTAGTGATGAGTCCAATTTCCCCCCCACCAAAGGAAGGGGGGAATCTCAGCAAACTGCACACTGTCAGGCACACCAAAGTGGCATACCAAAAATTTTTATAATCAAGAGCTAAAAATACTAGTTGGATATAACTCAGTCCTTCCGTACTCTTCTTTTACGTACTGATTTTGTTGGACCATCGCCAGACCCTGCACTTTCATCAGCTTCTTTCATCTGAAAAAAAGATTTTAGTATATTATCATCAAAACCGCAAAGCAAAATGTAATTACAGCAACATGTAATGATTTTTTATTAATCAATCCTATCATCTGTAATGCTAAGTAAACTTTCCAGAATGTAATCTAATGATAGAGCCCTTTTTTACCACCCTTATGTTTATCTTTTCCTCTGTATAGAATGTAAAAATGATATGTAACTGATGTTGTATCCTCAAAAAGATTCCCTTCATTTTCTAACCCAATTTACTTAGTATCTAAGAACAATTACTTCATTTCATGAATCCAGTGACTTTAAGCAACAGTCTGAACTCACACTCCATTCCCACAGTTACTTAAAGGTTTTAAGTATGACTCGTTTCTCACTGAGAATAAGGAGCAGCAGAGTGGAAACCAGATACCTGATTTAGCATTTTATTTGTAAACAGATAGGTACTAGATAAGAAATCTTTCCAACAGGGATTTCAGTTTGGGCCAACAGCGTACCCACTTTGCTGTAACACCCAATGCAAGCGTCATGACTTTAATTTAGTGCTATGATCTGAGAATTGTCTTGGTATCATAAACCTTTTTCATGCAGGAAGTAGGTAAGCTAGATATGCATAGAAGTTGTTTATTGGTTATGGATGAATAAATAATACTTTAAGAAAAACTGGCTAGTCACCAGATAACTTTGGACATCCTAGAGAAAAAGGTTAATTGCAAATGCTGAACTGAAACTGTTTTGGAAAAGTTTCTGGTCTCCAGCTGCCCTTAAGTTGGTTACCATGACAGAATCAAAGGTGCCCCATACTTGGAAACAGTAAAATAAAAGCTATACTACAACATCCAACCTGGGTGTACAGAGTAGTTAAGAAATCTCTTTTTGACTGCAAAGGTGCAATTTTTAAGCCTTGTTCCAGACTATGCTGGAAGTAGCCCCCATTCAACCCAGCTGTAAACATGACACCCACTCCTTCAGGCTAAATCAAAGGCAGTCACTTAATTCGGCTGACAGTCAAAGGCCACATCACTTCATCGGGTATCACTGGCTACACAAACTGATGTATCCTATTCATGGTGCCCTAATGAGCTGCTAGATTAAGTGGACCAATAACCTTTTTAAACCATCCAAACACATCTTCAGAACTCAAAGATTTGCTAACCCTGCTGTACAAAAATACTGTACCCCTACATAACGCAAACCAGAAGGTTTAATAAATATCACCTCATCAGCCAAATATGAATTCTGGAATGAGTCCTTTTTTAAAAAACGCATGTGTCTCAGCACGTCATTTGCTGAAGTTTCTGTTGGACACAAAGATAGAAGCTGGAACAAGATAGAAGCTTGGACGAGGGAGTGAAATGTACTCTGTCCAAGTTTGCAGATGACACAAAGCTATGGGGAGAGGTGGACACGCTGGAGGGCACGGAACAGCTGCAGGCAGACCTGGACAGGTTGGACAAGTGGGCAGAAACCAACAGAATGCAGTTCAACAAGAAGAAATGCAAAGTGCTGCACCTAGGGAGGAAAAATGTCCAGCACACCTACAGCCTAGGAAATGACCTGCTGGGTGGCACAGAGGTGGAAAGGGATCTTGGAGTCCTAGTGGACTCCAAGATGAACATGAGCCGGCAGTGTGACAAAGCCATCAAAAAAGCCAATGGCACTTTATCGTGCATCAGCAGATGCATGACAAATAGGTCCAGGGAGGTGATACTTCCCCTCTATCGGGCGCTGGTCAGACCGCAGTTGGAGTACTGCGTGCAATTCTGGGCGCCGCACTTCAAGAAGGATGCGGATAACCTGGAGAGGGTCCAGAGAAGGGCCACTCGTATGGTTAAGGGCCTGCAGACCAAGGCCTACGAGGAGAGACTAGAGAAACTGGACCTTCTCAGCCTCTGTAAGAGAAGGTTGAGAGGCAACCTTGTGGCTGCCTATAAGTTCATCACGGGGGCACAGAAGGGAATTGGTGAGTATTTATTCACCAAGGCGCCCCCGGGGGTTACAAAAAACAATGGCCACAAGCTAGCAGAGAGCAGATTTAGATTGGACATTAGGAGGAACTTCTTCACAGTTCAAGTGGCCAAGGTCTGGAACGGGCTCCCAAGGGAGGTGGTGCTCTCCCCTACCCTGGGGGTCTTCAAGAGGAGGTTAGATGAGTATCTAGCTGGGGTCATCTAGACCCAGCACTCTTTCCTGCTTATGCAGGGGGTCGGACTCGATGATCTATTGAGGTCCCTTCCGACCCTAACATCTATGAATAGGTTTTGGGGTTTTTTTGCAACCCTACATAATTCTAATAACTAAAGTACTAACATTTAAAACAGAATTTATACAAATCCCTACACTTTCCTAGTTTTATTGATAAATGGACAAAAAAGAAAGATGTGGTCATTATATCCAATGGAACAAATTTCTGTGTTATACCATTGTGCTTATTTGCAAACCTTATTCCCTGTTTTGCAAACTCACCTCATCCTCTGACCCAGATTTATTTGACTTATCACCTTCTTCCTGACTTCCTTCTGCAACTTCATTCTCTTCTTCCTCATCTTTATCTTCACCTTCGCCACCTTCACCCTCACCTTCTAGCGAAAAAAGTAAAAAGTTGACAAACTGGTCTAGATTAAAATTATAGTTAAAAGAGAAAGCAAAATATACTGGTAAAGCAAAATAAAAACAAAAAAATCCAATTTCAATTTTAAGCATTTACAACTCTTCAAGCAGACATAAATCCATAGTAGTAAAAACAGATTTCTTAACTGGTATAAGAACAATTGTCAAGTTCTAATACTTTTGACGACTTCAAAACTAGTCTCTCCTCACACCAGCAAGACATGTTTTCAGACAGCCAAGCAACATTATGCACAACAATTAACCACTGACTCAAAAAATGGAAGGACTATCCTTAAAAAGTCCTTGTTTTTTAAGGAATCTTAATAACAATTTGATCCAATACAAAAGACATTAGATGGTTCAAGGAACAGATATGGCATTAACAAAAGCCTCCCCAAAAAGTGTGAAATTGAGCAAGTGAGAGAGAGTAAGAGAGTTCCAGGAAATAGTTTGCATCAAAAAGCAATGAGGAAAAATAACTATTGGGAAAAAAAGATACAGACAACTGAGATGGAATTATACATCATGGCTATCTTCTATTAGATCAGGAAAAGGACAGTGATGACAACTGACTAGAGATCAACCCCAAACAGTATGTAACACTATCCCTGGTGGATCGTACTTACATCTACATCCACCCCTACAGGGCTCTGGAGAGGTTGGTGGATTTTTTTTCTCCTTTTCCTTTAACAACCTGCCGTATCAATGAAGCTAACTAAACCTAATATAACCCAAGTAAATAGAAGCTAAAATTCACTGAGTCTGAAGCCTGTTTAGAAGTTTATGTCAAATGAACTGGTTATCCTATTCCAGTTCCTAATGACAAACACATGAGAAAAAAAATGCTACTTAGCACTTATTGGCAGTCTCATAGATGGGGAGAAATGGGGCACAAATGCTTAGCCATCTTACCCACTTCCATAATGGTCTAAGGTAGAAAATTTGGGCACATAGTTTACACCCAGTTCAGCTCCACTAGAGTACAATCTGTACTGTAAACAGGACCCAGACATTTTTATTCAGAGAAGTTGAACACAGTGCTAGAGATGCCCTAATCCTGTCTGCACTATGGTTGTCAACATTGCAACCAAAACTAGAGACCTCCATCCCATTATACAACATCACAGCTTCTACATTTCCTGGTACAGGTGTAGACTTAAAAATATTTGCTCCAAAACTGGATAAATGATGGCAAGATAGTGCGTCAGAAGTTCACAACACTGCTGCTCACATTTCGTCAAGAGGATGGTCAATTTTTACGTGCTGTGAATTTAGCGCCTTTTAGAAGCACTAGCTTAACTTAAAAGGTAAAACTACACACTAAAAGCAGCTAATATTTGATTTCCATATTCAAACATCATCTAATAACCTGTGATTGTGCTTCAAACTACACGGACCTCACCCTTCCTGGGGAGTCTCTTCCTTTTTCTAAGATCTCTCTTTAGGGCAGTGGTTTTCAACCTTTTTAGATGCAAGGCACCCCTGTTAAGCTTTCCAGTATTTAGTAGCACACGCCATTTAATAAACTAATATGAAAATATTATGCATATTATAAATGTGATAATTCTATTAATATGTTAGTAATGTTACAGCTCTGCGGCTGTAAGGACAGTGCCTGGGGATGCCTTTGTGGCAGAGATAAGGTGCAAGCAAAGCATGTTGAGAGTGATGAGAGGGCAAGAGGGGAAGTGGGAGGGCCAGGAGTGGAAAAGGAGGCAGGTCAAGGGTGCTGCAGCATGGTCCCTGCCACTGCCATGGCCAGGTAGAACCACTCTCCTACAGAGCCAGATCAGGATGCAGCTGTGACAGAAGCATGTATGCTTGTTGCAGCCTTTCCCCATCTGACCCTGTATGCCATCTGCCAGAAAGGAGACATGGAGGCAGGAGAAACTTGTGCCTACCTGCAGCTCTGCTGCGGCCCTTCCCAGTGTGGCTCCAGTGTGCCTCCTGAAAACCAAGGCACTGTTTCACCCTGCAAATGGTGGCAGCCTGGAGGTACATGCTGCTGCCACCAGAAAGAACTGCTTCACATGCTACTGTTTTCTAAGGCACGTCGGAACCAAACTAAAAAGTGGCTACAGCAGAAAGGAGCGCATTACATTATGTAGGCAGGCACATCTTTCTGCTGCAGCTGCTTCTCAGTTGGATTCCAACATGTTTCCTGAAAACAGAGGCACACAAGTCAGTTTCACTTTGCAACAGGAACTGCTCCAGCATCATAGCACTCCTGGCAGCTCCTTGCAGCACCTTGGTGGAAAACCACTGCTCTAGGGGACCCATCCAGGGGGAAAGGGCAAATGAAGGGAAGCTGTGGGAAAGTCAATAACAGAACAAGCCATCCTCATCCAGAAACTCCACAGAAACTTTAATATTTAAAAAGAACATATTGTTTAGAGCAGGGGCATCAAACTCATCCTACCCCAAAGATCAGACAAATAGCCCAGGACTAGCCCGTGGGCTGGACTGGGCCCATGGACCAGCCCCACATGCTAGAGCCAGTACATGTCTTGGCACAGGTGCCGCATGCTATGTGTGTCCCAAAGCAGCCATTTCAGAACCATGTTGCACGCAGTGTCCACTTCAGCACAGGTCTGCTCCATAGTGGATCTAGCATGTATCCTGGAGAAGCTGGTGAGGGCACTGCATGTATCATGGTGCCCCCACTGACTGCTCTGTGGCTGTGCTGACCATGCCAGCCATTCTAGCACTGTACCAACCACTCAGATGTGTGCAGGATCTGGCATAGAGTGGATGTGTGGTCCTGGAGTGGCTGGAGCAGGCACCATGTGTGGTAGTCCTGGAGCCTTGCATGTACCTGCCTGTACTGCAACTCTGAGACCTATGGGCAGCACCAGGAGCCAGATGATAGGGCTCCATGGACTGTATCTTTGACACCCTGCCTCAGAGATTATCCTGTCAGCAGCCCCCTCTCCTTTAAACTGAGATCTACTATAAATGCTTCTGTTGTTTGCAATTATATACGGTATGAACGGACAGGAATTTTCTCAAGTAGGCAGATTCCCAAACAATTTAGTACTTCATAGGTCCAAACAACACTTTAAATTGTCCAGAAACAGACAGATAATGGCACCGGAGGGAATCACAACCTAGATCAAGATCTGAAGTAGAGGACTACTGCTAAATATTTGTACCATGGCTGCAGATTCTGTGGGGCTCAAGAATCCAATAGGAAACTTTCATGTACAACTATAGAAAGTTGTTGTCCATCACCCTGAATTCCTAATATGAACAAGAAGGAGAAGGAGCAGGAGAAGAAAGAGAAGTCCATTCAAGTCCTGGCTCATGACACTCCCCTTTCCAATACCTGAGGGAGCATCCTTCCGTCCCATCTTCTTTTTCTCTTTTATAAGCTCATGCTTCTTCTCCTCCACTTGTCTTCTCTCTGTAAGAACAAGAGAATCAGCAAAAAGCAGGTATGTGCTCTGTGCTTTCAGGAACGAACAGGCAAAAGGAGGTGAAAAGATGACATTTTCCTTATGTATGAAAGGCAGCTGACAGCTCTTTACCTCCTGCTTCCTGGCAAGTGAAAATATATCCATTTCATTAAAAGAAGAAGAAGATATGGAAAAGAAGAGATGTTTGACAAAGAAAAAAATATTACTTTTTCTTCTTATAAATATAGTAATTATCTTAAGACCTTTGAATATACTTAAAATTAGCTAAGAATAAACAAAACCACTTGATCATGTGTTCAATTACTACAAAATGTAAGACATCGTTGGGTCTAATGAGTCTTTTTCCCTAGTGTGATGGTAACAAATAAAAATGGCCATTCTAAGCTACAAAAGGCTTACATGAATTACAAAAGAAGATGCGATTCAAGTAGTTTTCCTTCCATTTTGCTCCACATGTAAAGATTTTCATTATAAAACAGAGTCTGGTATTACTAGCCACCTTCCAAAGAAACATTCTCTTTTTCCAAATATTTCACTACTAGTGAATGCCATCACAATAAACCTAGAAAAATTAAATGGCATTCTCTCCCTAAAAACCCAAGTAGTACAGCTTATTTCAGCTGATAAGGATAAATGCAGATTTGAGCATTAGGGGCATTTGTACACATTTGCGCCACAGCACCAGGCACTTTTAAAAGCACCTGGTGCTGCGGCACATGCATGTGTATAAATGGCTAAATGTACATCAGCACTGAGAAAATGGCAGCAGCATGCGTTTGAACTAAAACACATCAAAGGTGTTTTAGCTCAAAAGAACGCCACCACCATTTCTTCAGCGCTGACAAATTTTGCTGTTTATACAAATGTATGCAATGCAGCACCAGGAGCATCAGCTTGCATCAGATCTCCAGCATTTTGGAGCAGGCAAATGTATGTGTATAAACACCCTAGGAACATTCTCCACAAAAGTAATCTCCCTCCTGCTAAAAGGAAAACATTGCATTTAAAAAGTGAAAACAATCCTAACAGTTCAATAGATTGTATTTATATTTACATATTGAAATTGTAATCTAAGGCCTATGTTTATTGAGCTTTACCTTTAAGTGAAATTTTAGTTAATTACAGACTCTGGGCTCAAATTGAGCTCCTGGAAGATTACTTGGGACACCAACTATTTCTATAACCTGCAGGTTCAGTTTCCCATTCTCATAAGGTTATGGCTAGCATTCAACTCACCCTTTTTGCTCTAGTTTTAGGCAAAGCTGGGTGGATTGAATATGAACAATAAAAATGTACTCTGTAATCTTATTTTTGCTTAAATTCCTGATGGTATTTTGACAGGGCATGCTAGTGGGCAGAATTACAATTCTATCACCTTCCTGTGGTAGGAGGGCAAGAGAGAAAAATTATAAGCAAAAGAAAGGAAGGAAATGAACAGAAATTTGAAGAGAAGAACAAGGGAGGGGGGTGGAAACACTATAGTGAAAGATTAGCATGCATTAAAAGCCAGAAGACGAAAGACAGGGGAAAAAAAAGGAACAACAATAAGATATACACATTTCTTAGTAATTTAAAACCTGGCAAATACCCAAAAAAGCTAAAGTGCCAGTGTCCAACGGGATAACTGTGGTGGTAGGCTTCCTGCAGAACTTGTACCAGGAGGGATCCAATACACATGAGTGTAGCATCACTTAAACCAGATGAACAGAGATCCTGAAATTGAGAAAATCCCAGACTACCTGTCAAACTGCAGTGAGATAGGCCTTGGAAGTTACTCAAACTCCAATAAGAAATGTTAAAAGGAAATGCAGAGTGCACAAGTCAGGGTGGTTTTTAATTTAAATGTGAGGACCAGGAATAAACTAGACCAAAATAAGAGAAAGCCCATAATGACTCACATGCCAAAGAGGCTAGATGCACAATCTGATGCTTATATCAACAGTAGAGATGCAAAAAAGGCAGTTAGTGCCTGGATCCAGTTATCTGAAATGTGGCTCAGAGTTAGAAAATAAAGTGCTGAAACACTGTATCAAAGCACTGCTTACTGGAAGGAACAGCACTAGAACATCTAAAGCCAAGCAATTACCAGCCCAGGATTCAAAGACTGAAGGCACCAAATTCAGAGGTGGACAACAGAAAGGCCACTTGACACCAGGATCAAGAGATACAGATGCTGAAGCAGATGCATTGACAATCACCTGCCTCTCAACTGTTCCTTCCCCAGCAAGAATAAAGAAGAATGACTATGTTCAAGCTTCAGAAGACTCAATTTTCCATAAGAAGTTGATGCAGCAGTCAACACAGTACTCTATGCATGGAAATTCCCTTCTCACCTACAACTTCAGTGCTACCAAGACGTCAAGAGAGTTCAGGATGGCTTAAAAGTACCTTCCATATTGGATCAAAAGAATGTTCTAAGTCAAGGAAAGCCAAAGCATCAAGGCCTGGTGAACTACTAGTATCTGTTTTGACAAAATGAGACCAGGATCTCTGTAGGCCAGGGGTTGGCAATATTTATGGACAGTGGACCAACACTTGCAACCTAGCCACCACTGTGGGCTGCTGATCCTCTTCTGCTGTCCCTACACTCTAGCTCTCTCATGCCCCATCCCACATTCTCCACTTACCATGTCACGAATTTCCATGACCCGTGGCCCTGCTGAACAAATTTGGTAGCAAAGTAAGGTTGGGATGAGTAGGCAAAGCTGGGGCACCAGTAATATGGAGCATGGCACAATAATACACTGGAATCAATGGTGGGTGGGTAGCAGGACACTGGTGCTGCAGGCTGTGGCCACAGGCCAAATCTTAACCCTTTCATCCCACAGTCCACAGATTGCAAACTCCTGCACATAGACCAATAGGAGCCAACCTTTGTGACACAAATTCACCCCAAACCCTCTCCAAATAACACTCTGATCCTTTCCCCCTACTTGATCTGCCGCTTGGCCTTCTGCTTCCCAATCTGAGTCACCACACATAGAGGTGGCCTATGCCACTTGTGGTACACGTACTGAAGGTTGGCCGTCCCCTCTGTAGGGTATTCAGTCTTATAGCATGACACCCTGATAGCTTCTGTTAAAAAGTTAACATCTTCTGGATTCATCACACATGACTGGAGAACATCTTGTAAATGGCATCTTGCAAAGATGCTTCTCACCATGTAAGTGTCAACGTTTTGGGAAATAAACTGGTATTACAGAATCATAGTTCACAGCCACATACCTGGCTTTGGACAACCTGTTACAGCCTAAGCACAGTTCAGTCATATTTTAACAGAGTAGAATGAGCAGAAAGTTTAACATTATCCATAACTCATTATAAAAAACAAGCAACTATGTTAGAAGCATGAAACTGTCCTCCAAACAAAAAGGAGACAAGAGATTGTAAGATTCTGCTGATTTTCTATTTTTTATTTGTTAGTCTGAATGAAATGTGATAAGTGAAGCTGTTCTCCCCTTTCTAAGAGAGGTACAAGGAAAGGAAATAGGAAGGGAACAGGAGAAGGCTTGAGGATATAAGCAAGGTGTACGTGTAACCCTACCAGACACTGATATTCAAAAAGTTCCAAGCACATATATATGGTGAAGTGCAAACAAGCAACTCTCAAAAGAACTATGTAAATAAATAAAACACTGGTGTTTCTTCAACCCTTACTCCATATTAGTATTAGTAAAATTCCTGGTATTATTAAACTACAGTTTACAGCTCTTTGCATTTTGAAAAGTCTATAACCAGCTTGTTTTTTCATCTTACCCTCTTCAACAATATCATCTTCATTTTGTTTTTCTTCTTCTAATTCTGCTTCGTCTTCTAATTCTTCTCCCCCTTGTTCTAGTTCTCCCTTTGTAATTGGCTTAGATATATCTGTTTTTTTGTAGTCAATATCATCATCTACTTTCTGCAACAGATTAACCACAATTTAGACTTTTAAACTTAACTTTTAAGCTTGCTTTCTAATGGGAGCAATTTTAAAGGTTTATTAAAGTCTGACTATTATCTCAAATGAGAAATTCACTTATTCATTTATTCCAGTGATTTTTAAATTTTTCGATACAACTAAAACTAGGGTGCATGAAGTTGAGCAAATTACTATCACTGTACTGTAAAATGAAAAGGGTGAAATAATATAATTTTCATTTTTTACCTTGGCTGGCCAGCAGAACAATACACCCAGACCTACAGGCAGCGCTAAGGTCAAGATGTACAGAACCCAAAGCCACGGATGGTCTTCTGCAGCAGTCATCAACTGACTAAACATGCCAGGCTGCATAAACAATCCAACAAAGTGACTTAGAAAAATCCAGTAAGTTACATAAATGCTAAGCACTATACATACATGTTTTTCATTTCACAGGCAGAAAGCTTCTTTTGGGAAGTTGGTTTCTTTCAACAGCCAGATTTGCTATCTGAACAGCAATAATAATACATTTTTGGCAAACTTGTAAAACCAGGTATCTCTATATGTAACAAAGAGCAGGCACTCAAACAAGCTAGAAAACAGGGTCACAATAAGAATCAAAACTGGGACCTCAAACACTAAAGGCAGAAAACCCCTGTATTTTGAAATACAGAACTCTTCAAAATAAGCGAGGCTATACAGATGCTGAGTTCAGACACTCACATACACTAGGCCACATACACTAGGCCAGTATCATCATAGCATTCTGGGACACAAGCAGAAGATTTCTGCATTAAGGACTTCTTGTAGGCAGTGTAAACAGTAGGTCCTTGCACACATGTGAACAGGAGAGCAAACATGGCTCCAAGAACTGAAGCGCACAGTTTTCAGAGTTTAGAACAGCTAAGGTCCTTAGAATTACTTGAGACTGCATCAGTATTTCTTGGCTGTTTACCCTGTCTTAAAAGCATTATATAATTAACAAATAAACATGACATCCACTCCCTGATCCAAAAGATTCTACATTTTCTTGCCAAATGGTATTATGAATTCTGGGTGAAATCTTGACTTCACTGAAATACTGTGCTTACTCGCATACCAAATGTACCTTTCCCCCCAAATTAGCCTTCCAAAATTAGACCGTATGTCTTAAGCAGAGAAGCTGGTTTTCTGTCCAAAACAGAAGTCTGGAGATGCTATAAGACCTGCACACCCCTCCTTGACTTCTGCTACACCCGAAGTTTAAAACCAGATGCCTGGTAGCAGTAGTGGCATCACCTTTGTGGCTGAGCAGCTAAGAGCTGCTGACAATTCAGCTCTAAAAGGGTTAAAAAACTGCAATTTGTTGGGGGTTTTTTGCTTATGCAGGAAAGGGAAGGCGAGTGGCCTGAAGATTAGGCTCTGTCTGTGCTCTATATAGTTTTAACTCTGGGCATTTTTTCCTTCATTCTGCCTTCCCCTCCCGCCAAAAAAGGTACGTCTTATTTGGGGTATGTGGCATGAAAGAAAATAAGGGGACTTTATTATTGACTTCAGCAAGATCCGAATTCCCTCACTAGATATTTACAATTTAATAGCATGTGGATTTAGAAAAAGCTAGACCAAAAGATTTGGCATGTTATTTGAAAGCATTAACTATTTGGAATAACCATGTGTTGAGTTGATTACATATTAACATTAATAGAAATTCTTTCAACAGCACTTCCTCCCCCACCCACTTATTTGACTAAAATGTGTATGGTAAATACTATACCTCATTAGCACTAGCAACTAATTTCTTCATGCCCCAACCATCTGCAGCCCAACGGTCTGCCACTTCTTTTTCTGAACAAATGATAAAATTATCAAAGTAGATATCAGAGGTCATAGACCATAGCTCTAACCCAACTGCACTGACAGCAGTCATCTCAAATGGATGAAGGTCCTGAAAATAATCTGGGTTAGGAATTTTTCGAGGGCTCCAGATTCCCTAGAGAAAAAAAAAAAAAAGCATACATAAATGTACATATCTATTCTTAGAACCCTTCACTTGGCTCTTCATGACTATGCAAAAGACTACTACCCCAAGAAGTACAAATCACAAAAATGAATTTGACTGAAAATCTTGAAATAGAACAAACACAACAGGCTTTATCTGAAATAAACCAAAAATAGTCAAACAGTTACATGAAGGGATAGTGCATAAAGGACAATCTTCCAAAGCGATCTCTACAGAGAAACCAGATACTATTTAAAAAACTAGTTAAGCCTGTATCCCTCCATCTATGGATATTATCTGCAGGATTATCACTGACACCTGCGAAGTAAGGGGACCTAGAAATTACCTCAAAAGAAAAACAAATAAATAAATATGATTACTGTAAAAAATAATTTGTCAATAAGAGATAATTAATAAATATTAGAATCCAGCAAGAAAACAGCATAAAACAAGACTAGTGACTACAAGGAACAAGAAAGATTTTTGATAAATACATGTTACACACAAACAATCATGTTACATACACAAAACACATAGGAAGATGCTTCCCATAAAAATCCACCCAGCAACCTTAACAATTCAATAGTCTGTAGCACTTTGCTTTCTGAAGAATGTTTGTTTCATAGTTGGTAGGGTCGGAAGGGACCTGAACAGATCATCAAGTCTGACCCCGCCATGGCATGAAAGAGTACTGGGGTCAAACGACCCCGCCACGGTGTTAATCTAGCCTCCTCTTAAAGACCCCCAGGGTAGGAGTTCCAGATCCTAGCTGCCCTGACAGTGAAGTAGCGCCTCCTGATATCTAGCCTGAATCTATCCTCTGCCAACTTGTGACTGTTATTTCTAGTCACTCCTGGTAGTGCTCAGGGAAACAGGGACTCCCCCAATGCCTGCTGGTCTCCCCTGACTAATTCGTAAACGGCCACTAGATCCCTCCTCAGCCTTCTCTTGTGGAGGCTGAGCAAGTTATAATAATGTAATAACGGAATTGATGGGAAAGGGGAAGAGGAAAATTGTATGAACAGCTATTATTTCATGGTATTCTGAATTTGGTCTCACCATACAGCCTGGGAATGGTAAACAGTTACCCATTACAGTGGCTGGGTATCAAAATAAATAAATAAATACATACATAAAAGAAGAGGCTCAGTCTCCATCATTTGGCAACATTCAGTCTCTTGAGTAAAATGTGGTTTGCTCAAATCATCTACAAGTATTGTAATGCTATTTTTCATTATTGGGCTACATAGCAGCTTGCTCTCATTTATTGTTCTTCTGCATTAAGGCAGAACTACTTTAGATCAGAGTGTGTCTTAGAACCACCAAATGAATTCCATATGCCATGAAATTGATTCACTGGTTGATAAAAAGATTATTACTTGTGCAAATTCTCAGGTTTGATTAGAACTTTTTTCCAAAAGTAAGGATTACAATTAGATCAGTGGTTCTCAACCTTTTTTGTCTCAGGACCCATTTGTAAACATCAATGGCCAGTCTTAACCCAGTGTCCCTTACCCCTGACCCGCAGCCCCTGGCCCCAGAGCCCTAGTGTGTGGGACAGGGAATAGGTGTGTGAGGTATGGGGACCCCCGCAAGCAGCCCTTTGCAGGCTGGAACTCTGACAGCCTGAAAGGGAAAAGCCATGGTTTCCCACATTTTTCTCCTTTAAAAAGGAAAATCCATTTTTAAAGTTTGTTGATTCATTTGTAAAGTTTGCTTGCAACCCTTTCATATATTCTTGCAACCCACTTTTGGGTTGTGACCCACAGGTTGCAAGGGGCGTGGCCAGACCCTGGGCTGAGTCAGCACAATGAGTGGCAAACAGGGTCCTGTATGGAGAGGGGAGGGGGTTTAAACCCCATTCCCCTCCACCTCAGCATGCTGACTTGGGCTGGCATCTGGCCATATTCTCTGCTCTCCACTCAAGCAGAGAATGGGGAAAAGCCCATCAGGGGCTGCTCCACCCCTTCCTCCCCTTCGCATGCCAGCCCAGCCTGGGGTTTGGCCAAGCACCGCCTCCACCGCCATCCCCAGTCAAGCAGGGAGATGCGGTAAAGCCTGTCAGGGGTGGCACTGCCCCCACCAGGCAGACTACTGCTGGGGTATCATGTGGGTTGGAGAGTGGTTTAAACCCTCTTTTCCCCTCTGCATGCTAGCCTGCACCAGGGTCTGCCCCCCCACATTTGATCAGGGAGCAGAGGAAAAGCATGGCAGGTGTTTCTCCCCCTCCCCAGCACACCCCAGCTGGGGTCTGTGCAAGCCAGGGTGGAGTTTTAAAAGCCCAATCCCATCATACTCAGCAGGCCAGCCGAGGCCTGGCCACCCCCCGACCCCTGAGCTCAAGCAGGGATGGGGGGAAAGTCTCAGAGGACTTCTCTCCCAACTTCCCTTCAGCCTTCCGGCCACAGCCGAAAGAAAGGAAAGGTGTGCTCTAGCAGTACCCCCCTACCAGCTTCTGGCCTGAGCCACCATAGGCTCATTCTAGAATCAAAAGTGAATGTTTGTTCACTTGCTTCTCAGTTCAATCTATGCAGCTTAGACTAACCTGCAAAGACTGAACTGATTCAGCCTCGGGCTTTTTAAATGTCTGTACCTAGCCCAAGATATTCATTTATAACACCTCTTTTCCCCATTCATAACTGGCCACATCATTATTGGGCACTTCTCAACGGTTTTCAAACTTGATAGGGTGCCTCAAACCTATACCAATGGGGCCTTCACAATGACAACAAATGCCCTTGTGGACAAGTTCAAACCATCTCTCACATTTTTGATTCATGTCCATTTACTATGCTACCTGGTGGCCTTCAAGCTCTTCACACTGGTGATGACATCACTTTAAAATGTCTGAAACAATATGCCAAAACTAGATACGTTAAATAAATAACACCTTCTTGAAAGGTCCATGTTTTGGGGCTAGAAGATTGTCAAAGTGAATGCCTACAATCTCAAAAGCTGGCACCAAATGCAATATCTACTCCACATCAAAACAGCTCTATGTCACATTTGAATTCTCTTCCTATTGCATAAGGGACTAAAATCCCAATAAATATAACAAAGTAAGGAACTGAATTTTTCTGAGTTTGTATAAATCTTAGTCAACATGTTGCCTAATCTGGTCAATAGAACCAAATCTAGCTAAGAAATCAGAAAGTCTAAAAGGATCCGTACTTCTTGGAATAGGTTTCTTCTGGAAATCTTGGGCAGCTTCATTTTTGCATCCTGTCTGACAAGCAAAATATAACAACTAGAATTATGTTGACATTCATCATTATGTGATCCATTTCAACAAACTGTTATTCTTCAAACTGAAGTTGAACTAGGTTAGAAACATTAGAAAAATACCTGATTTTTCATTATTATTTGTTAGGATTACCTAGTATGTTGTCTACATGAAACATTACCATTTATTTTCTATTTCATAATATATGCCCATTTAACCATCTTAAATGATATGGACATAACTTTAAAACACTGAGTTGGAAAAACAAGAAAAGAACTTCAAAAGAAACAAATTAATGTGGTGACGGTATCCACTTGACATGCATTCTAGATCAGTTATGGGAGGTTCATGGATTCAGCTAAATTCAGAATATTCTCAAAAGCTTTCTTCAACCCAAATTTGTTAGGTCAAAATAGGCACCAGCACAGTTCTGTCCCTCCCTCTAAATTACCAGACTGTCAGTTAACTTAGATAAAAGCTGCAACAGAAAGGCCTAATAATCAAGTTCAAAAGCAAGAAACACAGAGTGCTTACAAACAGCACAAACATCTCCATAAGCCTCTACAAAAGGTCAAAAGATCTTCTTCTATCACAATAAATTATATCCAATACAACAGCAGTTCCCAAGCAAGACTGTGCACCACCAATTTAAAATGATACAACCTTAAGCACCACCAGCAATTTTTTTCAGTTCAGCCTCAAGTACCACCAGCAAATTTTTGTCATACAAAGTAATTATAATAAATCTGTTAACATGTACCACTGACAGGTTGTCTGCATACCACTGGTGATACACATACCACAGACTGGGAACTGCTGCAATACAACTTTTATAAATCATGAGCTGCTTTAGTAATTTGGAACTCCCAGCTAAGTTCTGCTTCTAACTAGACCACTTTATGGAGGACACTGGGGGTAGAATTGCCACTAAGATGCTTCTATCCAATATAATTACATCTGTTTTCTACAAGTAAAAAGTGTAAGCTATACCACTGTAACTTTAAATATGAACAAAACAGATACAGCAGCACATGTAACCATTAAATAGAACAGGTTAAACCATCAGAATTTAATCCCAGTGTAACAGTTATGTCTGTCCTGTCCCAGTGAAGATTCATCCATCAGAAAAGTAGTTACATCTCTAGAATGGCTCTTCCAAAACCAAAGAACTGAATAAAAGTCATAGATTAAAATTTCAAAAATATTCCCTTGAAATGGGCCTATTTGTTCAACAAGAAGTCTTTTAACTGAGAAGAAAATCTGGCCAACCTATCTCCTTCATTTGCAGGAAGGATAATCAAAAGAATTCAGGATCCTTACTGAAAAAGCTGGTCAAACATTTTTCTGGGATGGAAAACTACTTTTGTTCCTTAAAATTGTATAGGCATGCCAATACCAACTATAATTTACAGCTAATCTCCCTTTCAGAAAATTAAATAGTCTGAACATCCATCAGAGCATTACTATACATTTACTATCATAAATTAAAATAGTAGATGATTCAGAAGTTGAGAAAAATAGAAAAGAGGAATATTATACTATACAATTTGGATTTCCCAAGCATAGTGCTTCCAGATGTTCACACTTCAGTATCTCAAAATATAAAGCAAGCTAAACAATTTCTGTTTTGTGGATTACATGAGTATCCCTTTCATGATTATGTGGTACAATGGTATAAGGATACCATTGCTCAGGGACTACTCAATTACTTTCCAACTGATGTAGGATGGATATTTTCATAAAAATAATTTTTGCTAATTTGCATCCCTTTGCCTATCACGTTGGACAGAACATTATGTTTCTAACAAAGACCCCTCATTATAGCCTGTATTGTACATTTTAGAAAGATCATCACACATGCAGTTAACCTTACTAATTTTACAAAAGCAATGGTCATTGGCTGATGAAACATTCTACCATGATTTAAGGGCTAAAATTGCCCTAACCCCGACATTGCACCTGCCCCTATAGCAGCCTCAGGCTCCTGATCCCCCTTCCCTCCATGTTGCTTCTTTCTGCCACAGACTCAGGTCCTTGCCCCCCCACAGATTCCTCCTGTCTCACCCTCCCCAAAGTCTTTATCCAATGCCTGACCCTGCAGCCCCCTTACTTTTGCTCTGCGCTGTGCGGGCCAGGAGTGATCCGGGCCCGTCTTTGCACACGCGGGCTGTGGCCAGCAGCCCGGGCACGCGGGGTCAGAGAAGACCGGGGCGAGCTAGAATTAGTCACGGATGCGTAGTGGTTGATTTAAAGATTGTTTACTTACACCAAAGGTGGTCGTGGTGTAGGCTGGACAGTTTTCCAGGTACAGCTCCGCTTAAATCCTCGTTAAAGGACGACAAATTCGTTCTTTCCCACGGAGTTGTTGAAGCTCCGTGGGTTCGGTAGTTTCTCGTGCAGGAAGAGATACGTCTAGGAATCTATCGGCGACGGGGAGAGGCTAGAGGCTGGTCAGGCCTCCATTGCCTTTTAAGAAATGCGTTGGGTCCGTGAGGATCCACAGCGCTTAGAGATCTTCACACAGCGTGAAGTCTCCTCCTCCTGATGTCCGTGGAGTCCTCCAATTTCTCTCCAACTGATTTCTCTCCAACTTGGGCGGAAACCACCCAAGCTCTTTATACGGCTAGCAAGCCAATTGCTAGCCGCCAGGTGTGCATAATTTAATGTGAACCAGTAATGTGGCTCGAATTTGAATACAAATGGTGGGAACTCTTTGCACCGAGCATTTCTTAGATGCAAAAAGAAATGCACCATGCAAAGAAAGCTTCAAATTGGCAGGAAATTCTCCGTTGCACCGGGGTTCTCTTCTGCAGCAGAAAACTCCACCGTGCAAAGAAGCTGTAATTTAGCGGGAAAATAATTTAGCAGTGCCAAAGCACACACAAACAAAAAAATCACAACTTTGGGTTGTGACATCCCCCCTTGCTGAGGGCATAGATAAATTATGCTATACACTTATCATTCTAGTGATCTAGAACTTTGTCGTGAGTCGTCAAACGAACAGATAAGCAAACAAACAAATAAACAGACATAAAATTCGCTGTCCTGGGATTGAGTTACATAATAATCAAGAAACAATAATCAACACAAACACATAATCTGATTCATAACAAAACTGCACGATCAGGGCTTCAGTGGGCGTCATGGCGAAGTCGTACGTCAGGCCCTCACTTCTTTCGGTGATGTCATCCCTCTTAGGGCTCCTCTTCGCCACGCACTCTGAATCTCGGATCTGTAAACAAAACTCTCAAAAATGATAGGTTAACACATCTTCAACAGATTTACAAAATTTTCATGGCTTATATTCTCAATTGGACAAAATCGTTGAGGATCCATCATCTGGCTCCTCTAGATAACAGAAACCTAACTCATAGGCCAATTGCCATTGGCCTGCGTCCCCTAAAATCCGAAGCTGCCGCTTGTTGAGTCCAGAACGCTGTAAGAGAAATCCAAACATGTATCGCTCTTCTAGGGTTCTCGGTGGCAGTGGTGGAAGATCGGATTCGCATCTGGTGCCTTGAAGTCCGGTCGGGTGTCGACAGTCCCGATCAAGAGATAATCTTGGCTCCATCAGGATATGCAGTCGTGACAACTGACAAAGGAGATTGCTTACAGTTAGTTATGTTTAAACTCCATGGCCATGAGTTCCAGCCATGAGACTATAGCCTCGTCAGACTCCATTTCAGATTCTTTGTATAGCTGTTGTAATTCCGTCCAAGCACGAATGCGACTGGTGATGACATCTCGCTCATCAGTTGCTTGATTGACCGTGGCTGTAGGACAAGCTGCTCTTTCGGGAGTTGATGTTGTTATAGGCAAAACTGCTGCCGCGGGAGTCACTGCTGCTGTTGCTGCTTCAGGCAGGAGGGGCGGATGCACTCCTCCGCTTGACTCTCTCCTTCGTCGGCAGGAAGGCGTGGTCGGCAGGGGCGTCGCCGTGTTGCTAGGCGGGGTTGCCAGAGACGACGCTGCGTCGATGGGCGGAGTCACTGACCAAACTCTCGCGGGCTCCTCCAAAGCTCCACCCTTCTTTTCCGGTTCTTCCACGCGGTCTCCCTCTTGCTCGGCGCCATCTTGGGCTGGCGTTTCAGGCTCCCTTCTCTCAGCCGCTTCTTTGACCGCTTGAATAGCCATCTGCAGCTGGGTTTTTAAACTTAAAAATTCTTGTGCATTAAATTAGTAATTGTACGAAAAGTTGCACTTAACTCTCCCCCCTTGTCGTACCGCGAGGCCACCCTCTCGTCTGCGGCGCGTTCCTCCATCTCCAGATCTTCGTGGAGCTCGGATGGAAGCTCGCGACCCCTTAATCTAGCCGCCATGAGGGGAGGGAACCGGCCGATCGGCACCGGTTCTTCACTATCCCGAGCATATCGTAGGTATCGGGCACACTCCCGGGTGAAGGTCAGGTTCGCTTCGCCCACCGGGTTGACTCCAGCGAGGGACACAGTATCGAGGGGCCTGAACAGGACCCGTTCGTCTCTCATTATACACCCGAAAGCCGCGGGGAACAAATACACTTCCCTCTCTCTCGGGACTCCGTCTTCGGAGACTCCCTCTTCTCCCTTCAGCGACAGGCGTCTGCTGATAAATCTTTTACCCGTTCCGCCCGCCTGGTGGTAAGCGATATGCGCCTCCAGTTCTTTAAAGCTTTTCGCTTGGCGTTGGTTATTGCGCCAAGGGCAGTTCTTAACCAATTCTAGCTCTAACGTGTCTTTTCCTGATCCCATCCTCGTCGCCATGTGCGGGCCGGGAGCGATCCAGGCCCGTCTTTGCGCACGCGGGCTGTGGCCAGCAGCCCGGGCACGCGGGGTCAGAGAAGACCAGGGCGAGCTAGAATTAGTCACGGATGCGTAGTGGTTGATTTAAAGATTGTTTACTTACACCAAAGGTGGTCATGGTGTAGGCTGGACAGTTTTCCAGGTACAGCTCCGCTTAAATCCTCGTTAGAGGACTACGACAAATTCGTTCTTTCCCACGGAGTTGTTGAAGCTCCGTGGGTTCGGTAGTTTCTCGTGCAGGAAGGGATACGTCTAGGAATCTATCGGCGACGGGGAGAGGCTAGAGGCTGGTCAGGCCTCCGTTGCCTTTTAAGAAAAGCGTTGGGTCCGTGAGGATCCGCAGCGCTTAGAGATCTTCACACAGTGTGAAGTCTCCTCCTCCTGATGTTCGTGGAGTCCTCCAATTTCTCTCCAACTGATTTCTCTCCAACTTGGGTGGAAACCACCCAAGCTCTTTATACGGCTAGCAAGCCAATCGCTAGCCGCCACGTGTGCATAATTTAATGTGAGCCAGTAATGTGGCTCGAATTTGAATACAAATGGCGGGAACTCTTTGCACCGAGCATTTCTTAGATTGAAAAAGAAATGCACCATGCAAAGAAAGATTCAAATTGGCGGGAAATTCTCCGTTGCACCGGGGTTCTCTTCTGCAGCAGAAAACTCTACCATGCAAAGAAGCTGCAATTTAGCGGGAAAATAATTTAGCAGTGCCGAAGCACACACAAAGAAAAAAATCACAACTTTGGGTTGTGACATGCGCCAGCAGGTTCCTTCCCTGCTGCAGCCTGAGGGCACTGAGCATCGCTCAAACTCAGACCTGCAGCAGCGACACAAAGTTGGCACTGCTGCTACAGGGCTAGATTGGCACATATACTCTGTGCTACAGACTGCAGCGAGGATGGAGCCTTCCATTGCGGAGCAAAGGTAAGGAGGAATGTGGCAGAGAGGAAGAAGTGGTGTTGGAGGGAACCTGGGGCTTGAGGCTGCGCGAGAGGCGTGGTAGAGGGTGGAGAGACTGGGCAGGGGGCAAGCAGTACCTGTGGCTGCAGCCGTGGCCCCAGCCCTGACCCAGAGCCACAGTTTCCCCTCCACCATTTCATACTCGATTGTAAGGTGAGGGACTTCTCCTAACCACCAGCCAAATGGGGGAAAAAACCCTCATCTTCTAATCGAGTAAATATGACAGCATATCTGAATAATGAGCAGGATAAAGAATACCTGGTAATTTGGATTTTCTATCATAGGTGCTTTCCATTTGCCTTTATAATTTGGATTATTCATCATAGGACGCACCCACTCTCCACAACCAGGTGCAGTCTCACATTTTGGATTAGGAATCTGTGGGGCTTCCCATTCACCATCCATTTCTTCATCCCTGCAGAAAGAAATCATAAACAATTGGCATTTATAAAGCTTCCACTAACAGGTTGATCTTAAGTCCAGTATTTAAACCACAATCAGAACCTACATGTTTTGCAATACCAGAGGCAGAGACGATCCAAGCAGGGTGTGGGGCCCAGGGCAAATCAGCCTGCATGGGGCCCCACCCCTGGACGCGAGGAAGCCAGTGGCAGTTTCGGCGGCAGGGGGTGGTGCCAAGCAGCTGGATGTGAAGCCGGCAGGAGTACCGAGTTGCCATGGCCGCTCTGTCCGGCTCCGTGGGGCCCCTCAAAGTGCAGGGCCTGGGGTGGTCGCCCCGATTTGCCACCCCTCCCCACTAGGGACGGCCCTGACCAGAGGGTCAGAATTTTGCCCAATTCTTGCCAACGAACAGCATTGCATGATACGCTCTTGTTTTAAAAAGTGCTGCTTTTACAGTTATTTGCAAAGAAAAATTTTAAAAATATAATATTTGGTGTAAAACTATTTCTGTGTCTGTAGAAAGTCTGCAACACTGCTGTAGTCTAGAGTCCAGTGGGAAATGTCCTATTCATTATTTCAGTTGGATGACAATTCATATGTCAATTTTGTTAAATATTTCAATTGCTTATTGTTTTAGCAAACAAGAGTAGCTAATGTGCTTTTCTTACAGTCCTGAATTGCTACCTATAGTTGCCCAAAGTCCTGAATATCTTCTCTTACCTAGCAGCCAAAGCCTCTGGCCTCTCCAGTGACCATTTTTATAATGCAGTTATTTAATGGCAATACAAATGTATACAGAACATTGAAAATAAACTGTGAGTACAGCATAAAATACATTTAATATCAAAATAATAGGATTACTGCACAAGTTACACTTACCATTTACATACGTTTTAAGAAATAAGGTCAAATAAACATTTTAACATACCTCAGAATTTTTAATTTATTGCATCCAAGAGGACACCAGAATCTGGACTTAAATTCTGCTCCCCGGTCCCTAATTTGCAACAGAATGTCTGAGGCTTTATCTATAATACCTCTGAAAAAAGATCTGCACATATTGAATAAGTTCTTACCAATCTTCTGGTTTTTCTGCATTGGGATCTGAAATATATTCTGGCTCATCATCAAGCCATCCCTCAGGCTTGACTGCATCAGTGTCTTCTATTTTGGCAGGTTCATCTTCATCCCTTTAATTACAGACTGATATTATCAGAAGAAAAGGTAACTGTCTAGTTTAAAATTACAGTTTTGTTCAAAGGAACACAGCTAACAGGAAGTCAGTCTGAAGAAGAATCAGGCACACAAATCATTGCAGTTTGGTATATCCAAAGGAGCTAGTTTCAAGATACTACAACAGCCCCCAAACCAACATTATGAACTTGCAGTTTCAGAATAAATTTTTCTTATGCTCTTTTCTCTTACTGCAAGAAACAATCTTCCAATTAAAGAAAATGATTACAGTAGAAAACATGAAATTGGCTAGACACAAATGTCAAATGCATAGTGTAACATTGCAAACCCACAAAAAATTAATAAATGGCTTATATTTGTACAAAAAATGAAATATATTTTCTCACCAATCATCTGGTTTGACAGCACTGGGGTCAGGAATCTTTGCTCTCTCGTCCCAATCATCAGGCTTTTTATCATTGGGATCTTCTATTTCTTGTGGAGGGTTTACTGGAGGAACAAAATCTTCAAGCAAACTTCCTTTGCTGACAACTGTTTGGTCAATTGACATTTCAAATGTATCATCTGGTTTCAGCACTAAAATTACAACAAATATGTTAAACAGAAGTGAAATAAAGGAATTGTGCATTCTGAGAAAATTTCTGCTTAAAAGGTATAGGTATGTGCATGCACACACAAACTCATAAACAGCAAATAATACACACATTCTGAAATCTTTCCTGAGATACTTCAAGAATACTTTTATCACCAGTTTTGCACATTTAGTCTCTCCCCCACCATTTATTTAGTATTCAATGTATTTGTTTTCTCTACCAAATAACTTTCATTTAATTTCTCCCCAAAATGAACTCAAGATACATTGTTAACAAAGTACAAGTTAGGCAAAAATATTTAATCTGTTTTGGCCTTTCACAATAGTCATGCCCTGTTTTGTCACACACCACTGTAGAGTCAGCTGTTCAAAAGCTATAAATTGCCACTTGATCATGCACAATCAGTGAGGCAGTGGTCAGTGGTCCTGTGGAAAAACAAAGTATGTAATGTATCAATCATAATTGGTATCATAGTGCATACTCACAAGGTGACTGGATTAAGGTTGCACATTAATTCTGACATTTATTTACTTTTTTGTGTAAACTCTAGGGGTTTTTTTTAAGCAAACTGAAAATCTCATAATGTGGCATTGTACCGACAACTGCATGGAATCATTAGCAGGAGCAGGAACTTTAGATTCAGTGCCTATATGTCTGCCACTTGAGCCAACCACCTGGCTTCTAGTCAGTTCTCCACACACACATATTTCTCTCAGAACCAGAGTATTAATTTCCCTTCACAACTCCTTCTCTGAATCCAGTCTCCCATCCAGTTCCTTATCTCAAACTAGTCCTTAACCTTCCAAGCAGTTCAGGTTCTATGTCTTGTTCCCTTTGTATTTGAGGCTTCCTTCTCCCTGTTGGTTGGGGGAGCAGAGAGCACAAGAGTATCTCCATACTTAGTTTGGGTGCCTGGACCTGGATCTAAAGCTATAAAATGAGAGAAGATGCTGTTCCACCCCAAGGTAGAACATGCCCAAAGTAGACTAAATATTCAGGGAATTTAGCTGCTAAAATTTAAGACAGTCTCTGAGTTTGTGCAGTTTTTCACACCCCAACCCACCACCACAAAACCACCTCCTGCTACCAAATTTCAACCATAGATTCATAGCTGTTAGGGTCGGAAGGGACCTCAATAGATCGTTGAGTCCGACCGCCTGCATAGGCAGGAAAGAGTGCTGGGTTCAGATGACCCCAGCCAGATGCCCATCTAACCTCCTCTTGAAGGCTCCCAGGGTAGGGGAGAGCACCACCTCCCTTAGAAGCCCATTCCAGATTTTGGCCACTCGAACTGTGAAGAAGTTCCTCCTAATGTCCAGTCTAAATCTGCTCTCTGCTAGCTTATGGCCATTATTTCTTGCGACCCCCAGGGGCGCCTTGGTGAGTAGAGCCTCACCAATTCCCCTCTGCGCCCCCATGATGAATTTATAGGCAGCCACAAGGTTGCCTCTCAACCTTCTCTTGCGGAGGCTGAAGAGGTCCAAGTGCCCTACTTTCCCCTCGTAGGGCTTGGCCTGCAAGCCCTTAACCATACAAGTGGCCCTTCTCTGGACCCTCTCCAGGTTATCCACATCCCTCTTGAAGTGTGGCACCCGAAACTGCATGCAGTATTCCAACTGCAGTCTGACCAGTGCCTGATAGAGGGGAAGTATCACCTCCTTGGCTCTGTTTGTCATGCATCTACTGATGCACGATAAAGTGCAGTTAGCTTTGCTGATGACTTCGTCACACTGATGACTCATGTTCATCTTGGAGTCCACTAGGACTCCAAGATCCCTTTCTGCTTCCATGCCTCCAAACAGGTCATTCCCTAGGCAGTAGGTATGCTGGACATTTTTCCTCCCTAGGTGCAGCACGCTGTATTTCTCCTTGTTAAATCGTATTCTATTGTTTTCTGCCCATTTGTCCAAGCTGCCCAGGTCTGCCTGTAGTTGTTCCCTGCCCTCCGGTGTGCCCACTTCTCCCCACAGTTTTGTGTCATCCACAAACTTGGACAGAGTACACTTCACTCCCTCGTCCAAGTCGCTGATGAAGACATTGAAGAGTATCAGTCCAAGGACCGAGCCCTGCGGGACCCTACTACCTACGTCCTTCCAGGTCGATACCGACCCATCCACCACCACTCTCTGGGTATGACCCTCTAGCCAATTTGCCACCCACCGGACTGTGTAATCATCCAAGTCACAGCCTCTTAACTTGTTCACCAGTATGGCGTGGGATACCGTATCGAAGGCCTTCCTGAAGTCTAAGTAGACAATGTCAACCCCTACTTCTGCGTCCAGGTGTTTTGTAACCTGGTCGTAAAAAGAGACTAGATTAGTCAGGCATGATCTACCTGCTACGAACCCATGCTGGTTTCCCCTCAGCATAATTTTTCCTGCTGGGCTCTCGCACATATGAGCCTTAATAATCTTTTCAAAGACTTTGCCAAGGATGGAGGTGAGACTGACTGGCCTATAGTTGCCTGAATCCTCCTTCCTCCCCTTCTTGAAAACAGGGACCACATTGGCCCTTTTCCAGTCCTCCGGGACCTGGCCCATGTGCCATGAGTGTTCAAATATTCTTGCCAGTGGCTGTGCAATGACATCAACCAATGCCTTCAGTACCCTTGGATGGAGCTCATCTGGGCCTGCTGACTTAAACGCATCCACTACTTGAAAAAATAAGGGGCACAAAACAAGATTTGTTCCAACTCTCATTCTCTGATACAACTGAAATTTTCCCAAAAAATAGTTAAGAACAGTGCTGGCACTAGGCATAGAAAATTATGGCCACAGCCTTAAGCAGCCAAAAACTTAGTTTTAAGAAATGGGAAGTATTAGGCAGCTTGACTAGGCAATGCTACCAGACCCACCTGGGTGTCAGAAATTCATAAATAAAACACTGAACACTAAACATGTTAAAACAACCATTCCAGTGCATAACTATACAAGTAGCATGACACAGAATACTACTCTAAAACAGGTCTGTTTTTTATTATTCTTATTTTGATCTGCAGTTTCTATAGAATTGCAGAAAAGCAAGATTGGAAGGTCCTCAGGAGGTCACTGAGCCTAACCATGGCTCAAAAGAGAATCACCCCTGTCTAAGCCATCCCAGCTCTCTGTCTAACCTGCTCTTAAAAACTTCTAAGGATGGAGATTCTACAACCTCCCTAGGCAGCCTGTTCCTATGCTTAACTACCACCACAGTATTAGAGTTATTCCTAATATCCAACCTAAATTGCCTTTGTTGCAATCAAAGACCATCCTTGTCCTCTTCTGATGAGACAAAGACTAGTTTATTATCTTCTTTATAACCACCCTTCAAAAATGGACACAGTACTTCCAGGCAAGGTCTCACCCATGCCAAACTGAGTAGAAGAATCGATAACTAGGATTGGCAAGATGGCCAGCTGGCTGGTCAAATAATGTCAATTAACTGCAGTCAAAATGACAAATATTCCATGAACCAAGAATGACCCTGTGTGGGTGGCAGCCTACACTTTTTACTGCATCATACTGTTCTCTATTAACAATGTAAGGAGTGAAGGCTCTGTCCCTTGGTCCTGCAGGAGTCAGACCATTTAGGAGCAGGCACAATAACACTTAACTTTTTTTTTTCTAATTAGCGTTAGTATCTAACCATCTGAAGCTAAAGTCTCTCTCTTTACTATTCTAATAAATTAATGCTTAAAATACTTGACCATTATTTGACAATATCTGACCATTTTTGACTGGTCAGTTAACCAAGTACTTTTGACCAGTCAAATACTCAAACCTACTATATACTATAAATTAATTAAATTTAGACATCTGTCAAATGCAGTTTTTACTAGCTGCAAAGCTACATTTAATAAACAATTCTGAAAGTCAAAAAATAAACTTGCTCCTGCATTACCAGCTGTTAATTTACTATAAAAAATATATTATTTTAGCTGTGTTGTCAGTCGCATGTATAACATTAAAACAGGGGTGGGCGATTATTTTGGCTAGAGGGCCACTTAACAAGTTTTGGTGAGCTGTCAAAGGTCACACACGTAAAGTCCTCTAGAAGATATGGTTTTAACAAATTATAGATAAGAAACAAATCATATACTAAGAATCAAACACCTATTATAACATATTTTAATTTTATTCTTAAAAATAATTTTTGTCCTGATTCTGAGTAGTGTGTATAGAGGCAATCGCGTAACAGCTCAAAGTCAAGTCTTACTCTTGCATATTATGTGTAGGGGGAGAGGTGTGGAGAGAGTGGTATGTGGAGGGATGGGTGTCTGTGGTGAGGGAGTGGAGGGTACGCATGGGTGTGTTGGGGGCCTGCCCGCGTGTTAGGTTCTGGGAGCCAGCTAGGGATGGAGGTGGGGGGGGGCGGGGACAGGGGGCGCATGAAGCACAGCTCACCCATGCAGTGCAGGTATAGTCCGCCCCACAGCTGCCCCCATGGCACTCTGCAGAGAGTCAATTTCTACCTGCTCCTGCTCAGGGCAGCCCGCATTGCATATCTGCCTGCCCCGTTCCTGGCCCCAGCCCAGGCCCAAGTGCACAGCTTCCTGGCAGGGCTGCTCCCAATGCAGCTGCAGCCACCAGGGTACTGCTCACACCTCCCCCTCCGCCACGTCCAGCAGCTCCTCCTCCACCGCTCTGGACAGCAGGTAGCACTGGGAAGTAGTGGCGGTTGTGGCAATGCACACTGGGCACTACACACCCAGCCGGATGCAGGGGAACCTGCAGTACGGTGGCTCCTGCCTCCATGTGCGGGGCTCTAGCTACTGCTCCCAGCTGCCTTCCACCAACTCGTCCACCTGCAGGTGGCTGCTCATCGCAGAGCAGGAAGAGTGGGTGGAAGGTGGCCAGAAGCTGGAGCTAGACCTGGAGCCAGGAATGCTAGGGCAAGAGACTGCCAGCTGCAGCTTTCCCACTGCCTGCCCAGGCGTGTGGTGCCCAGCACATGTCCCTAAGGCTTCTCTGCACTACCTGCTCCCTGGAGCAGTACAGCAGGGGCAGAAGAAAGAGGAAAAGCATGAGCTGCTGGAGGGGGGACAAAAGGGGAAGAACCAAGCAACACCTGAGTGACTGCAGCTGAACTGGGAGCAGCCCTGCCAGGAAGCTGTGTGCATTGGCTGGGGCCAAGGCAGGTGGGGGCACGGTGCAGGCTACCTCGGGTGGGAGCAGATGGGGCTCAGTCCCATGCCGAGTGCTGGGGGGCAGCCGCAGGCCAGATTCAGTTAATTGGTGGGCAGCAGCCCATGGACTGGATCCAATTAGTTGGTAGGTCAGATCCAGCCTGTAGGCCATATTTTGTCCACCCCTGCATTAGAATCACAGTACAAGGGCTAGCTGGTCTACTCACAAAGCTCAACCTCATGCAGTATTTATCCTGTCAAAAATCTCAATTATTCTCTAATGCAAATACATCTAAAAATAAATAAACATTTTAGAATTGATAGGGCAATCATGAGCTTTTAACTACTCCAGTCCTTGAGGAAGGAGTTTTGTTTTGTTTTTAAATTGTTCTGTCTATACCTATTGTCTGAACACAAGCAAGCAAGATAATTTTTCCAAGGCTGGACAAGAAAACGAGTCATTTATATTTATCTAAATTCACCAAAGAATGCAAATCTGTTAAAAACACCTAAATTATTTCACAAATTAAACTTGTCAACTTTTTTCTCAGATTTTGGCTACTGCTTAACGCAAATGAAACACAAAAAGGAAATGATCTGTCCGATGTAGTCTACTGCTTATTGGTGGACAGGAAATGTCATACAAAAAGAATAAAAAATAAATTTTGAACGTTAGCACAACGCACAGCAATCTAAATCAGTGAAATCCTATTGATTGGTTTTCTCTCTATGCATACACATATGTAATAGAATATTTGACCTCCAGATACTGATAAACAGGAACTGGCGTCTCATAGAAAAAGTTTTTCAAATTATGGTCCTGAGAACTGTTTTGTAAAAACAGCATTAAAAGAGGCAAACCATGTTACTTTCTTAATATTAATTTTGGCTGCTTTCCAAATTAATTTTGGCTACTAAGAAGGGATAGCTGCAATACATTCACTCTGTAGCTACAATTTAGGTCAGGAGTTTTTAACCAAAAACACACTCTCCTTGCCATGAACACAGACACACACACACACACATGCAGAGATGGCCACGCAGACACACACGTGCACTCACGTACGTGCACACAGACACACCCATGCATGCAGAGGCACACAGACACACAGGCATGCGCGCACATGCACACACACAGAGATGAACACACATACATACACCCAGACACACTTTCCACCCACAGGACCTCCCCCCACCTCCACTCTCGATCACTATGAGGCAGCCCCCTACCTCCTCCCCCCAGCCCCCCATGAGCTGGCCTCGGCTCCATCTCACTTGTGCCTGGCCCAGTACACTGACCTGCAGACACTGCTGCCCAGCTGTCTGTGTGGCCACACACATGCACAGGGCCAGGCTGTGCCAGGCTGGAAGCGACCTCTGCAGGTGGGTGGTGGTGCTGGGAAGGGTGGCTATGGGAGGCTAAGGTGAATTTTGAGGGACTATAGCCCTTCCCCCCCAGGATTGGCACTGCGTAGCACACATGGCTGGCCGGCTCCAGCCCTGCCCTCATCAGCCCCATTGGGGAGTGGCCCTGCTCCTGGCTGCAGGGAAACAAATGTGAAAGTGGGGTTTTCAACTAAGCATCATTTTTGTCTCCCTATTAGGCT